>NC_090375.1:11740497-12075497 GCF_036365525.1 Heterodontus francisci | reverse complement strand
AACCGCTGCAGTCCATTTGGTGTCGGTTCACCCACAGTGCTGTTAGGAAGGGAGTTCCAGGATTGTGACCCAGCGACAACGAAGTACAGCGATATAGTTCCAAGTCAGGATGGTGTGTGGCTTGGAGAACTTGCAGGTGGTGTGCCCATGCATCTGCTGCCCTCGTCCTTCTCGTTGGTAGAGGTCACAGGTTTGGAAGGTGCTGGCGAACGAGCCTTGGTGAATTGCTGCAGTGCATCTTGTAGATAGTACACACTGCTGCCACTGTGCTTCGATGGTGAAGGGAGTGAATGCTGAAGCTGGTGGATGAGGTGCCAATCAAGCAGGCTGCTTTGTCCCAGATGGTGAAGTTTCGAGTGTTGTTGGAGCTGCACCCATGCAGGCAAGTGGAGAGTTTTCCATCACATTTCTGACTTGTGCCTTGTAGATGGTGGACAGGCATTGGGGAGACAGGTGCGGAGTTACTTGCCACAGAATTCCCAGCCCCTGACCTGCTAATATAACCACAGTATTCATGTGGGTGCTCCAGTTCAGCTTCTGGTCAATGGTAACCCTCGGATATTGATAGTGGGGGGTTCAGCGATTATGGCCACTGCTTCCACAATTTCCATTCTTACTTCGCTCAGTATCCTGGTGACCTACAGACAGCCTTGTTAATACATCCTCAATCAATTTTCAGCCCATCCAGTGTCTCAATTATCTCCTCTTTCAGTAGAGCATTAGGAAGCATCTTCTTCCTTGGTGAAGACAGGTGCAAAGTACTCATTCAGTATCTGAACCCTGCCCTCTGCCTTCATGCATAAATTCCCCTTTAGAACATAAGAACCAGGAGCAGGAGTCGGCAATTCAGTCCCTCGTGCCTGCCCCACCATTCATTACTATCATAGCTGAACTCATCTCGGCCTCAATTCCACTTTTCTGCCTGTTCTCCATAACCCTTCACTGATTAAAAATCTGTCTATCTCCTCCTTAAATTTACTCAATGTCCCGGCATCTGTATTACACAGACTCACAACCCTTTGAGAGAAGTAATTTCTCATCTCTATTTTAAATCAGCTACCCCTTATCCTAAAACTATGACCTCTTATTCTAGATTGCCCCACAAGAGGAAACATCCTCTCTACGTCTACTTTGTCTATCCCCTTAATCATCTTATCTCCCTCGACTAGATCTCCTCTCATTCTTCTAAACTCGAGAGAGTAAAGGCCTAAACTGCTCAATCTCTCTTCATGACAAACCCCTAATCTCTGGAATCAATCTAGTGAACCTCCTCTGAACTGCCTCCAGTGCAACTCCATCCCTCCTCAAGTAAGGGGACCAAAACTTTACACAGTACGTCAGGTGTGGTCTCACTAATTGCCTTGTACAGTTGCAGCAACACTTCCCTACTTTTATACTCCATTCCTTTAGCAATAAATGCCAAAATTCCATTTGCCTTCCTTATTACCTGCTGCACCTGCATACTAGTTTCTGCGATTCATGCACGAGGACACCCAGATCCCTTTGCACCGAAGCACTCTGAAGTTTCTCTCCATTTAGATAATAATTTGCCTTTCTATTCTTCCGACCAAAATGGATAACCTCACACACGTTCAACTCCATCTGCCAAATTTTGGCCCATTCACCTAACCTATCCATATCCATTTATAAATTTCTTATTTCTTTATTGCAACTTACTATCCCACCTATTTTAGTGTCATCTGCAAATCTGGCTACAGTACCTTCTATCCCTGCATCCACGTTATTAATATAGATTGCAAATAGTTGGGGCCCCGAGGACCGAACCCTGTGGCACCCCACTAGTTACATCTTGCAAACCAGAAAAGGACCCATTTACCCCGACTGTTTTCTGTTGGTTAGCCAATCCTCTATCCAAGCTAATAAATTGCCCCTAACCCCATGTGATCTTACCTTGTGTATTAACCTTTTGTGCGGCACCTTATCAATGCCTTCTGGAAGTCCAGATATACTACATCTACAGGATCTCCATTATCCACTTTACTTGTTACATCTTGGAAGAACTCTAGCAGGGTCCCTAAATCGGCCCCACTCCTCCTTTTACAACATTTTTACTATCTATATGCCTATTAGAAGACTTTTGGATTCCCTTTTATGTCAGCTGCCAGTCTCTTCTCATACTCTTGCTTTGTTTGTCCTACCTTCCCCCTCAAGAGAGTGCAGCCAAACCATATCCTCTTTAAAGACAGCCCATTGTTAAGTTACTGTTTTTCCTGCCATCATTGATTGCAATTGACCTGGGCCAAATCCATTCTCACCCTACTGAAATTAGCCCTCCCCCATTAAATTATCTTTACTCTAGATTGCTCCATTTCCTTTTCACAGCTAACCTAAACTTTATGATACTATGATCACTGTCCCCTAAATATTCTCCCACTGACACTTGACCCACTTCATTCCCCAGAACCAGATCTAGCAATGCCTCCTTCCTCGTTAGACTGGAAACACACTGATCTGGAAAATTCTCCTGAACACACTTCATAAACTCTTCCCCTTTCTGCCCTTTACACTCTTATCATGCCAGTCTAGGTTAAAGTGCCCCATTATAAATAAGCTATAATTTCCTTGCAAATTTGTTCCTCTATATCCCACAATTTGGTGGCCTATAGAATACACCCAATAGTCTAATGGTACCTCTATTATTTATTAGATCTAGCCAAATAGATTATATCCTTGACCCCTCCGGGACATCATCTCTCTCCAGTGCTGTAGTATTATCCTGAATCAATACTGGCACTCCTCCTCCTTTCTTTCCCCTTCCCCACCTTTCCTGAACACCCTGTATCTGGGAATATTTAGTACTTAGTCCTTTTTTGAGCCAGGTCTCTGCTATCACAACATCATATTCCTCCGTGTCTTTCTACACTTGCAGCTCACTAACCTTATTCATCATGCTCTGTGCATTCACATACATGCACTACAAACCTATATTATATGTAGTAAATAATTTCAGTAGAGGTACTCCATGGAAGGCTCAGAAATGCACCTGAGCCTTAACCTTGCATCTGCCAACTGCTCATGCAAAAAAAAGAATTCTGATTAAAGTGAATGATGCCAATGGAGAGAATAATAACATTTTATATCCACATTAAGCTTTCTCTATTCATTTCCCGTGAGGTACTTCATTCCCAAATGCCTAACACGGAGGTGGAGGGACGACATGATAGAGGTTTACAAAGTTATGAGCGGCATGGACAGAGTGGATAGTCAGAAGCTTTTTCCCAGGGTGAAAGAGTCAGTTACTTGGGGACATCGGTTTAAGGTGCGAGGGGCAAAGTTTAGAAGGGATGTGCGAGGTAAGTTCTTTACACAGAGGGTGGTGAGTGCCTGGAACTTGCTGCCGGGGAAGGCGGTGGAAGTAGGTACGATAGCAACGTTTAAGAGGCATCTTGACAAATACATGAATAGGATGGGAATAGAGGGATACAGTCCCCGGAAGTGCAGAAGGTTTTAGTTTAGACAGGCATTAAGATAGGTGCAGACTTGGAGGGCTGAATGGCCTGTTCCTGTGCTTTGTTCATAGCCATGTGAACTCTACCTATTAAAATCAGGCACGCTGGTTAAGAGTCCCAATAATGTCGAACTGTGGTGTATCGATTCTTGAAATTAGACTCGGGACATGAAGTGAATTTCAAAACTCGAGATTGAATTGAAGACCCATTCAGCCCCAAATTATACACGACAGCTCTTGTACTTATCTGAAAAGGAGATGAGAATGAGCATTGTGCAGTTTGCACCGCTGACCTCCATACTTCGCTTCGATTTCTGGCAAAATAAAGTCCAGGTGGTGATAGAGAAGCATCCAGTTTTTAAAAAAAAAAAACTTTGATTGGGATTGCTCAGGGACAGTTTTCTCCCTCCCCAGGAGGTATATAAACATATCAATTAGGAGCAGGAGTTGGCCACTCGGCCCTTTGAGCCTGCTCTGCCATTCAATTACTTCATAGCTCAACTGATTACTCCACATTTCCACCTACACCCAATAACCTTCCACCCCCTTGCTAATCAAGAATCTATCTACCTCTGCCTTCAAAATATTCAAATACTCTGCATCCACCACCTTTTGAGGAAGAGAATTCCAAAGACTCACGACCCTCTGAGAAACAATTTCTCCCTCATCTCTGTCTTAAATGAGCAACGCCTTATTTTTAAACAGTGTTCCCTAGTTCCAGATTCTCCCGCAAGGGGAAACATCCTTTCCACATCCATCCTGTCAAGACCCCTCAGGATCTTCTATGTTTCAATCAAGTCATCTCTTACTCTTCTAAATTCCAGCAGAAACAAGCCTAGCCTGTCCAATCTTTCCTCATAAGACAGCCTGCCCATTCCAGGTATTAGTCCAGTAAACCTTCTCTGTACTGCCTCTAATGCATTTACATCCTTCCTTAAATAAGGAGATCAGTACTGTACACAGTACTCCAGATAAGGTCTCACCAATGCCCTGTATAGCTGAAGCATAACCTCTTTACTTTTGTATTCAGTTCCCCTCGTGATAATTGACAGCATTCTATTAGCTTTCCTAATTACGTGCTACACCTGCATACTAACTTAATTCAATTCATGCACCAGGACACCCAGATCCCTCTGCACCTCAGAGCTCTGCAATCTCTCACCATTTCAATAATATGCTTTTTTATTCTTCCTGCCAAAGTGGACAATTTTGCATCTTCAATTCCTACTCCACAGCTAACTCTCAGAGCAAATGTGCACCACTGCTAGAGTAACTGCTACACACTTCTAAATCTGCACTCCATCCAGATCAGTCGATGGGTTGCCAGAGCACTCAACTGATGGGCCCATTACCACTTCTGAGCTACCTTTGCAGACATGGGAACACCACCATCTACAAAATTCCCTAATTCACAGGCCATCCTGACTTGAAAATAAATAGTCATTCCCTCACTGTCATTGGGTCAAAATCCTTGAACTCCCTAACAGCACTGTGGGCGCCTTCACCACACAGACTGCAGCCGCTCAAGTCGGCAGCTCACCACCACCTTTTCAAGGGCAATTGGGGATGGAAAATAAATGCCAGTCCTGTTAGTGAAGCCCACAAACCATGAATACATCAAAAAAAATTATTAGACGGGTCAAAAGTCATTTTGTACACATGGAAACCCATTGTGTTAAAAGTTCAGTTTAAATGCTGTAATTCGTAAAAGTGGATTTTTCAGGCAATTACCAGGGCTACTGTCACATTATCCATCCTCACACCACATTCCTATTTTCATCTTCACACATTGCCTTTTTATTTCCAGCTTTTGCCATCAGCCTGCCAGCTGTCATTTTCTTAGTTGCGATTTGTATGTTGATCTTAACCACACAAGAATATGGCTTTCTGATCAGGAATACTTCCTCAGTATTGGTCTTCATCCCAGCATCAAACGAAAACGTGCAAGAGGGTCTCTAGGATTTGACCTTAAATATTCCGAAGCCCCAGGACATCGATGCAGGAATTCCTCAAGGTAGCGTCCTAGGCCTAACCATCATCAGCTGCTTCAATGACTTTCCCTCCATCATAAGGTCAGAAGTGGAGATGTTTGTTGATGAGTGTACCATTCACTACTCCTCAGATACCAAAATAATCAGTGTCCGCATGCAGCAAGACCTGGACAACATATAGGCTTGTGCTGATAAGTGGCAAGTAACATTCGCGCCACAATAATGCCAGGCAATGACTACACTCAAACATGAGATCCCTTTGACTTTCAACATCATTACCATCGCTGAAACCCCATCATCAACATTCAGGGGGGTTACCAGAAGCTTAACTGGACCAGCCATATAAATAGTCTGGCTACAAGAGCAGGTCAGAGACTGGGAAATCTGCAGCGAGAAACTCACCTCCTGACTCCCCAAAGCCTTTCCACCATCTACAAGGCACAAGTCAGGAGTGTGATGGAATGCTCTCCACAGGCCTGAATGGGTGCAACTCCAACAACACTCAAGAAGCTCGACACCATTCAGGACAAAGCAGCCCGCTTGATTAGCAGCCCATCCACCACCTTCACCTTCAACATTCACTCCGTCCACCTCCGGCGCACAGTGGCAGCAGTGTGCAACATCTACAAGATGCACTGTGGCAACTCGTCTTGCCTCCTTTGACAGCACCTTCCAAACCCTCGATCTCTACCACCTAGAAGGACAAGGGCAGCAGACACAGACACCACCTGCACATTCCCCTCGAAGTCACACACCATTCTGACTTGGGTCTGTATCACCATTCCTTCACTGTCACTGGGTCAACAAAAACCTGCAACTCCCTCCTGAACAGCACTGTGGGTGTACCTACAGCAGATGAACTGCAGCAGTTCAAGAAGGCAGCTCACCACTACCTTCTCAAGGGCAATTAGAGATGGGTAATAAATGCTGGCCTGGCCAGTGATGTTTACATCCCATTATAGAATTTTAAAAACCCTGTCCTTTTCCTTTTGGAAACATTTATACAACACTTATTCCGTTTTGTAATCAAAGGAACACAGATGATAGCAACGAAAGCTGTCCCACTAAGCTACAATTTCAGGAAAGTCGGCCATGGCCAAAACAACTTGAACAACGTTCCTTCTCAATTTTCTTTGCACTGAGTGGGCTACAAACTCATTTGAATACTGCTCTTTTGTCTAGGAGTAGTTTAGATTTTAAAAAGGTCATAACTTGCATAATGCTGGGAATGTTTTCCGATGGACTGACGAAGTTACGAGCAGCCTGTTTGTTTCAAAGTGCGGCACATTCCAGGTTGCTGTGTGTCTTGCATGCCCGCATCTTGGAGGAAAATTGCTCAAGGCAGACAAACTTGTCTCCTTGCACAGTCAGCAGTACAGATACACTGGAATACAGCAAGAAAACGACACCAGGAAGCATCCTACAGTATCCAGAAGCTCCCACATTATGAAGTAAAAGCTATCCTTACCTTTGCTAATCGTAGCATTGTTTCTCTTTCATCTTCATCTTTTCGCTGCTTTTCTAGCTGATCCAACTGTTCAAAAAACTTCAGCTGCGACCGGGTATCATTCAATAGGCTGTATCGGTCATCGTCCTGCAGGATTATAATCAGCAAGTGAGTCAAGCTGTTAAATGCTGCTCTTAGCAAATACAAGTTGCTTAAATTAATTTCGCAATGAAGTTTTAGTTCGTTCTCAGGATGTGGGCATCGCTGGCATGGCCAGCATTTACGAACATATATACACACGAATTAGAAGGAGTCAGCCCCTCGAGCCTGCTCCACCATTCAAAAAGTTCATGGCTGAACGGATAACCCCACATTTCCACCTACCCCCAATAACCTTTCAACCCCTTGCTCATCAAGAATCTATCTACCTCTGCCTTAAAAATATACAAAGACTCTGCTTCCACAGCCTTTTGAGGAAGAGAATTCCAAAGACTCACGACCCTGAGAAACAATTTCTCCTCATCTGTCTTCAATGGGCGACCCCTTATTTTTAAACAGTGTTCCCTAGTTCAAGATTCCCCCACAAGGAGAAACATCCTTTCCACATCCAGCCTGTCAAGACCCCTCAGGATCTTGTATGTTTCAATCAAGTCGCCTCTTACTCTTGTAAATTCCAGCAGAAACAAGCCTAGCCTGTCCAATCTTTCCTCGTAAGACAGCCTGCCCATTCCAGGTATTAGTCCAGTAAACCTTCTCTGTACTGCCTCTAATGCATTTACATCCTTCCTTAAATAAGGAGACCAGTACTGTACACAGTACTCCAGATAAGGTCTCACCAATGCCCTGTATAGCTGAAGCATAACCTCCCTACTTTTGTATTCAATTCCCCTTGTGATAAACAATAACACTATTAGCTTTCCTAATTATGTGCTATGCCTGCATACTATCCTTTTGCAATTCATGCACTAGGGCACCCAGATCCCTCTGCATCTCAGAGCTCTGCAATCTTTTATCGATCGTTACTAATTGCCCTTGAGAACATTTCAGAAATCAGATCAGAGTCAAGTGCATTGCTGAGAGTCAGGAGTCAGATATAGGCCACACCAAGTAAGGACAGCAGATTTCCTTCCCACAAGGATGTTGGTGAATCAGATGGCTTTTCATGAAAATCCAACAGTTACACGGTCACCATTACTGAGACAAGCTTTTTGTTCCAGAATGAAACCAGACGGACCACCTGGCATTGACAACGGCAAACCCAGCCCCGTCGACCCTGCAAAGTCCTCCTTACTAACATCTGGGGGCTTGTGCCAAAGTTGGGAGAGCTGCCCCACAGACTAGTCGAGCAACAGCCTGACATAGTCATACCTTACAATGTCCCAGACACTGCAATCACTATCCCTGGGTATGTCCTGTCCCACCGGCAGGACAGACCCAGCAGAGGTGGTGGCACAGTGGTCTACAGTGGGGAGGGAGTTGCCCTGGGAGTCCTCAACATCAACTCCGGACCCCATGAAGTCTCATGGCATCAGGTCAAACATGGGCAAGGTAACCTCCTACTGCCCTCCATCAGCTGATGAGTCTGTACTCCTCCATATTGAACATCACTTGGAGGAAGCACTGAGGGTGGCAAGGGCACAAGATATGCTCTGGGTGGGGAACTTCAATGTCCATCACAAAGAGTGGCTCAGTAGCACTGCTACTGACTGAGCTGGCCGAGTACTAAAGGACATAGCTGCTCGATTGGGTCTGCGGCAGGAGGTGGGGGGAACAAACATGAGGGAAAAACATACTTGACCTTGTCCTCACCAATCTGCCTGCCGCAGATGCTTCTGTCCATGACTGTATTGGTAGGAGTGACCACCGCACAGTCCTTGTGGAGACAAAGTCCTGCCTTCAGATTGAGGATACCATCCATCGTGTTGTGTGGCAATACAACCATGCTAAATGGGACAGATTTCGAACAGATCTAGCAATGCAAAACTGGGCATCATGAGGCGCTGTGGGCCATCAGCAGCAGAATTGTACTCAACAACAATCTGTAACCTCATGGACTGGCATATCCCCCACTCTACCATTACCGTCAAGCCAAGAGACCAACCCTAGTTCAATGAAGGGTGCAGGAGGGCATACCAGGAGCAGCACCAGGCATACCTCAAAATGAGGCGTCAACCTGGTGAAGTTACAACCCAGGACTACTTGCATGCCAAACTGTATAAGCAGCATGCAATAGACAGAGCTAAGCGATCCCATAAACAACGGATCAGATCTATGCTCTGCAGTCCTGCCACATCCAGCCGTGAATGGTGGACAATTAAACAACTAACTGGAGGAAGTGGCTTCACAAATATCCCCATCCTCAATGATGGGGGAGCCCAGCACATCAGTGCGAAAGATAAGACTGAAGCATTTGCAACCATCTTCAGCCAGAAGTGCCGAGTTGATGATCCATCTCAGCCCCCTCCTGAAGTCCCCAGCATTACAGATGCCAGACTTCAGCCAATTTGATTCACTCCGCGTGATAGCAAAAAACTGAAGCCACTGGATACTGCAAAGGCTATGGGCCCTGACAATATTCCAGCAATAGTGCTGAAGACCTGTGCTACAGAACTTACCGCGCCCCTAGCCAAGCTGTTTCATTATAGCTACAACACTGGCATCTACCCGGCAATGTGGAAAATTGCCCAGGTATGTCCTATGCACAAAAAGCAGGATAGGTCCAACCTGGCCAATTACCGCCCCATCAGTCTACTCTCAAACGTCAGCAAAGTGATGGAAGGTGTCATCAACAGTGCCATCAAGCAGCACTTGCTTAGCAATAATCTGCTCTGTGACGCTCAGTTTGGGTTCGGACAAGGCCACTCAGCTCCTGACCTCATTACAGCCCTGGTTCAAACATGGACAAAAGAGCTGAAATCAAGAGGTGAGGTGAGAGTGACTGCCCTTGACATCAAGGCAGCATTTGACAGAGTATGGCATCAAGGAGCCCTAGCAAAACTGGAGTCAATGGGAATCAGGGGTAAAACTCTCTGCTGGTTGGACCTAGAACAAAGGAAGATGGCTGTGGTTGTTGGAGGTCAATCATCTGAGCTCCAGGACATCACTGCAGGAGTTCCTCAGGGTAGTGTCCGAGGCCCAACCATCTTCAGCTGCTTCGTCACTGACCTTCCTTCAATCAGAAGGTCAGAAGTGGGAATGTTCACTGATGATTGCACAATGTTCAGCACCATTCGCAACTCCTCAAATACTGAAGCAGTCAGTGAAGAAATGCAGCAAGACCTGGACAATATCCAGGCTTGGGCTGATATGTGGCAACTAACATTTGCGCCACACAAGTGCCGGGCAATGACCATCTCCAACAAGAGAGAATCTAGCCATCGCCCCTTGACATTCAATGGCATTACCATCGCTGAATTCCCCCACTATCAACATCCTAGGGGCTACCATTGACCAGAAACTGAACTGGAGTAGCCATATAAATACCGTGGCTACAAGAGCAGGTCAGAGGCTAGGAATCCTGCGGCGAGTAACTCATCTTCTATCTCCCCAAATCCTGTCCACCATCTACAAGGCACAAGTCAAGAGTGTAACGGAATACTCTCCACTTGCCTGGATGGGTGCAGCTCCAACAACACTCAAAAAGCTCAACACCATCCAGAACAAAGCAGCCCACTTGATTGGCATCCCATCCACAAACATTCACTCCCTCCACCACCGACGTACAGTGGCAGCAGTGTGTACCATCTACAAGACGCACTGCAGCAATGCACCAAGGCTCCTTCGACAGCACCTTCCAAACCCGCGACCTCTACCACCTCGAAGGACAAGAGCAGCAGATGCATGGGAACACCACCACCTGCAAGTTCCCCACCAAGCCACACACCATCCTGACTTGGAATTATATCGCCGTTCCTTCACTGTTGCTGGGTCAAAACCCTGGAATTCCCTTCCAAACAGCACTGTGGGTGTACCTACCCAGCATCAACTGCAGCATTTCAAGAAGGCAGCTCACCACCACCTTCTCAAGACAATTAGACAAGGGCAATAAAAGCTGGCCTTGCCAGTGACACCCACAGCCCATGAAAAAAAAACTTAATTTCCTAGGAAGCTAGGTGTAAGGGAAGGGATAGGGAATGCGCTGCCTGAAAGGCGGGGTGTGGGGCGATGGAAGCAGATACAATAACAACTTTCTAAAGGGAACTGATTGAATACATGAAGGTGAAACATTTGCAGAGTGATAGCTCTTTCAAAGAGCTGGCACATGCACGGTGGTCCACATAGCTTCATCTGTGCTGTATCATTCTCTGATATTAAGAGCACTGTTTTGGGGCAGGGGAAGTGGAGAAAAAGAGTATCAGCATTCCCTTGTCACACGCTATATAATATTCTCTGCTGCTCGTCAGCCTGTGCAACACTGGGCAAAAGCCTTCGCTAGCTGTAATGCAAATCTCTGCTTAGACCAGAGGTTAGTCACTTGAGCAGTGATGTCCAAATGTGCCTTTAGGAAGGGTAAAGTGACAAAATATTTGCGGGAGTGAGAGCAAGGGGAGAAACACACATGGAGCTTCTGTGCATCTTTAACATTAAAAAAAAACCAAGACATTTGGTCCAACTATTCCAGACTGATGTTTACTCTCCACACGAGCAGGTGCTCCTATCTCTTATTTACCCACCATGTTCCCATATCCTTTCATTCTTGGCTTTATCCAGTCTCAAATGTCGACAGTTTTTCATTCAGCCATTAAACCAGGAAATGAATTCTCAGCTCATGAAATTTCTCCTCCCATCAGTTCTGAATCCCTTACATTTCACCTTCTCTCTGTGGCTCATAGTTCTTGATTGCACTCCACCAACTACTGGAAACAGACTTTTATCTGAACTATCCATTCCTTTCATCATTTTAAAACAAGAAAGAAAAACACTCCATTCAGACCAGCTAACTATGTTTAGCCACAGGACTCGCACAGGAAATTTTCATTTCTCTCTTGCTGGGAATAAATTCACATATCTTAGGCTTCCCACTAAGTCAGGGCTCCCCAAGTTCCACAGCAATTAAAACCAACAGTGACATTTCCAAATAGACGGCGAAGTGCAGGGATATCAGCAACATAATTCGTCAGGAGGGCACCACACAACCAAAAGCTCAACTTAAACAGAATTTTGTAGCACATAAAAGACCATTTGGCCCAGCAGATTTATACCCAAGTTTATGCTCCACATGAGCCTCCGCCCACCCTTCTTCATCTCACCCTATCAACATATTCTTCTATTACTTTCTTCAAGTGTTCATCGAGCTTCTCCTTAAATGCATCTATGCCAGTCATCTCAACTACTCCACGTGGTAGCGAGTTCCACAATCTCACCCCTCCTTCTGTGCTGTAAATGACTGTGACTCTCAGGGTCAAGAGGTTTCTCCCAAATTCCTTATTAGATTTATTAATGACTATCTTATAGTTATGGCCCCTAGTTTTGGACTCCGTTAAATGGAAACATCTGTCTACCCGACCAAATTCCTTCATAATTTTGACAACAAAGTAGTGTAACTGCGGTATTTTAACAAGAACTCAGATTGATTTATTTTCTCCTGCCAAGTTCAGTCGAAACAGCAGCACATCAAACGCACATTATCGAGCCCTGGTTGCACATGCGGCAGAATTCATGAGCTGCTCCAAGGCAATTAACATAAATAACGTCCCTTTGGAAATTACTTAATTTTACTAATCTTTCTCTTTATAAATTATTTCAGCAGGATGTCAGCTCTCAAACACATAATTGTCTGTGTGGTTTTGGAGTTAAACTTAAAGTACATTACTCTGGATTTGGGAATTGTGGTCTGTGGTTGAAGATGATATGTAATATGCTGCTGACTGAAGTTTTTTTAATTAATGTTCAATGAAGCTTAAAGTCAGACATAAAAAGATAGTTTTTAAAAAGATGGGTGAATTTTTTTTTTTTGAGATATCTGGCATTACAAACTTGACCAGAGGAATTTAGTTTAGAGATACAGCACTGAAACAGGCCCTTCGGCCCACCGAGTCTGTGCCGGCCATCAACCACCCATTTACACTAATTCCATATTCCTACCACATCCCCACCTGTCCAATTCAAGCTGTTCAATTCATAACCATGCAACAAAGCAGCGAATTTCTGTCAGCTGTTGGAAATTTAAGAGCCCCTGCCCCAAATAAACACCTTAAAAAACCTCCTGAGAAGCATCTGTGGCCTCTGGAGCATTCCCAATTTTTAATCGCCCCATTAATGGCCGTGCCTTCAGCTATGGAATTCCTTCCCAAAACCTCTCGGACACTCTCTCCTCCTTCAAGAGGCTTCTTAAAACCTACCTCTTTGACCAAGCTTTGGGTCACCTGTCCTAATATCGTCTTATGGGGCTGAGTGTCAAATTTTGTCAGAAAACCTTTCCGTGAAGTGCCTTGGGGTGTTTTACTATGCTGAAGGTGCTATATAAATCCAAATGGTTATCCAGAAAATGAGCCCTCGGTTTATTTTAAGTGGCACCCATCAAATAGAGGAAGGCCCATTTCAAGAGTAAATGGCAGAATTGGCTCAGTAGTGACATTTAACCAGCTCACTTCACATGTTGAAAACGTTTTTGAAGGACAAAAAGCCACCAGGATAAACATGATCCTCTCAAAAGAAAAAAAGCCATTACTGGTGTCAGACGGACACCCGGACGGCACTTTTACTGAATCAGTTTATCAGTGATAGGCAACATGGTTTTGTGCAGGGAAGGTCATGTCTTACCAACTTAATAGAATTCTTTGAGGAAGTGACGAAGTTGATTGATGAGGGAAGGGCTGTCGATGTCATATACATGGACTTCAGTAAGGCGTTTGATAAGGTTCCCCATGGTAGGCTGATGGAGGAAGTGAAGGCGCATGGGGTCCAAGGTGTACTAGCTAGATGGATAAAGAACTGGCTGGGCAACAGGAGACAGAGAGTAGCAGTGGAAGGGAGTTTCTCAAAATGGAGACGTGTGACCAGTGGTGTTCCACAGGGATCCGTGCTGGGACCACTGTTGTTTGTGATATACATAAATGATTTGGAGGAAAGTATAGGTGGACTGATTAGCAAGTTTGCAGACGACACTAAGATTGGTGGAGTAGCAGATAGTGAAGGGGACTGTCAGAGAACACAGCAGAATATAGATAGATTGGAGAGTTGGGCAGAGAAATGGCAGATGGAGTTCAATCAGGGCAAATGCGAGGTGATGCATTTTGGAAGATCCAATTCAAGAGTGAACTATACAGTAAATGGAAAAGTCCTGGGGAAAATTGATGTCCAGAGAGATTTGGGTGTTCAGGTCCACTGTTCCCTGAAGGTGGCAACGCAGGTAAATAGAGTGGTCAAGAAGGCATACGGCATGCTTTCCTTCATCGGACGGGGTATTGAGTACAAGAGTTGGCAGGTCATGTTACAGTTGTATAGGACTTTGGTTCGGCCACATTTGGAATACTGCGTGCAGTTCTGGTCGCCACATTACCAAAAGGATGTGGATGCTTTGGAGAGGGTGCAGAGGAGGTTCACCAGGATGTTGCCTGGTATGGAGGGCGCTAGCTATGAAGAGAGGTTGAGTAGATTAGGATTATTTTCATTAGAAAGACGGAGGTTGAGGGGGAACCTGATTGAGGTGTACAAAATCATGAGAGGTATAGACAGGGTGGATAGCAAGAGGCTTTTACCCAGAGTGGGGGATTCAATTACTAGAGGACACGAGTTCAAAGTGAAAGGGGAAAAGTTTAGGGGAGATATGCGTGGAAAGTTCTTTACGCAGAGGGTGGTGGGTGCCTGGAACGCGTTGCCAGCGGAGGTGGTAGATGCGGGCACGATGGCGTCTTTTAAGATGTATCTAGACAGATACATGAATGGGCAGGAAGTAAAGAGATACAGACCCTTAGAAAATAGGCGACATGTTTAGATAGAGGATCTGGATCGGCGCAGGCTTGGAGGGCCGAAGGGCCTGTTCCTGTGCTGTAATTTTCTTTGTTCTTTGAATGAGAGGCAGTACATCCATTTATCGACTAGCCTCCTCCAATCCATCTTCAGAATTTACAGCTCTCCTTGCAGTTTTCAAATTCCTCCGTGACCTTTCTCGAACCTCCATCAGCGTGAAAACCCTCCAAGATCAGCGTTAACAAATCCTGGCCTCATGCACATTGCCCGATTTCCATCACACGACCATTGGTGGCCATGCCTACAGCTGCCTGGGCCTTAAGCTCTGGAATTCCCTCCCTAAACCTCTCCTCCTCTCTCCTACTTTAAGACCCTTCTTCACCTGTCCTGATAGCTATGTGGTCTGTCAAATTTCATTGATAATCACTCCTGAGAAGCATCTACCCAGCGGCAATGAAATTCCATTTTGCAAACAGCATTTGGGACCAGACACACCCGACCAAATTAAGACATGCAACGATGAACAGCTTGCAAGGGGAACAATACGAAGAGATTTAAAAACACAAATTAACATGAACTGCATAGAATCAAAGCATAGAATGACACAGCACAGAAGGCCATTCTGCCCATCGTGCCTATTCCAGCTCTTTGAAAGAGCTACCCACTTAGTCCCACCTGTTCTAGCCCCATAGCCCTGCAGATTGCCCCTCTCCACGTATTTACCAAAATTCACCTTTAGTTCGTTAGTATTGAAGCTGCTTTCATTGCTTTTTCAGGCAGTGCATTCTCGATCACAACGCCTCACAGCGTAAAATCTTTCTCCCTGTGTTACCTTTGCCAATTACCTTAAATCTGTGTCCTCTGGTTACCAACTCTTCAGCCACTAGCAACTGTTTCTCCTCATTTACTCTATCAAAACCCTTCATGATTTTCCACACTTAAATCTCCCCTTAACCTTCCCTGCTCCAAAAGGAACAATCCCAGCTTCACCAAACTCCCGACACTACCTCAAGTCCCTCATCCCTGGAGCCATCCTAGTAAATCTCCTCTGCACCCTCTCCAAGGCTTAGACATCCTTAGAACATAGAACATAGAACATCACAGCGCAGTACAGGCCCTTCGGCCCTCGAAGTTGCGCTGACCTGTGAAACCATCTGACCTACACTATTCCATTTTCATCCATATGTCTATCCAATGACCACTTAAATGCCCTTAAAGTTGGCGAGTCTACTACTGTTGCAGGCAGGGCGTTCCACACCCCTACCATTCTATGAGTAAAGAAATTACCTCTGACATCTTTCCTATATCTATCACCCCTCAACTTAAAGCTATGTCCCCTCGTGTTTGCCATCACCATCCGAGGAAAAAGACTCTCACTATCCACCCTATCTAACCCTCTGATTATCTTATATGTCTCTATTAAGTCACCTCTCCTCCTCCTTCTCGCTAACGAAAACAACCTCAAGTCCCTCAGCCTTTCCTCGTAAGACCTTCCCTCCATACCAGGCAACATCCTAGTAAATCTCCTCTGCACCCTTCCCAAAGCTTCCACATCCTTCCTATAATGTGGTGACCAGAACTGCACGCAATACTGAAGTGCAGCGCCCGAAATTGGACACAATACTCCAGCTTGTGTTTTTATGCTATGCACCCTTATTTATAAAGCCAAAGATCCCTTTTGCAAATTATCAGCAAATAATTAAGCAGGCTATTTACTATAAACACAAATTTCTAAAATAACATGGCAAACCTTGTGCGTCATCATCCGATGCTGTGCAATTACAGTGAGCTTTTCCACGAGTTCCCGTAAGTGCTCTTGTGTCGCGTGAGATATGGTGCTCAACACGTCAGAGTTTACCTCCGTTACACCATGTTTCTTCCCTGCAGTAGGAGGAGCAATGCATCATTTATTATTGCATGATTCAAAACAAATGCCTGCATTACTTCCCAATGAACCCAAAACGCAGCACCCAGTTCTTTGGGAAGTCGCAAACTCAACACCTACTGCATCTTATTCATTATTAACAATTTTCATTTAGACATGTTGTTGAAGCTTTTCGTCTTGCATTCATCAGGACAATCTGCAAGAATACCAATGCAAGGGAAAACAACTTTCTGCTGTACAAGAGAGTGCTGATTTGTTGGCAAGTGGACTCAATGGTAGAGGCGTTGCCATGGAGAATGCACCAGTTTATGATGACGAACAGTAACTTTCAAGCTTTGTTTGAAATTTAAACTAGGCAGCTTGACTCTGATTGGTCAAGGCATTGCCCGGAGGCATGAACCAGCGAATGGCTGCCACTTATTTTGTTTAGCTGAAACAGGCACAATGTGGATACATGTTCTCTCTGTCTGCAAAGAACAGGGCCCTGTGTATTAATATATGTAGCTTCTAGTACGCGCAAATGCACCACAGTGCGCGCCCTCCTGACAATCTTAAATTGGTTGTCAGCGTAATTATTAGCACTTGGAGGATCATTTAGCAAATGTTGTCCAATCGTGGAATCACATCTGATGAGTAATGTGACATGAATTTCAATGTCAGTGTGATGCTAGGTATATTGGCCACACATCCCAAAGACTGGCAGATCGTATCAAACAACAGGTCCCTTCCGCTGTTTGCGACGGGCAAGGTACACGTACCCAATCAGCCCATGCTTGCAAAACTCAAAACTGTGTCCAACATGAATGTGACTCCACAATTCAACAACATGTGCTAAATAATCCTCAGTGTGCGAAGAATTACACTGACAACCAATTTAAGATAGTCAGTGGGGCTCGCAGTGTGGCACATATGTGTGTACTGAAAGCTACATATAATAATACACAGGGCCCTATTCTTTGCAGACCAAAAGAACACGTACAAAGAATGCACCTGTTTCAGCTGAACAAAATAAGTGACAGCCATTCGCTGGTTCATTCCTCAGGGCAATGCCTTGACCAGAGTCAAGCTGCCTGGGTTAAATTTCAAACAAAGCTTAGCAGTTAACTGTTGGTCACCATAAACTGGTGCATTCTCCATAGCAACACCACTATCAGAGTTCACTTTGCCAACCAATCAGCAATCTCTTCTTATACAGTATAAAATTGTTGTTTTCCCTTACATTGGTATTCTTGCAGATTGTCCTGATGAGTGCAAGACAAAAGCTTCAACATGCCTCTATTTTCAGCAATACTCAAGTTCTGTACTACCAAACGACAATTTTCATTTGTATAGTACCTTCAACTTAGTAAAATGCCCCAAGGTGCTTCACAGGAGCAATCAAAAATGCGGCAATGAGACACAAGGCAATATTAGGACAGGTGATCAAAAGCTTGGTCCAAGAGGTTGGTTTTTAGAAGCATGTTAAAGGAGGAGAGAGAGAAGCAGAGATAGCAACATAGAAACATAGAACATAGAACAAAATACAGCACAGAAGGAGGCCATTTAGCCCATCGTGTCAGCGCCAGCCAAATAAGCTATCCACCCACACTAGATTTAGATTTAGAGATACAACACTGAAACAGGCCTTTGGCCCACCGAGTCTGTGCCGACCATTAACCACCCATTTATACTAATCCTACCACATCCTCACCTGTCCCTATATTCCCCTACCACCTACCTATACTAGGGGCAATTTATAATGGCCAATTTACCTATCAACCTGCAAGTCTTTTGGCTGTGACAGGAAACCGGAGCACCCAGAGGAAACCCATGCAGACACAGGGAGATCTTGCACACTCCACACAGGCAGTACCCAGAATTGAACCCAGGTCGCTGGAGCTGTGAGGCTGCGGTGCTAACCACTGCGCCACTGTGCCGCCCTACCACTGCGCCAAACTAATCCCATCTTCCAGCACCTGGTCCATAGCCCCGCAGATAATAGCACCTTAAGTGGAACGGAACCCCTTTATTCGTGTTCCACATTACAACTTCTCTTGTTACCCAGTCAACAGGCTGGTTCACTGAGCAGTTGTGGTATTGACCCTCGACCCAACATTAGCTCGTGAAAGCTGAGAATAATTATCTAACTTCACAATCTGTATCAGTAGGATTGCCAATTCTCATTCAGCATATTCATAGAATCATAAATTGCAGCACAAAAGAAAGCCATTCAGCCTCTTGTACCTGTCCTGGCCCTTTCAAAGAGCTGTCATGCTTAATCTCACATCCCTGCTTTTATTCCATAGCCCTGTAAGTTCCTCATTCTCAAGTACCTGTCCAACTCCATTTTAAAACTATTTATGGAATCAGCTTCCACCACCTTTTTGTGTAAAGCGTTCCAGAGCTCGACAATACTGAGTGAAAAATTTTCTTCATCTCTCCTCCAGGTCTTAGTCAGTGATTTTAAATCTGTAACTTCAAGTTTTTGACCGACTCGCTAGAGGAAATAATTTTTCTCTCTCTACTCTATCAAAACCTCTCATCATCTTGAAAACCTCTACTCGGTCACCTCTTAGCCTTTTCTGTTCCGAGGAGAAATTGGCTAGCTGAAAGAAGACAGATGGTGGTGGTTGATGGCAAATGTTCATCCTGGAGTTTAGTTACTAGTGGTGTACCGCAAGGATCTGTTTTGGGGCCACTGCTGTTTGTCATTTTTCTAAATGACCTGGATGAGGGTGTAGAAGGGTGGGTTAGTAAATTTGCGGATGACACTAAGGTAGGTGGAGTTGTGGATAGTGCCGAAGGATGTTGTAGGGTACAGAGGGACATAGATAGGCTGCAGAGCTGGGCTGAGAGTTGGCAAATGGAGTTTAATGCAGAAAAGTGCGAGGTGATTCACTTTGGAAGGAGTAACAGGAATGCAGAGTACTGGGCTAATGGGAAGATTCTTGGTAGTGTAGATGAACAGAGAGATCTTGGTGTCCAGGTGCATAAATCCCTGAAGGTTGCTACCCAGGTTAATAGAGCTGTTAAGAAGGCATATGGTGTGTTAGCTTTTATTAGTAGGGGGATCGAGTTTCGGAGCCACGAGGTCATGCTGCAGCTGTACAAAACTCTGGTGAGACCGCACCTGGAGTGTTGCGTGCAGTTCTGGTCACCGCATTATAGGAAGGATGTGGAAGCTATGGAAAGGGTGCAGAGGAGATTTACTAGGATGTTGCCTGGTATGGAGGGAAGGTCTTACGAGGAAAGGCTGAGGGACTTGAGGTTGTTTTCGTTAGAGAGGAGGAGGAGGAGAGGTGACTTAATAGAGACATATAAGATAATCAGAGGGTTAGAT
Organism: Heterodontus francisci; assembly: GCF_036365525.1. NCBI lineage: Eukaryota > Metazoa > Chordata > Chondrichthyes > Heterodontiformes > Heterodontidae > Heterodontus > Heterodontus francisci. The sequence continues at coordinate 12,055,475 of NC_090375.1, read as the reverse complement.
AGGGTGGATAGTGAGTCTTTTTCCTCGGATGGTGATGGCAAACACGAGGGGACATAGCTTTAAGTTGAGGGGTGATAGATATAGGACAGATGTCAGAGGTAGTTTCTTTACTCAGAGAGTAGTAGGGGCATGGAACGCCCTGCCTGCAACAGTAGTAGACTCGCCAACTTTAAGAGCATTTAAGTGGTCATTGGATAGACATATGGATGAAAATGGAATAGTTTAGGTCAGATGGTTTCACAGGTCGGCGCAACATCGAGGGCCGAAGGGCCTGTACTGCGCTGTAATGTTCTAATTCTAATTCTAATTTAAGTGCATATCCAGGTACCTTTTAAAAGAATTGAGGCTCTCTGCATCCACCACCACCGATCCTGGCAGTGAACTCCAGACACTCACCATCCTCTGGGTGAAAACGTTTCTCCTCATGTCCCCTTTAATCATTCTACCAACCACCTTTAATCCCCTGGTAACCGACCTCCCCACTATGGGAAACAGGTCCTTCCTGTCCACTCTATTGAGGCCCCTCATAATTTTGCATACCTCAATCAAGTCACCCCGCAGCCGCCTCAATTTACAGGAGCAGGCATCAGCATTCAGCCCATCGAGCCTGCTCCACCATTCAATACGATCATGGCCGAGCTTCCATTTCAATACCTTTTTCCCACACTATCCCCATGTCCCTTAATATCATTGGTATTTAGAAATATGTCAATCTCTACTTTAAGCATAATCAATGACTGAGTTACCACAGCACTCTGGGGTAGAGCATTCCCAAGATTCACAACCCTCCGAGTAAAGAAATTTCTCCTCATCTCTGTCCTAAGTGGCTTCCTCCTTATTGTGAAATTGTGTCCCCTGGTTTCAGACTCCCCAACCAGGGGAAACACCTTACCTACATCTACCCCATCTATCCCTTTAATTATTTTGTAGGTTTCAGTGAGATCACCTCTCATTCTTCGACACTCTAGAGAATACAGTCCCAGTTTTCCAAATCTCTCTTCATAGGACAGTCCTGCCATCCCGGGAAAAAGCCTGGCGAACCTTCGTTGCACTCCCTCTATGGCAATCATAGCCTTCCTAAGGTGAGGAGACCAAAACTGCATGCAGTATCCAGGTATGGTCTAACCAAGATTCGATACAATTGAAGCAAGAATCTTAGTTAGACTGCACCTGGAGTAGTGCATGCAGTTCTGGCCCCCTTACTTTTGGGAGGATATTATTGCCATGTTGTTTAGCAATAAATTCCAGAGTTTCAGGCCAAGACAACTGAAGGCTAAGCCGCCAATGATGGAGAGATTAAAACTGGGGATGCGCAAAAATAGTTCTCCTGAAAATGAGAATGTCACAAAATACTATGCACTAATTTAAAAAAAAGTATTGTATTGATTGGAAGGACAGAGGATCAGCATTCTCATACCATTACAGCTTCAAATAACCATTCATCTCACAACCAAAAAAGCTGGCTCCAAGCACTGGGAAATATACATATTTTATTTTGCCTCAAGCACTCTATTTCGAGGTCACTTGGAAGACGAGTATTGTATTAAAGAGATCACAGGAGGAAAAGCAGGCTTGGTGGAAATAGGTAGAGAGCATCAGAAACAGGTATTTATTTAAAATGGTTACAATTGATTTCTATATATAATACACATGCACAAACGCCATGTTACCAACAGTGAGATGAATTTTTTTTTTTAATTAAAAAGCAAAAGATAAAACTGCTCTTGAAACAAGATTAAGCACATTTTATTTTTAAAATGTGGGATTTTAGTTCAATGTAATAAATTAGCAAGACGACAAAGACAGCCAGAATAAAAAAAAAATCACGGTAGACATTGAGCTCTAGGCACCAAGTGGCTGACCTAATGTTATTTTTAGCTCAATTTACTGTTGTCGAAGCTGGTGCATTTACAGCAACAACTTGTGTTTATGTAGGTCCCTTAACCTAATATAACATTCCGAGGCATTTCACAGGAGCATTATCAAACAAAAATTGACACTGAGTCACGTAATGAGATATGAGGACAGGTGACCAAAATCTTGGTCAAAGAGGTAGAGTGTTTGAGGGAGAAATTTAAAGGAGGAGAGAGAGATGGAGAGGTTTAGGGAGAGAATTTCAGAGCTTCGGGCCCAGGCAGCTGAAGGCACAGCCGCCAATGGTGGAGTGATTAAAATCAGGGGTGTGCAAGAGGCCAGAATTGGAGGAGGAGAGATCTGAGGGTGGTAGGACTGAAGGAGGTTACAGGGATAGGGAGAGGCAAGACCATGGAGCGATTTGGAAAGGCGGATGAGAATTTTTATAAACTAAGTGCTGCCAGACCAGAAGCCCATGTATGTCAGCGAGCATTAGGTAGTGGGTGAACGGGACTTGGTACGAGTTAGAATACAGGCCGAGTTTTGGGTGAGCTCGATTGTGCTTTACATGAGGTGCAAAGCATGTAGGCGAGGGGCAGACTATACCAGTCTCAGAATTTAAAATGTTTTAATTGAACTAGCATCCACTGCTTTTGGTGGGAAAGTGTTCCCCACTTCTACCACCATTTTTGTGAAGCGTTTCCAAACATCTCCCCTGAATGGCCTGGCTCTGATTTTTAAGGTCATGTCCCCCAGTCCTAGAATCCCTGACCAGCAGAAGTTGTTTCTCTATCTGCCCATCAATTTCCATTCAAAATCCTATAAACATTAATCAAATCTCCCCCTTAACCTTCTATATTCCAGGATTTTAAGGATAAAAAACCAAAGCATTTTAGTTGGAGTTATGATACGGATCAGCCATGATCTAAACTGAATGCGGGCATCAATCGCAATGCCTGCATTTGTTGTCCATCCCCAATTGCCCTCGAGAAAGTGGTGGTGAGTTGCCTTCTGGAACCGCTGACGTCCATCTAGTGCGGGTACACGCACAGTGCTGTTAGGGAGGGAGTTCCAGGATTTTGACCCAGTGATAGTGAAGGAACGGTGATACATTTCCAAGTCAGGATGGTGTGATTTGGAGGGGAAAACTGCAGACGATGGTGTTCCCATGCATCTGCTACCCTCCTCTTTCTATATCTGAGGAGTTGCGAAAGGTACTGAACATGTACAATCAGCAAACATTCCCACTTACCTTATGATGGAGGGAAGGTCATCGATGAAGCAGCTGAAGATGGTTGGGCCTAGGACACTAACCGGAGGAACTCCTGCAGTGATGTCCTAGGGCTGAGATGAATGGCCCCCAACAACCACAACCATCTTGCTTTATACTAGGTACGACTCCAACGAGCAGAGATTTTCCCCCGATTCCCATTGACTTCTGTTTGGCTAGGGCCTCTTGATGCCACACTCAGCCAAATGCTGCCCTGATATCCAGGGCAATCACTCTCACCTCACGTTGAGCTCTTTTATCCCATGTTTGGACCAAGGCTGTAATGAGATCAGGAGCCGAGTGGCCCTGCAGAACCCAAAATGAGCGTTGGTGAGCAGGTTATTGCTGTTTACGTGGTGCTCGACAGCAGTGATGACGACACCTTCCATTACTTTGCTGGTGATCAAGAGTAAACTGAAGGGACAATAATTGGCCAGATTGGATCTGTCCTGCTTTTTGCAGATCTGACATACCTGGGCAATTTTCCACATTGTCGGCTAGATACCAGTATTGCAGCTGTAATGGAGCAGCGTGGCAAGGGGTGTGGCTAGGGGTGCGGCTAGTTCTGCAGCACAAGTCTTCAGTACTACAGCCGGGATGTTGTCAGGACTGCAGCTTTTGCTGTATCCACTCCGGTGGAGTGAACCGAATTGGCTGAAAACTGGCATCTGTGATGCTGGGGACCTCAGAAGGAGGTAGAGATGGATCATCCACTCAGCACTTCTGGTTGAAGATGGATACAAATGCTTCAGCCTTGTCTTCTGCACTGATGTGCTGGGCTCCCCCATCATTGAAGATGGGGACATTTGTGAAGGCTGAAGGGCCTCCTGTTTGTTCTTACACTCCAGCCAGCAGCTGAGGGTTTATTCAGTACTCATCTCTGCTACTCCCACAGTGGCTGTAAAGACTGAAGATCGTGAGAAAGGCATGACTGTGTTTGTTGGTTTTTTGATACATGATTGAGATAGTGCGCATAACCAACCAAACTGAAAAAAGGAATAAATGAGTGCGAAATATTGTGTTTGCACTATTAGAACGTGTTGGGAACTAGTTTTGGGACATAGGCCCTTGTAGTATTACCAGCTGAAACTGATAATTGTACAGGTCACTTCTACGCCTTCCTCAATTTACAATCTTTTAGTACAAACGTAATATCTACCTATAGGAATATGGAACACATTACCACCTGACGTAGTTGAGGTGCATAGCATAAGTTCATTTAAGGGAAAGCTAAATAAGCATGAGGGATTACGGAAGAGAAGGATATGCTGAGGCGGCAAGACGAAGTAGGGTGTAAGGGGGCTCGCATGGGCCCTAAAGCAAAATACTGCAGATGCTGGAAATCTGAAATAAAAACAGAAAAAGTACTGGTAATACTCAGCAGGTCTGGCAGCATCTGTGACAAGAGAAACAAATTTAACCTCTCGGGTCGATGACCTTCCGTTAGAACTGGCATTAGCCAGATGAGCCTAATGGCCTGTTTCTGCGCCGTGAAATTCTACGCAGTACAATTGGGTTTGCTACCTCTGTGGGTTTCCAATGAGAAACAGACAAACTATGAGAAAAGAAGGAAATAAGAATTTTTTTTTTAAAAATCACTGCAGTGATAGATAAATGCTCATGGATTTCCCAGGGTGCTGCTCATAAATTATTCAATACACAGTAAGGACAGGAATGTTAATGCCATGTGATGCATAATGCATTATCCTGCTGCTAAGAAGCTTAAAGGTTCTAAGAGGAACCTTTAAGACTACAAGTTCAACTGCTAGATGAGTTCATAGTTCAATTGGACCAAAATCCTTGCTTTTGTTTTGAAGTGTGATTGGCAAGATAAAATCAACAGGCTGCAGACATTTAGACTTTGGTATATTCTGTTCCAAGGGATATTTTCCTGCACATTTCAACAAGGGAAGAGGTAATGTGAAAAGAAGAAAAAAAAAATGGAATGGAGGGAGAAAAGGGAGCGGACGGAAGCTTAACCTCTTGCAGGCGACATCTATCAACAAAAACGATTTGACTTGGCCATGAGATGGCAAGCAGCTGGGACATCCGGAGAAGTGGCTCAAATGTACATGTGCATCCACGACACTTGCGCAACAAGAAGGAATTCAAGAACTATATCTTTACCCAGAGAGTCCTGAGAATACGGAACTCAGAACCACATGGAGTGGTTGAGGCTAACAGTACAGATGCTTTTAAAGGGAAGCTAGATAAAGACATGAGGGAGAAAGGAGTGGAAGGCTATTGCTGATGGGTTGAGATGAAGTAGAGTGGGAAGAGGCTCTGGCAGATTTAAAGACAATGGCTGGTTTCTGTGCTGTAAATTCCACGTCGCACACACTTGGGACTCGGCCCACCTCCAGTCCCATATTTACACCACCATGGTTTATCTGCAAAGTGCATGCAAGCAGATGCACTTGAACAGAGCAGGGATTTCCTAATGGTCCAATTAGGCATGCAAAGAAAACCTATGAGTGCACAAAGGATCATGCTGATCCATCAACGAAAGATAGCAAAAGAGTCACTGCTTAAATAGGACAGCTTCACTCCACTTGTGTTATTTAGCTGTTCAGGCTTGAACAACAGTGAATGGATTTTACTTTTGCAGGTGGCTCAGGGTGTTCTAAGGAAGTTGATGAAAACTGCTGTCCCTCAGGCAGTTTATTAGTGTGCATGAATTATACACATTCCACCCTCCGAGCAACAGGTAATGCCTTTCAGTCAATAGGAGCAACAGTCGGGATCAAGCAAGAACCTTTGGGGATGGCCACAAACTCTCCTGAGCCACTCGCTAGCACTGGAGGGCTTATGAAACACCACGAGGAGCAGGGAGTGGAACGCAAATTACTGCCAAAAGAAAACTGGAAACCTGCATCACTTTCCACTCGAAGGGTCACTCAAATAACCATTTCAAAGCAGGTTTCATGATATACAAAAACCTGATGCCTACAGATAAAGAGAGTTCACTTTTCCTTCCAGATTGCTGTTATACAGTTAAGCAATTACATGAAAAGCAGTGTGAAAATGAGAACAGTAGGCCTAAAGAAACACCAACAGAATAGAAGGGGGAGAAAGAAACAACTCATTAAACCAGCACCTTGGGCGTTTGGTGTTTATCACAGGCTCCACAAACTTGCTCAGGGGAAAAGTGAGATCAAGCTAGTCAAGGAAGAAAGCCGCAGAGCGTACCAGAACAAATCAGACTTCCCTATTCAGTTACCTCTTTGTTAAAAGCCAACTCTACAACTTTAAAAACAGGAACAGTTTGCACAGACTTAGCACATTTAATATACATTTATTATATTTCCAAGAGAACTGTGCTTTTTTTGAAAAAATTACCTGAAAGAAATTGAATTTAAAAAAGTCAAATTGACTTTTGAAAAGAAAGGCCTCGTTTTTAAATGACCTTTGCTTTTTGACACAATTCCAAAAGGTGAGGGACTAGCCACTGCAGCAACTCCTGCATTCAGTGGTTTACAAAACAAGAATTGCAACAGAATTAAACACATATTCAAAACTACCTCATATAAAATAAGGACAGGATTTTATTAACAAATTACCTGGGCAGAATTCAGCTGGAATTAAATTAACTCCAGTTACAGGGGCCACTTTCTATGTATTCACTCAAGGCTTTAAAAAAAAGGCAGCTGGGAGATTCCAAGTCACACCCATAGGCTTAGTTTGGGATGAAGCTGAAATAAAGACAATAATAGCACATTCTATCCATTATCAGAGCTGTTATCATGAGCTAAATGCCTTTGAATTCAGCACTTTCTGCTGTATTAACAGAGTGCTCAAAAAGAATTCTATAATCATCCTTTTAATCACAAGCTTTGGAAAATAGAAAAGCAAAATACTGCAGATGTTGGAAATCCGAAATAAAAATAGGAAATGCTGAAAATACTCAGTAGGTCTGGCAGCATCTTTGGAGAGAGAGAAACAGATGTTTAAGATCAATGACCTTTCATCAGAACTGGAAAAAGTTAGAAATGTAATGGGTTTTCAGCAAGCCATTTGCTAGGCCATTGGTTGTGGTTGTTGGAGGTCAATCATCTGAGCTCCAGGACACCTCTGCAGTTCCTCAGGGTAGTGTCCTAGGCCCAACCATCTTCAGCTGCTTCATCAAAGACCTTCCCTCCGTCATAAGGTCAGAAGTGGGGATGTTCACTGATGATTGCACAATGTTCAGCACCATTCGTGACTCCTCAGATACTGAAGCAGTCCGTGTAGAAATGCAGCAAGACCTGGACAATATCCAGGCTTGGGCTGATAAGTGGCAGTAACATTCGCGCCACACAAGTGCCGGGCAATAACCATCTCCAACAAGAGAGAATCTAACCATCTCCCCTTTTCATTCAATGGCATTACCATCGCTAAATCCCCCACTATCAACATCCTAGGGGCTACCATTGACCAGAAACTGAACTGGAGTAGCCATATAAATATCGTGGCTACAAGAGCACGTCAGAGGCTAGGAATCCTGCGGTGAGTAACTCAGCTCCTGACTCCCCAAAGCCTGTCCACCATCTTCAAGGCACAAGTCAGGAGTGTGATGGAATACTCTCCATCTTCCTGGATGAGAGCAGCACCAACAACGTTCAAGTGCGACACCATCCAGGACAAAGCAGCCTGCTTGACTGGCACCCCATCCACCACCTTCACCATCGACGCAGAGCAGCAGCAGTGTGTACCATCTACAAGATGCACTGCAGCAATGCATCAAGGCTCCTTAGACAGCACCTTCCAAACTCCCGACCACTACCAACTAGAAGGACAAGGGCGGCAAATGCATGGGACCACCACCTGCAAGTTCCCCTCCAAGTTACACACCATCCTGACTTGGAACTACATCGCCGTTCCTTCACTGTCGCTGGGTCAAAATCCTGGAACTCCCTTCCGAACAGCACTGTGGGTGTACCGACCTCACATGGACTGCAGCGGTTCAAGAAGGCAACTCACCACCACCTTCTCAAGGGCAATTAGGGATGGGCAAAAAATGCTGGCCTAGCCACTGACACCCACATCCCATGAATGAATTTTAAAAAAGTGAAAGGCAGGAGGGTGGAAAAAGAAAAAGGAAAGTCTGTGACAGGGTGGATGACAAGAGAGATTAAATAACAAAAGAGCTGGTGTTGCAAAGCCAAAGGGGAGCGGTAATGGGACAAGTAAAGAAACAAAAGATCTGTCAAGAGGAGGTGTGAATGGCAGAATGATGAACTGCTGCTGCCCAAAATCAAAAATAATGGAAAAACAAAAGTAAAACTAAAACCTGCAAAGAACAAGGAAACAAAATAAGGGCAAAGCTTAGTCTGAAATTGTTGAACTGAATGTTGAGTCTGGAAGGCTGTAAAGTTTTTTTTTTGGGATCCTTAAGGGGGAGGGGAAGCAGCCCCAAGTCGTGGTCCACACAGGCACCAACGACATAGGTAGGAAGAGAGATGGGGATTTAAGGCAGAAATTCAGGGAGCTAGGGTGGAAGCTTAGAGCGAGAACAAACAGAGTTGTTATCTCTGGGTTGTTGCCCGTGCCACGTGCCAGCGAAGCGAGGAATAGGGAGAGAGAGGAGTTGAACACGTGGCTGCAGGGATGGTGTAGGAGGGAGGGTTTTGGTTTCCTGGATAATTGGGGCTCTTTCTGGGGTAGGTGGGACCTCGACAAACAGGATGGTCTTCACCTGAACCAGAGGGGTACCAATATCCTGGGGGGGAGATTTGCTAGTGCTCTTCGGGGGGGTTTAAACTAATTCAGCAGGGGGATGGGAACCTAAATTGTAGTTCCAGTGTACAGGATGTTGAGAGTAGTGAGGTCAGGGATAAGGTTACAAGGACGCAAGAGGGCACTGGCAAGCAAGAACTTGGTTTAAAGTGTGTCTACTTCAACGCCAGGAGCATCCGGAATAAGGTGGTGAGCTTGCAGCATGGGTTGGTACCTGGGATCTTGAGGTTGTGGCCATTTCAGAGACATGGGTAGAGCAGGGACAGGAATGGATGTTGCAGGTTCCGGGATTTAGATGTTTCAGTAAGAACAGAGAAGATGGTAAAAGAGGGGGGGGGTGTGGCATTGTTAATCAAGGAGAGTATTACAGCGGCAGAAAGGACATTTGAGGACTCGTCTACTGAGGTAGTAAGGGCCGAGGTTAGAAACAGGAGAGGAGAGGTCACCCTGTTGGGAGTTTTCTATAGACCTCCGAATAGTTCCAGAGATGTAGAGGAAAGGATAGCGAAGATGATTCTCGACAGGAGCGAGTGTAACAGGGTAGCTGTTATGGGGGACTTTAACTTTCCAAATATTGACTGGAAATACTATAGTTCGAGTACTTTAGATGGGTCAGTTTTTGTCCAGTGTGTGCAGGAAGGTTTTCTGACACAGTATGTAGACAGGCCAACCAGAGGCGATGCCACATTGGATTTGGTACTAGGTAATGAACCCGGCCAGGTGTTAGACTTAGATGTAGGTGAGCACTTTGGTGATAGTGGTCACAATTCGGTTAGGTTTACCTTAGCGATGGGCAGGGACAGGTATATACCGCAGGGCAAGAATTATAGCTGGGGGAAAGGAAATTATGATGCGATTAGGCAAGATTTAGGATGCGTAGGATGGGGAAGGAAACTGCAGGGGATGGGCACAACCGAAATGTGGAGCTTATTCAGGGAGCAGCTACTGCGTGTCCTTGATAAGTATGTACCTGTCAGGCAGGGAGGAAGTTGTCGAGCGAGGGAGCCATGGTTGACTGAAGAAGTTGAAGCGCTTGTCAAGAGGAAGGCGGCGGCTTATGTTAGGATGAGACGTGAAGGCTCAGTTAGGGCGCTTGAGAGTTACAAGCTAGCCAGGAAGGATCTAAAGGGAGAGCTTAGAAGAGCGAGGAGAGGACACGAGAAGTCATTGGCGGATAGGATCAAGGAAAACCCAAAGGCTTTCGATAGGTATATCAGGAATAAAAGAATGACTAGATTTAGATTAGGGTCAATCAAGGATAGTAGTGGGAAGTTGTGTGTGGAATCAGAGGAGATAGGGGAAGCGTTAAATGAATATTTTTCGTCAGTATTTACAGTCGAGAAAGAAAATGTTGTCGAGAAGAATACTGAGATACAGACTACTAGGCGAGATGGGATTGAGGTTCACAAGGAGGAGGTGTTATCTATTTTCACACTTTCCAAAATTGCTAAGTCCCCTGGGCCAGATGGGATTTATCCTAGGATTCTCTGGGAAGCCAGGGAGGAGATTGCAGAGCCTTTGTCCTTGATCTTTATGTCGTCATTGTCAACAGGAATAGTGCCGGAAGACTGGAGGATAGCAAATGTTGTCCCCTTGTTCAAGAAGGGGAGTAGAGACAGCCCTGGTAATTATAGACCTGTGAGCCTTACTTCGGTTGTGGGTAAAGTGTTAGAAAAGGTTATAAGAGATAGGATTTATAATCATCGTGAAAAGAATAAGTTAATTAGCGATAGTCAGCACGGTTTTGTGAAGGGTAGGTCATGCCTCACAAACCTTATTGAGTTTTTTGACAAGGTGACCAAACAGGTGGATGAGGGTAAAGCCGTGGATGTGGTGTATATGGATTTCAGTAAGGCGTTTGATAAAGTTCCCCACGGTAGGCTATTGCAGAAAATACTAAAGTATGGGGTTGAAGGTGATTTAGTGCTTTGGATCAGAAATTGGCTAGCTGAAAGAAGACAGAGGGTGGCGGTTGATGGCAAATGTTCATCCTGGAGTTTAGTTACTAGTGGTGTACCGCAAGGATCTGTTTTGGGGCCACTGCTGTTTGTCATTTTTATAAATGACCTGGATGAGGGTGTAGAAGGGTGGGTTAGTATATTTGCAGATGACACGAAGGTCGGTGGAGTTGTGGATAGTGCCGAAGGATGTTGTAGGTTACAGAGGGACATAGATAGGCTGCAGAGCTGGGCTGAGAGATGGCAAATGGAGTTTAATGCGGAAAAGTGTGAGGTGATTCACTTTGGAAGGAGTAACAGGAATGCAGAGTACTGGGCTAATGGGAAGATTCTTGGTAGTGTAGATGAGCAGAGAGATCTTGGTATCCAGGTACATAAATCCCTGAAAGTTGCCACCCAGGTTAATAGAGCTGTTAAGAAGGCATATGGTGTGTTAGCTTTTATTAGTAGGGGGATCGAGTTTCGGAGCCACGAGGTCATGCTGCAGCTGTACAAAACTCTGGTGCGGCCGCACCTGGAGTATTGCGTGCAGTTCTGGTCACCGCATTATAGGAAGGATGTGGAAGCTTTGGAAAGGGTGCAGAGGAGATTTACTAGGATGTTGCCTGGTATGGAGGGAAGGTCTTACGAGGAAAGGCTGAGGGACTCGAGGTTGTTTTCTTTAGAGAGAAGGAGGAGGAGAGGTGACTTAATAGAGACATATGAGATAATCAGAGGGTTAGATAGGGTGGATAGTGAGAGTCTTTTTCCTCGGATGGTGATGGCAAACACGAGGGGACATAGCTTTAAGTTGAGGGGTGATAGATATTGGACAGATGTAAGAGGTAGTTTCTTTACTCATAGAATAGTAGGGGCATGGAACGCCCTGCCTGCAACAGTAGTAGACTCGCCAACTTTAAGGGCATTTAAGTGGTCATTGGATAGACATATGGATGAAAATGGAATAGTTTAGGTCAGATGGTTTCACAGGTCGGCGCAACATCGAGGGCCGAAGGGCCTGTACTGCGCTGTAATGTTCTATGTTCTAAAGTGCCTAATCAAAAAATGAGTTTCTGTTCCTCAGGCTGAAGAATTAAATGACAGTCGGCCGGAAGCTCAGGGTCACACTTGTGGACTGAACAGAGGTATTCTGCAAAGCAGTCACCCAATCTGCGTTTGGTCTCCCCAGTGTACAGCAGGCAACATTCTGAACAGCGAATACAGTATATTAAATTGAAAGAAATACACATAAATCGCTCTTTCACCTGGAAGCAGTATTGCAACTCCTGCACTTGCATGGAAACCCACGGGAAGGGGAAGGGGAAGGGGTGTTGGGACGATCGAGGAGTAGACTAGGGTTATCATGGAGGGCACGGTCCCTTCAAAATGCTGAAAGGGGAGGGTGAACGGGCAGTGGGGGGGGGGGGGGGGGCGGGGGCGTGGGGTAGATGCATTTGGTGGTGGCGGAAATGGCGGAGGAGGATCCATTGAATACGGAGGCTGGTGGAGTGGAAGGTGAGGACAAGGAGAACCTATCATGGTTCTGGGAGGGAGGGAGAAGTGGGGAAATGGGATGGACATGGTCTCCCTCTGATGAAATGTCATTGACCTGAAATGTTAACTCTGCTTCCCCCTTCACAGATGCTGCTAGACCTGCTGAGCGTTTCCAGCATTTTGTGTTTACACTTTGGAAAATTGATATTTATGTGCACTGTGTATAAATAGTGCAGGATATAAAAAGCATATCAAGGCACTGCAGAATGGAAACAATAGTTACGAGAATGATACTAGAGGAGGGAGGTTATACCCACCATGGAAGACTGAACAGGCTGCGCCTCTTCCCTCCAGAGGGAAGAGGAGAAGACTGAGGGGTGACCCCATAGGGTTTGATAGGGTGGTCGTAGAGAACATGTTTTCACTCGTGGAGAGGCCAGAATTAGGGACCATGTATTTAAGATAGTCGCGAATAACTCCAATAGGGAGAAACACCACTTCGCCACCATGTTCTCAAGGGAAATTAGGGATGGGCAATAAATGTTTGCCTCGCCAGCGATGCTCATCGCAAGAATGCGCAAAAAAAATCTTCATCCAAAAAGTCGTTATAATATGGGACTCGCTACCACAAGGAGTAGTTGAGACGAATAGCACACTTACATTTCAGGGGAAGTTAGATAAACACAACAGAGCACTTTACAGCCAATGAAGTATTTCTGAAGTGCAGTCACAGTTGTAATGTAGGAAACGTGGCAGCCACTTTGTGCACAGCAAGCTCCCACAAACAGCAACGTGATAACGACTAGATAATCTAATTTAAGTGACGTTGGTTGAGGAATAAATATTGGTCAGAACGCTGAGGAGAACTCTCTTGCCATATCAAGCCATTTAAAAAAATAAGTAGAGATGCAAAATAAACTATTTTGGCACTTGCATTACGTGTCAGCAGTTGCAGTCGAAACTATTACTTTTACTTAATTAGGTCACATGATTGGTGGAACGTTGGGACATTATCATTTTGCAAAGTAGGTGAAAGATATTTTTAAAGTCAGACTTGCAAACCTAGTCACTATCTCCAAATACACTGAAAAACAGGCCTCCAGGAAATGTCCAAAAATTAATGAAGTTAAATGTTTTGTGTTTTAGAGGGGATTTGTTTGCAGTTCTATACATCAAGAACGTCAATATCTCATGTCTTCTCCTCTTAATGGGCATGAATCGTTCCTTTTTCCTGTTAACAGTTACCCCCACGGCCTCTGCCTTCAGCACCCAATTTAATGCCAAATTAAAGGAGTCTTCGGTTTTAAAACGGTATCCACAAAAACTCACTTTTATATAGAGCTTTTAAACCTAGTAAAAAAATGGTTCAAGCCACTTAATAGGAGCGTTACAGACAGCATTTGACACTACTTACATGAGATGATATTGGGACAGTGGTAGGTTTTAAGGTCAAAAGGGGTGGGGGGGGGGGGGGTGGAGTGAGGGAGAGGGGCTTAGTGAGGGAAATCCCAGAGCTTAGAGCCTTAGCAGCCAATGGTGGGGCATTAGACATCAGGAATGCTCAAGAGGGCAGAACTGGAGGAGTGCAGAGATCTCAGAGGGTTGTAGGGCTGGAGGAGGATGTTAGAGATAGTGAGGGGCATGGGTCAGGCAGCCATTTGAAAACAAGGGTGAGAATTTTGAAACTGAGGCGTTGCCAGGCTGGGATCCAATGTAGGTCAGCAAGCACAGCGGCTGATGGGAGTATGGGACTTGGTGCGAATTAGGATACAAACAGCAGAGTTCATAGATGAGCTCAAGTTTATGGAGAGTACAGGGCAGGCCGCCAGCCTTGGAATAGTTGTGTCTGGAGGTAACAAAAGGCATGAAGTAGCCAGCCCCAACCCCATTCCACTGAAGTCAATTGTCCAACAGGCAGCCGAACTTTGTACTGCCCGTTCTTGTACTCGTGATGATGACTCTTAGCAGCTACATCTTTTAAAAATTGAGCTGTTGCGATGGGACTCAGACACCTACCTATTTCTAAAGTTTTTTTCTGCAGGGAGACGGAGGAGAGAAATGCTTCGTCTTTACAGGACCGGATTATAGCGCCCACCAACTCCGAGTTTGTTGCAAGGATGCGTGCATTCTCTTCAGTGATGTTGACCCCGGCCATGGAGGCCACATCATTGATGTCATCCTCGTCCCTGGAGAATTAAAAGACATTTAGTAGCGTCAGGGAGAAGGCCATTATTAACCACATACTTAAAAGGAGACTACAATTTCAAACTCAACAGTTGGCCCCATTTGTGATGAAAAATGCAAAGAATTACATAAAACATACAACACAGAAACAGGCCATTCGGCCCAACCTGTCTGTGGTGTTTTTACTCCACACAAGTTCCCTCCCATTCCATCAGCCTGATCCCAGCCTTTCAGCATATCTTTCTCTTGCCTTTTCTCTCACATACTCATCTAGTTTTCTTTTGAATGCATCTAAGCTATTTCCCTCAACCACTTACTATGGTAACAAGTTCCATATTCTAACGAGAAGTTCCGAAAAAGGGTCACTGACCCGAAACGTTAACTCTGCTTCTCTTTCCACAGATGCTGCCAGACCTGCTGAGTATTGCCAGCATTTCTTGTTTTCATTCCATATTCTAACCACTCTGCTCATTCCCCTATTAAATTTATTAGTAATTATCTTGGATTCATTTTGAATTCTTCCACAAGTGGAAACATTCTCCCCACATGGACTGTATGCAGCCCATTCATAATTTTAAAAAAATCAAAAGACTGACTGACTTGTATCTACATCGGGCCTTTCATGACCATCGCACGTCCCAAAGCACTTTACAGCCAATGAAGTACTTTTGAAGTGCTGCCATTTTGTGTACAGCAAGCTCCCAAGAACAGCAATGCAATAATGACCAGATAATCTGTGTGATGTTGATTGAGGGTTAAATATTGGTATGAACAATGGGAATAACTCCCCTGCTCTTCTTCAAACCATTACCACGGGAGCTTTTATATGAACCCAAGGCGGCAGACAGGCACTTGGGTTTAACATCTCATCTGAAAGACACACCTCCAACAGCGCAGCACTCCCTCAGTATTGCACTGGAATGTCGGACTAGATTTTGTTTGTGCTCAAGTCTAAAGAGCGGAACTCGATCCCACAACATTCTGACTGAGGCAAGACTGCTACCCACAGAGCCACAGCAGACAAGTCAGGCTAAATCAGTACCTTGGGATTGCCTTAAAAGACTTGCTTTTATGTAGCACCATTTCATGACCTTAGTGTCCCAAACACTTTACAGCCAATTAGATACTTTTTGAAGAGTAGTCACTGTTGCAATGTAGAAATGCAGCAGCCAATTTGTGCACAGCAAGCTCCCACAAACACTAACATGATAATGACCAGATAATCTATTTTAGTGATGTTATTTGAGGGCTAAGTATTGGTCAGCACATTTGTTCTCCAAAATAGTGCCAGAAGATCTTTTACATCCACGTGAGAGGACAGAAGGGGCCACAGGGGCTCACTTGTGAGTAAATATCAAGGGAATCTATTAATTTGTTCTATGTCTGGAGTCACCACAAACATTGTTGTCCCATATGCTGCAGTTTGGTACCAGTTAGGTAATAGTTTTAACCTCAGCAGCCCATCTGGTGGAGTTGCCCTCCACAAACAGCTATGTTGTTAAATATAATGTTTTTCAGACTTTAACAATGCGAGTGAAATTAATATTGACTTCTAAATTGAACTTGAACTCAATAAGTCTAGAAGGATATGTTGCGTTATGGAATCATACAGCACCGAAGGAGGCCATTCGGCCCATCAAGCCTAAGCCGGCTTTTGAAAGAGCGATCCAATTAGTCCCACTCCCTCTGGCTCTGTCCCCACAGCCCTGCAAATGTTTCCTTTAAGGAAATATCCAATTCCCTTTTCAAAGTTTCTACTGAATGTGCTTCCACCAGCCTTTCAGTCAATGTGTTCTAGATCATTACTTGCCGAGTAAAAAAAATTCTCACCTCCCTCTGGGTTTCTAAACAGACCTTTAGCATCTGTTCTTGAAAAGTGTTGAGTGGCGCCCGACTGTTTCACTCATGTAATGTAGAAAATTTTATCACTGGATACTGTGGCACCTCTTAGTGGTTGGTCACAGTGTAGCATTATTTTTCAGCAGCTCCATTTGCTGTACATCCTATGTTCCATTTCAAGAAACGCTTCAAAATAACCAAACATGAATAGGAGATGGGGGAAAGAGAAGGAGAAAATTTATCCAGGTAGCCCTATAGCCCAAAATATGTACTGACCTCAATGATGCAGCAATGGTGACTGGTACCCACAAGGATTGTAATTATGTCATTCATTCATTACACTTTAAAATCACACTAAGTAAAAGTAGCAACTCAGATGCAGGAGGTATATTTTTACATCATGGCAGAAATGTACAGATGAATTACACAGAATTTTATAGCACAGGAACTGGCTATTTGGCCCATCTTGTCTATGCTAATGTTTAAGCTCCACACACAAGAACAAGGAGAAGTAGACCATATGGCCCATCGAGCCTGTTCTGCCACTCAAAACAATTATGGCTGATCTTGGGTTTCAATTCCACTTTCCTGCCTGCTCCCCATATCCCTTTCTTCCCTGCGAGACCAAACATCTATCTAGCTATCCCAGCCGTAAATGTATTCAATGATGGAGCATCCACAACCCTCCGGGGTAGAGAATTCCAAACCCCGAGTGTAGTAATTTCATCTCATCTCAGTCCTGAATGATTAACCCCCACACGAGCCTCCTCTCACCTTGCTCCATTTCACCTCATCAACATATCCTTCTATTCCATTCTCCCTCATGTGCTTATCTAGCTTCCCCTTAAACCTCTCTATACTATTTGCCTCAAATATTCCTTGTGCTAGCGAGTTCCATATTCTCACATTTGGATATTGCACTCATTAGTAAGTTTGGAAATTGAGGCAGTGAGCTGTACAAGTTTTAAAAAAAGAAACAGCTGGGAACATTACAAGGGCCTCTAAATCTCAAAACTAGTTCCCTACATGTTCCAATGGCACAAAGCCAATATTCCATGATTTGCTAAGTTTGCATTCAAACTGAAGTGTTTGTTCGGGTGTAGTATTCACAAAGCCCAATACCTCATCAACACCAGGCTAATTATGGAGTGTATTACAAAGATATAACACAATCAAGGGATTCAAAGGAAATCAACCAGATATCAATCTATTCCAACCCTAATACACCGTGCAATGTTATCCAACTTCAGTTATTCTGCTACAAGGCATAAACTACAGATTTTATCCTCCCCTCAATATAATTTACCATAAATACATAACTATACAGCACAGCAGGCGGCCATTCAGCCCATCACACTCGTTCCAAAAGAGATATGCAATTTAGCCAACACCCCTGTTCTTATCCCCATAGTCCTTCAAGTATTTCCTTTTCTAGTATTTGTCCAATTTCCTTTCGAAAGTTACGACTGTATCTGCTTCCGCCACTCTTTCAGGCAGTACATACAAATCATAACTTGCTGTGTAGATGAAAAAAATTGTCATTTCTCCTCTGATTCTTTTACCTTAAATCTGTCTCCTCTGGTCACTGACTCTCCTTGCCACTGGAAACATTCTCCTATTCACTCGATCAAAACCGCTCATAATTTTGAACACCCCTGGTAAATGCTCCCTTCTCCATCCACAGGATGGAAGATGGTCCCATATCCAAGGACCTTTGGTATGGTCAGGTAGCCGGGGCCAGACGACCAGTGGGGCACACAAAGTTTTGTTTCATGGATGCTTACAAGTATGACAAGACCACCCTAAATGTCGACTATTGCACCTGGGGGTCACTAGCTGGTGAAAGAGGGAAACGGCAACACATCCTGTGGACTGGTGTACACTAAGCAGTGGCTACAGCAGCTTGGCAACAGGCGCCAATGTCAAGAACAACTCACAGGGTCAATTGGCAGCTTTACATGCAGCACTTGCACAGAACCTGCCTGTCAAGGATTGGCCTTCACAGCCATCAGCAAAGGTGCACCAAGAAAAGACACCCCACCGGGGCGGCACAGTGGTTAGCACCGCAGCCTCACAGCTCCAGTGATCTGGGTTCAGCTCTGCGTACTGCCTGTGCGGAGTTTGCAAGTTCTCCCTGTGACCGTGTGGGTTTCCACTGGGTGCTCCGGTTTCCTCCCACAGCCAAAGACTTGCAGGTTCATAGGTAAATTGGCCATTGAAAATTGCCCCTAATGTAGGTAGGAGAATGGTGGGGATGTGGTGGAGAATATGGGGTGAATGTAGGATTAATATAAATGGGTGGCTGTTGGTCAGCACAGACTCGGTGGGCCGAAGGGCCTGTTTCAGTGCTGTATCTCTAAATAAAATTTTAATAAGTGGATTGCTTGCTGTGTATCCATCATCTTTCATAGATGGAAACATGCTAACCAACATTCTCCACTCCAGGAGAATTATGCCAGCTACTTTTGTCTCTCCACATAAAGTCCCTAATCCCTGGTAACATTCTAGTAAATCTCCTCTGCACCCTCTCCAAGGCCTGACATCCTTCCTAAATTGAACACAATACTCAAGCTAAGGCATAACTAGTGACTTATAAAGTTTTAGCATAACTTCCTTGCTTTTCTATGCTATTCCTCCATTTAGAAAGCACATATGCTTAACAGCTGGATACGTGAGGCATGTGAAGTATTCTACACATGCTAAAACTGAACAATACAACTTAAGTTTGGAGAATTAGAATGGTGGGACTATAGATTGAGAACTTACCACCACTATTACATATGCAGCCAACATAACTGTAGTCAATAAACATCAATTCTGGAAATCAGTTAGAACTACAGTTTGTGACTGTCAACTGCAAGGCACAAGTTCAGAAATAAACCGTGCCTGGCATTACAGCGCTGCTTAATAATTAGAAATAAAATCATGCAACTTACAAATATTCCTATCCAATGTCCCCTGTTCAGTTACCTCAACAGCTTTGAAAAATGCTTTACATTGTGATGTCACAGTAGAGAAAATCCTTTATTGCAGCACACAAATTAAAGACTTGCAATTCGACAGCACTTTTCATGGCATCCCAAAGTGCTTTACAGTCAATGAAGTACTTTAGAAATGTAGTCACTGTTGTAATGTAAAGAACACAGCAGTCAATTTGCACACAGCAAGCTCCCACAAACAATAGGACAATGACTGGATTATTTCTTTTTGAGATGTTGATTGAGGGATAAATATTAGCCAGGACACCAGTGCGAACTCTACTGCTTTTCTGTGAAATTGTGCCATGGGACCTTTTACATCCACTTGAGGTGGCAGACCAGGGCTTGGTTTAACATCTCAACCGAAGGATGGCACCTCTGACAGTGCAACACTCTCCTAGTACTGCACTGGGACTGAATTGCGTGCAGAAGGACGTGGAGGCTTTGGAGAGGGTACAGAAGATGTTTACCAGGATGTTGCCTGGTCTGGAGGGCATTAGCTATGAGGAGAGGTTGGATAAACTCGGTTTGTTTTCACGAACGTCGGAGGTGGAGGGGCGACATGATAAGAGGTTTACAAAGTTATGAGCGGCATGGACAGAGTGGATAGTCAGAAGCTTTTTCCCAGGGTGGAAGAATCAGTTACTAGGGGACATAGGTTTAAGGTGAGAGGGGCAAAGTTTAGAGGGGATGTGCGAGGCAAGTTCTTTACACAGAGGGTGGGGAGTGCCTGGAACTTGCTGCTGGGGGAGGTGGTGGAAGCAGGTACCATAGAGACGTTTAAGAGCCATCTTGACAAATACATGAATAGGATGGGAATAGAGGGATACAGTCCCCGGAAGTGCAGAAGGTTTTAGTTTAGGCAGGCATCAAGATCGGCGCTGGCTTGGAGGGCCGAATGGCCTGTTCCTATGCTGTACTGTTCTTTGGTCGTTGTAAGCCTGGATTTTTGTGCTCACGTCTCTGAAGTGGGATATGCACCCACAACATGCTGGTTCAGGTGAGAGAGTGCTGCCCACTGAACCACAGCCTTTTTTTTATTCATTCGTGGGATGTGAGCATCACTGGCGAGGCCAGTATTTGTTGCCCATCCCTAATTGCCTTTGAGAAGGTGGTGGTGAGCTGCCTTCTTGAACCGCTGCAGTCCTTGGGTTGTAGGTACACCCACAATGCTGTTAGGAAGGGAGCTCCAGGATTTTGACCCAGGGACAATGAAGGAACCGTGATATAGTTCCAAGTCAGAATGGTGTGCGACTTGGAGGGGAACTTGCAGGTGGTGGTGTTCCCATGCATCTGCTGCCCTTGCCCTTCTAGTTGGGAGAGGTTGCGGGTTTGGAAGGTGCTGTCGAAGGAGCCTTGGTGAGTTGCTGCAGTGCATCTTGTAGATGGTACACACTGCTGCCACTGCATCAGTGGTGGAGGGAGTGAATGTTGAAGGTGGTGGATGGGGTGCCAATCAAGCGAGCTGCTTTGTCCTGGATGGCGCAAGCTTCTCGAGTGTTGCTGGAGCTGCACCCATCCAGGCAAGTGGAGAGTATTCCATCACACTCCTGACTTGTGCCTTGTAGATGGTGGACAGGCTTTGGGGAGTCAGGTGGTGAGTTACTCGCCGCAGGATTCCTAGCCTCTGACCTGCTCTTGTAGGCACAGCATTTACACGGCTGGTCCAGTTCAGTTTCTGGTCACTAAATAGAACTATGACAGTGTGAATTGGAACAATGGCTTTCCAAACACAACGCAAAAGGTGCTTGAAGGACTACTGGCTTCTTTGAATAGTATTTGAAAATTCTCTCTCCCCCACCACAGGAGGCAGGAGGTCAAGAGAATTGTTCTCTTTTGTTTTGACTAAACTCTTTAGAAAAAAAAACAGCTGAGCAAAATTAACTCATTAAAAATAAATTTACAGTCAAGACGCTCCCATCAGATTCATCTCAAGACATTGGCGTCCGTTAAAAGCACTACAATAAATGCAAGTTATTGACATCAGGTAAAGCAGTTTATTGTACAAAGCTCTGCAACTGATGCAAAGCCTTGCTGGTAGCTGGTTTGAGTATGCTAAACAGGTGTACAAGGTCCAATGTCCTGGCCTGTTCGGTTATATTTATTAAAAAAGGAAAATTATTGTTGCTGCTCGTGTTATTACATTTTGCTCCTTGGATTGTAGTTTGGCTTTGGTGCCACTTGTCACTTTCTCAGTCAGACCGTCTCTTCACTTTTCTATAGTTGCTGCTCATATTTAAGTTCCACCGTACAAAGCAAGATGGAATTCCTTTTGGGGGTTTAACATAGCACTGCGTGATCTTGATAACAATGACAAGTTCATGAGTGACAGCGAACGCAGATGCTAAAAACAGGAGTTTTAGTCCACAGTCATCAGGACCAGAGTTCATAGACTGCTTGGGTCCAGTGGTCCTCGTCACCTCTGCCTCATGAAAGGCCCGTCAAGAGCTGCATCTCCTGCTACAGGATAATCTGGAATGAACACAGCTCTTCCCAAAGGGCTGTTGTTTACCACAACATAAAGATTCTGCATGGAACCAGAGCCAACCAAGCCACTACACAGAACATCTACCACTGCCAGTCTGTAGCACGCACGTGTATCAAGTTAACAGTTTGTTTGCAAAAGGCAATACTTCCATCAATAGCTTTGTATATACAAAAAGAGGCACCAGCTGAAACAGATGCACAGCTTCCACAAGGTGGGAGTGTTGTGTAGGATCAGGAAAAGGCCCTTCTGCCCCTTGAGCCTGTTCTGACATTCAATTAAATCAAGGCTGATCTGTATCTTAACTCTATTTACCTGCCTTGGTTCCATATCCCTTAATGCCCATATCCAAACAAATCTATCAATCTCAAGTTTTGAAATTTTCAACGGAGCCACAGCATCGACAGCTTTTTGTTGGGGCAGGGGAAAGGGTTCCCGATTTCCACTATCCTTTGTGTGAAGAAGTGTTTTCTGACATCAGCCCCAAATGGCCTAGCTCTAATTTTGATCATTCCTTGTTTTGGACCCCCCCACTCACCCCACCAGAAGAAATAGATTCTCTCTATCTATCCTATTAACTCCTTTAATCTTCTTAAATACCTCAATACTGATAGGAACACAAGGAGTTGGAGCTGGAGTAGGCCACATGGCTCGTCAAAACTGCTCCGCCATTCAATGATCACAGCTGATCTACATCAAATCCACTTTCCTGCCCTATTCCAGGCCCCTTTATTCCCTTAGTGCCCAAAAATCCATCAATCTCTGTCTTGAATATACTCAACCAATGAGCATCCACAGCTCTCTGGGTAGAGAATTCCAAAGATACACAACCCTCTGAGTAAAGAAAATGGCCGTCCCCTTATCCTGAGACTGTGTTCCAGCCAGGGGAAAGTCTCTCAGCATCTACCCTGTCAAGCCCTCTCAGAATTTATGTTTCAATGAGATAAATACTTGAAAAGGAGAAATTTGCAGCACTATAGGTAAAGAGCAGTGAGACTAACTGTCTAGACACGATGGGCTGAATGGCTTCCTGCTGTGTCGTAAGGGGCCAAGTGTTAAACTGAGGCCTCATCTGCCTACTCTGATAAAAGATCCTATGACAAAGAGGAGCAGGGAAGCTCTTCTGATGTCCAGAGGGTAAATTTCCTCGTCTGAAATTGCACATGTATCCACATTACTTTGGGTTCATCCATACAGGTCTTCGGAAGATGGTTCTATGGGCAAGTTTTTCAAAGAATACTTCTATCCAAGAAATGCTGTATAATTCCATATGTTCTATTATTTTACTTCATATACTTAGAGATTAAATAAACCATTTCTATTGCAAGTGATCAGAAACACATGCACAGTTTAAAAGTGCTGGATGTACTTTATAGTTTTCAAAGGGCCGATGCAGACCACCACAAGCACAGCTGGCTAAAAGAACGGCTTTCATTATGTGAAAGGAATTTTGGTCTCTAAGATTCTGCTCCCCTGCTGATATACAAGCCAGAAGTGTATACAGGTGCTCTAACCACCACCACCAATTCTGGATGTAGGGGCTCATTTCTCTTCACCAGGCCTCTACTTGGCAATTCCATAAACACTGCAATGTAAAACACACTGTGCTTTCATTTCGAGTGCTGCCCAAGGTCCTATTATTTGCTGCTTCAACATGGAGAGGTGCGTGCATGCGCAGGGTGGGGAGGAAGACACAGGGAAGATCTGGACCGCAGACTACTAAATGATATTTAACTTACTTAAAAGTGCTAGCCATCTTTAAGTAAATATTTTCACCTTCCTGCCCTCCAATCCCGCTACTTCGTGGGATATCCTGCCACTTGTGCGTAGAGATCTGCAGGTTGAGAGTTGGCCTGTTCAGTCACAAGACCACCAATGGCAGAAACTTTCGACCTTGAGTAGACGTCATCCTTGAATTGAGGGACAGCTGACGACAACGAGGGGGAGACTAAGTTTTTTTTTAAAAATTCCTTCATGGGATGTGGGCATCGCTGGCTAGGCCAGCATTTATTGCCCATCCCTAATTGCCCTTGGACTGAGTGGCCATCTCAGTGCATTAAGAATCAACCACATTGCTGTGGATCTGGAGTCACGTGTAGGCCAGACCAGGTAAGGATGGCAGATTTCCTTCCCTAAAAAGGACATTAGTGAACCAGATGGGTTTTTACAGCATTCGACAACGGTTTCATAGTCACCATTAGACTATGTAAGAGATTTGGGACGGTCAGTAAGTGCCTGCATTTTATGGTTGTCCATCATTTGCGAGAGTCTTGTTGAACCAGGTTTCATTATATCCGAAGGGTATACACAGCTAGCTGTTACACTCTACTCAACTACAATGGTCACGTGGGACCTACACAGGCCATTCTAACTTTTGATACGACTAAGAGTGTGAAACTAAAAGCATAATTCTATTACAGGCTTTTGTACATGCAATGATCATTTTTGTGGCAATTCTCTTAACAGTTTTTACCTGAAGGTACTGCCTCCAAATTCTTGTTTGATTATTTGACCAGATGAGGCTTGAAGGAGAACATTCCTGTTCATTTGTGCGAGTGTTACTTTTGTAACCGAAGTTGCAGCACCTGATTATAGAAAACCAAGTTTATTCCTTTGAGAAGTTAACAGTATTCTGGTGAGGAAATTGTCAGTCTACTATTATACTTGTATAGTTTCACACTTTAGACAAAATGAGATATAATGTACTAATAAATAAAGGTGAAATGTTTTCTAAATTAACGCTTACATTGATACAGCATCTTAGACAACCTCAGGCATCCCAAAGCACTTTATAGCCAATGAAATAATTTTTGAAGTGTAGTCAGCATTGTAACATAGGGGAAGCAGCAGCTGATTTGCACATAGCAAGATCCCACAAACAGCAGACAACCAACCAGCCAGATAATCTGTTTCAGGCCAGAGCACTGGCAAGAACTTTTAGATAGTGGCATGAGATCTTTTATATCCATTTAATGGACAGAGGGGGTGCCTCAGTTTAACCTATTAAAAAGACAGCACCTCCAACAGTGCAGCACTCCATCAGTACGGGCACTGGGAGGATGTTGTGCTCAAGTTGCTGGAGTGGGATTTGAATCCACAATCTCCTGACTCATAGACGAGACTGCTACCCACTGAGCCATTGCTGAAGCTCAACAGGATAAGTTTGGCAATGATGGAATATTTCTGCGCACCTTAAGTGACAGCGCAACCAATTAGTTTTCATAACATTTACATTTCAGTGATCACTGTGTTGCATTGCGATGTCAACTATTTTACATTCAATTGAACAGTATCTGTATGAATGAGGTGCACTTCCTAACTTGGATTGCTAATCATGTGTTATTATCTACAAGATGGTTAATAAGCGATCAGTCAGATCTACAAATTAAAAGAAAACTATTAGCAGAACAAATGCTGTGACGACTGCTATGCGTGTCTGAATTCAGATAGCGATTGATTGCACTTGCAGTTCTGAATTTAACTGGAACTGCCGATACAGATCACAGAAACATACACCACAGAAGGCGGTCGTTTGGCCCATTGTCCTGTGCCGGCTTTTTGAACGAACTATCCAATTAATCTCACTCCCCTGCACTTTCCCATAGCCCGCTATTATTTTTTTCCGCTTCAAGTATTTATCCAATTCTCTTTTCAAAGTTACTGCTGAATCTTCTTCCACTGCCCTTTCAGGCAGCGTGTTCCACGTCACAACAACTCGCTGTGTAAAAAAACACTTCCTTCTGTTGCCTCCGGTTATTTTGCCAATCACCGTAACTCTGTGGCCTCTTAGTGAGCCTTCAGACACTGGAAACATATTCATGATTTTGGACATCTCTATCAAATCTTTTCTTAACCTTCTCTGCTCTAAGGAATATAATCCCACCTTCTCCAGTCTCTCCACCTAACTGAAGTCCCTCAATTCTGGTACCATTCTGGTAAATATCTTCGGCAGCCTCTCCCAAGGCCTTGACATCCTCTTGGAATCAAGAAGTTTTTGAAAGTTAAAATCAGCAACAGGAAAAGCTTTCAAACCACCATTAAAGTGCAAAGTAGTCAGGAACAGACAAAAATAAAATCACTCAGGGGTGCCAGGGTTCGAAAAGAAATTAGCAAGTGTATGCTTATATGCCTCCACCCCTTTATTCTTTTTTAGTCCATTCCAAGCTATGTTATTAGCAGCCACGAGCAGCTAACTCCAAGGCCACAGTCAATGTCACACTTACTCAATGCCTCTTAACAACGCAGCAGAGTTAAGAAACTCAAAAACTGTGAGGAGGCCAAGCTCAACACACACAAGGCCATGACAAACCACAAGTTGGGGCATTAAAGAACCACTCAATCATGGAAGAAGTATTTAGCTTTCATTTTATCCCCAATCAGGTTTTAAAGCAACACATCTAGCTGTCAGCAAAAACAGCTCAAGAGCGTGTGACATGCTTGTCAAATTAATGAGTTTAGAAAAATGACACCATCACCAACCAAATGTCATTTATTTGCTATTTGGAAGCTAGGTTTGCACATGTACTTACTAGTTTGAACTTCTTTGACCTGGTTTTGAGATAGAGGAATAACAACATGGTTTGGGGGTCTTTGCAAAGTCACTGTTTGAGTTCTAGGCAGCGTGCTTGCTTGTGACTTGGTAAGTACTCCAGACTGTTGAGTGGCCTGCAAGTGAAGCAAATTATAACTGGTAGAAAGCAGACAAATTTGGTCCAGCTGCTGTGCGTAAATGTTCTTTTTATATAAAGCTCCTCATGCCTTTCGTAACTTTCCTTTAACAAGGAAATCCAGGTGTCTGGCACAATAATCACATCTCATATTCTCAATAGTTCATATTTTGGCTGACATGAAGTCTGTGCAAAAACAGTTTTAAAAATCTGTCAGATTACCTTACGTAAAAGCAAAATCATGCAGCACAGAAGAGGCCATTCAGCCCATCATGCCTATGCTAGCTATTTGAAACAGCTAGCCAATTAGTCGCACCACCCCACTCTTTCCCAAAGGACATAGGTTTCTCCTTTTCAAATACATGTCCAATTCCCTTCTGAAATTTTCTTCCACCACCCTTTTGGGCAGTGCATGCCAGATCACAACAATTCAGTGTAAAAAAATTCCGACCACCACCGCCCTCTGGTTCTTGTGTAAATTACCTTAAAAGAAGATAGAAATTTGTCACATTGGTCTATATAATCAGATTTGATTCCCAACACCACCACCATTTTCAGGTGTTGGTGTATAATAGTAATATGGTTGTTTCTTACCATCTGTGGTGATGACAAGCTCTGCAGGACTTTTGCCTGCTGTGTAGCACTGGTTACTGTGATAGTCTTCGTCACCTGCCCTGGGTTGGCTTGTTTCGATGCTCCAGATACAGCTGCAAGGGTAGCAGCTGGAGCTGCAGGTTTCTGTAGGCACTGTTGAATGAAAGCCTGGGAGTTCGGCATCAACTTCCGTAAGGCAGGTAAACTTCGCTAGGGAAAAATTAATACACAAATAGTTTGCAGAATTGTTTTCCTCTAATGGAATCATTGTGGAATGTTCTAAACAATGCAAGAGTTCTAGAATTGAATTCTTACAATATTAACTCAATTATCTTACTTAAAACAGATCACTTTCCAGCCAAGATAGGTGAACAAAACTACAAATTTCTCAACAAACCCAACATCCAAAATGCACATCGAAAGTGCAGAGGCGAAAACCTGACAGTTATTCAATTTTCATCTATTAAGTAAGCAAACAAAATGAGTTTTAGATGGCAGAAGGGGCAGCTCATC
The DNA here is from genome assembly GCF_036365525.1 of Heterodontus francisci. NCBI lineage: Eukaryota > Metazoa > Chordata > Chondrichthyes > Heterodontiformes > Heterodontidae > Heterodontus > Heterodontus francisci. The sequence goes on along the minus strand of NC_090375.1, from coordinate 12,027,945 downwards.
ATCTTCCATAACTGTTTTAATGTTAGAACAGTTTCCTCACACCTCCGCATCCATCACGAAGCTGCCTAACAAGCATCACCGTGAACCTCACTACCACACGGAGTGCTTGAGGTGAATAGCATAGATGCGCTTAAGAAGCTAGATAATCACATGAGAAAGGGCACAGAAAGATATTTTGATAGCATTATGAAGTAAATATAGTGTGAGGGGAGACTGGCGTGGAGCATAAATGCCAGCAGAGACCAATTGGGTAGAAGGGCCTGCTTTTGTGCTGTACATTCTATGTGATCTCCGTCCTGAATTTAGTCTCCACAAATGGAAAGGCAGGTAAGGATTAGATTCTGGGTGGGCAGTGGAAGGCTGGTAAACTATTATTTAATAAAACCTGAGAATTAGAAGAATATTTCAAGATCCCTCTAAGCACCACTATCAAGCAGAACAAAAACTAGGATTATTAAAACATTTTCTGAGATTTAAATAAAAGCAAAATACTGTAGATGCTGGAAATCTGAAACGAAAACAAAGTGCTGGAAATACACAGCTGGTCTGGCAGCATCTGTGGGGAGAGAAACAGAATTAATGTTTCAGGTCTGTGACCTTTCATCAAAATTGATGAACTGGTGGTAGAGTTCACTGGTTTGAAAGGTGCTGTCAAAGGAGCCTTGGTGAGTTGCTGCAGTGCATCTTGTAGATGGTACACACTGCTGCCACTGTACATCGGTGGTGAAGGGAGTGAATGTTGAAGGTGGTGGATGGGGCTGCTTTGTCCTGGATGGTGTCGAGCTTCTTGAGTGTTGTTGGAGCTGCACCCATCTGGGCGAGTGGAGAGTATTCCATCACATTCCTGACTTGTGCCTTATAGATGGTGGACAGGCTTTGGGGAGTCAGGTGAGTTACTCAACACACAATTCCTGCTCTTGCAGCCACAGTATTTATGTAGCTGGTCCAGTTCAGTTTTTGGTCAATTGGCAACCCCCAGGATGTTGATAGTAGGGGACCCAGTGATGGCAATGCCATTGAACATCAAGGGGTGATGGTTAGATTCTCTCTTGCTTGAGATGGTCATTGCCTGGCACTTGTGTGGTCCAAATGTAACTTGCCACTTAACAGCCCGAACTTGGATGTTGTCCAGGTCTTGTTGCATATGGACACGGATTGTGTCAGTATCCAAGAAGTCACGAATGGTGCTGAATCATCAGTGAACATCCCCACTTTTGATCTTATGATGGAGGAAAGGTCATTGATGAAGCTTTTTGTAGGAGATGTCAGAGTTCACAGCACAGAAACAGGTCATTTGGCCCAGGATGGTCCAAACATAATATTTTTACTCCACGCAAGCTTTCTCCCACCCCACTTCATCTGACCTTATCTGCGTAATCTTCCATTCCTTTCTCCCTCATGTTTTCTAGCTGCCTCTTAAATACATCTATGTAATTCCTCTCAACTACTCCACATAGAAGCAGGTTTTTCATTCTCAGCATTCTCTGTGTAAAGCAGCTTCTCCTGAATTCCTTACTGGATTTATTCAGTGACCAACTCATTTATGGACTTTGGACTCATCAGAAAGTGGAAATATCATCGCCAAGTGTAAGCTTTTTTTTTCTTTCATGGGATGAGGGCATCGCTGGCAAGGCCAGCATTTGTTGCCCATCCTTAATTGCTTTTGGCAACTTAGTGGCTTGCTAGGTCATTTCAGAGGGCAGTTAAGAGTCAACCACATTGCTGGGAGTCTGGATTCACATGTCGGCCAGACCAGGTAAGGATGGCAGATTTCCTTCCCTCAAGGACATTGTTGTAAAAATCCATCTGGTTCATTCAATTTATGATAGTTTCACAGCATCATTACTGAGACTAGCTTTTAATTCCATATTTTTTTAATTAATGAATGGAGTTTAAATTCCACCAACTGCCATGATGGGATCTGAACCCCTGTCCCCAGGACATTAGACTCAGCCTCTGGATTACCAGTTTAGTGACATTACCACGAACCACCGTCTCCATGGCCCCCGTCAGACCACCTACAGGACACAAGTCAGGAGTGTGATGGAATACTCTCCACTTGCCCGGATGAGTGCAACTCTCAAAGTTGAAGGTCGACACCATCCAGGACAAAGCAGCCCCCTTGATCGGCACCCCACCCTCCACCTTCAACATTCACTCCCTCTACCACCGACGCACAGTGGCAGCAGTGGGCATCATATACAAGATGCACTGCAGCAACTCACCTTGACAAACCCGTGACCACTACCACCTAGAAGAACAAGGGTAGCAGATGCACGGGAACACCACTGCCTACAAATTCCCCTCCAAGCCACACACCATCCTTGCAAATATATAGCTATTCCATCAATGTCACTGGGTCAAAATCCTGGAACACCCTCCTTAACAACACGCTCCCTTCCCTAACAGTACTTATACCACATGGATTGCAGCAGTTCAAGGCGGTGGCTCATCACCGCCTTTAGAAGGGCAATTAGAGGGGGCAATAAATGCTGACCTCGCTGTGACATCCGTGTCACTTGAAAGAATACAAAAAAACCTCTCAAATCTTAAGGCCTCTATCAGGTCACCCAACATTAAACCTCTTGATATTTGCTGGAACATGCTGAGCGCAATCTGACTGATGCTTTGAGTTTAGACAACAATGACTGCACATCAAGGGATAACAGTGACTGCACTTCACCAAGGGCTTACGTGATTGCACATTCTTAGTCACGTCCATATCATCTCGCAGTCGCATCCACCACCAGAATGTTACCAGGTCTCAAAAGGTTAAAATATGAGGAGATATCACATAAACTCACCTTTTATTCCCTGGTTAAGGGAATAAACTGATTGAGTTTTCCTCAGATTTTAAAAGAAATTGATAGGGTAGATGGAGAGAAACTTTTTTCATTAGTGGGAGAGTCTAGGACAATGGAAATTAACAGTACAATCAGAGCCAGACCATTCAGGAGAGGGGTTAAGAAATATTTCATGCAAAGAGTTGAAGAAGAGTGGAACTCTCTCGCACAAAAAGCAGCAGATGCTAGCTCAATTAATTTTAAATCAGAGATCAATAGATATTTGCCAGCCCAAGGGCATGAAGGGATATGGAACCAAGCTGGGTGGATGGAGCTCAGATACAGATCAGCTATGATCTCATTGAATGGCGGAATAGGCTCGAGGGGCTAAATGGTCTACTCCTGTTCCTATGTTCCTAGCATGGGTTAAGTTTCCTCAGCATGTTCTGAAAAATATATACAGGTGCATTAAGTTGGTTGCCAAAAGCTAGTCCACACAACTATGAGGAGTGAATGTATTTGTATAGGTTACCAAGAAACATTTATGCTACACTGCTTTGTATTTCGCACCTCTTCTAAGCTACAGTCACATTTTCAGATTTAGATGGAGTCTTTGACAAAATGCAAAATTAAGACTTTTTAAAAAAAATTTTCTCACTCTCATACCAACCCCACTGAAGTGGATAGCCTACATCAACAGAAACCAGAGATGTCAAAGGCCTCACTCGGTTAAACAAAGGAATGTTCATTATTACCATGCAGCAGCACTCGATTTACACCACTGACCATTCTCAGTGAGCTGTACAAACAGTGCTCTCTACTGTTTTTGAACAGGTACTGAGGCACTCGATTACTTTGAAAACAAAAAGCAGCCAACGAAAAAACCACTCACCCATTCAACCTGCTTTTCCAACACCCCCACTTCCCCCATATGGTCCCAGACTAGCAATCCATTGGCTGGGACGAATCATCCCGAGACCAACAGTTCAAACCTCATCCTGGCAGTGAGAGAATTTGATTTTAGTTTTCCCGCCCCCCCCCCCCCCCCACAAGTGATCATGAAACTCAGATTTTTCTTAAAGAGCCAACCTATTTCCTTCAGAGGAAGAAACTAGCTATCCTTAAAAGGGGTCATGAAATATCTTTAGCAAACAGGGTTAAGGAAAATCCCAAAGCCTTTTATTCATATATAAGGAGCAAGAGGGTAACTAGAGAAAGGATTGGCCCACTCAAGGACAAAGGAGGAAAGTTATGCGTGGAGTCAGAGAAAATGGGTGAGATTCTAAACGAGTACTTTGCATCGGTATTCACCGAGGAGAGGGACATGACGGATGTTCAGGTTAGGGACAGATGTTTGATTACTCTGGGTCAAGTCGGCATAAGGAGGGAGGAAGTGTTGGGTATTCTAAAAGGCATTAAGGTGGACAAGTCCCCAGGTTTCTGTGGGAAGCGAGAGGGGAAATAGCTGGGGCCTTAACAGATATCTTTGCAGCATCCTTAAACATGGGTGAGGTCCCGGAGGACTGGAGAATTGCTAATGTTGTCCCCTTGTTTAAGAAGGGTAACAGGGAAAATCCAGGTAATTATAGACCGGTGAGCCTGACGTCAGTGGTAGGGAAGCTGCTGGAGAAGATACTAAGGGATAGGATCTATTCCCATTTGGAAGAAAATGGGCTTATCAGTGATAGGCAACATGGTTTTGTGCAGGGAAGGTCATGTCTTACCAACTTAATAGAATTCTTTGAGGAAGTGACAAAGTTGATTGATGAGGGAAGGGCTGTAGATGTCATATACATGGACTTCAGTAAGGCGTTTGATAAGGTTCCCCATGGTAGGTTGATGGAGAAAGTGAAGTCGCATGGGATCCAGGGTGTACTAGCTAGATGGATAAAGAACTGGCTGGGCAACAGGAGACAGAGAGTAGCAGTGGAAGGGAGTTTCTCAAAATGGAGACGTGTGACTAGTGGTGTTCCACAGGGATCCGTGCTGGGACCACTGTTGTTTGTGATATACATAAATGATTTGGAGGAAAGTATAGGTGGTCTGATTAGCAAGTTTGCAGACGACACTAAGATTGGTGGAGTAGCAGATAGTGAAGGGGACTGTCAGAGAATACAGTAGAATATAGATAGATTGGAGAGTTGGGCAGAGAAATGGCAGATGGAGTTCAAATCAGGGTAAACGCGAGGTGATGCATTTTGGAAGATCCAATTCAAGAGTGAACTATACAGTAAATGGAAAAGTCCTGGGGAAAATTGATGTACAGAGAGATTTGGGTGTTCAGGTCCATTGTTCCCTGAAGGTGGCAACGCAGGTCAATAGAGTGGTCAAGAATGCATACGGCATGCTTTCCTTCATCGGACGGGGTATTGAGTACAAGAGTTGGCAGGTCATGTTACAGTTGTATAGGACTTTGGTTCGGCCACATTTGGAATACTGCGTGCAGTTCTGGTCGCCACATTACCAAAAGGATGTGGATGCTTTGGAGAGGGTGCAGAGGAGGTTCACCAGGATGTTGCCTGGTATGGAGGGCGCTAGCTATGAAGAGAGGTTGAGTAGATTAGGATTATTTTCATTAGAAAGGCGGAGGTTGAGGGGGGACCTGATTGAGGTGTACAAAATCATGACGGGTATAGACAGGGTGGATAGCAAGAAGCTTTTTCCCAGAGTGGGGGATTCAAATACTAGGGGTCACGAGTTCAAAGTGAGAGGGGAAAAGTTTAGGGGGGATATGCGTGGAAAGTTCTTTACGCAGAGGGTGGTGGGTGCCTGGAACGCGTTGCCAGCGGAGGTGGTAGATGCGAACACGATAGCGTCTTTTAAGATGTATCTAGACAGATACATGAATGGGTAGGAAGCTAAGAGATACAGACCCTTAGAAAATGGGCGACATGTTTAGGTAGAGGATCTGGATCGGCGCATGCTTGGAGGGCCGAAGGGCCTGTTCCTGTGCTGTAATTTTCTTTGTTCTTACACAGTCTGGACCTGTACGTGACTCCAGTCCCACACTACTGTGGGTGACACTCAACAGCCCTTTGAAGTGACCCAGCGAGTCACACACTCAGTTGCATCGAGAGACAGCACTGCAGTGGCTTAAAGGGGGAGGAATTCTTAAAATGCATACAGGAAAGCTTTTTGAGCCAGTACGTAGAAAGTCCTACAAGAGAAGGGGCAGTACTGAAACTAATCCTAGGGAATGAAGCTGCACAAGTGGTAGAAGCATCAGTGGGGGAGCATTTTGAGGATAGTGACCAGTGACAGTAGTTATGGAAAAGGACAATGACGGGCCAGAAATAAAAGGCACTGAATTGTGGGGGGGGTTGGGGGGGGGGGGGGGAAGGCCAATTTCAATTCGATAAAACAGGATCTGACCAAAGTGGACAGGGAGCATCTACTTGTAGGAAAGTCGACAACAGACCAGTGGGAGTGATTCGAAGAGGAAATAGTGAGGGCTCAGAGCCAACATGTACCCGTTAAGGTGAAGGGTAGGACCATCAAGTCCAGGGAACCCTGGATGTCAAGGGATATAGAGGATTACATCAGGGAAAAAAAAAAAAAAGGAGGCTTATGGCAGATTCTGAGCACTGAAAACAGCAGAGGCACTAGAGGAGTATACCAAGTGTAGGGGGTACTTAAAATAGTAATTAGGAAAGCGAAGAGGGGACATAAAAAAACATTGGCGGTCAATATAAAGGAAAATCCCAAGACGTTTTATAAGTATATTAAGGGGGAGAGGATAACCAGGCAAAGAGTAAGGCCCATTCAGGACCAAAGTGGCAATGTGTGTGTGGAGCGGGAGGACATAGGTGAGGTTTTAAATGGTGACTTTTCATCATGGAGAAGGACGATGTAGGTGTAGAGATCAGGGAGGGGGATTGCAATATACTTAAATATATTAACATTGAAAGGGAGGATGTATTAGCTGTTTTAGCAGGCTTAAAAGTGGATAAATCCCCAGGTCCAGATGAGATGTAACGCAGGCTGTCATGTGAGGCAAGGAAGGAGATAGCAGGGGCTCTGACACAAATTTTCAAATCCTCTCTGGCCACAGGAGAGGTGCCAGAGGATTGGAGGACAGCGAACGTGGTACCATTATTCAAGAAGGGTAGCAGGGATAAACCAGGTAATTACAGGCCGGTGATTCTAATGTCAGTGGTTGGGAAACTATTGGAAAAAATTCTGAGGGACAGGATTAATCTCCACTTGGAGAGGCAGAGAATAATCAGGGATAGTCAGCACGGCTTTGTCAGGGGGAGATCGCCTCCAACTAACTTGATTGAACTTTTCCAGGAGGTGACTAGATGTGTTTCTTTTGGGCCTCCTTATCTCGAGAGACAATGGATACGCGCCTGGAGGTGGTCAGTGGTTTGTGAAGCAGCGCCTGGAGTGGCTATAAAGGCCAATTCTGGAGTGACAGGCTCTTCCACAGGTGCTGCAGAGAAATTTGTTTGTTGGGGCTGTTGCACAGTTGGCTCTCCCCTTGCGCCTCTGTCTTTTTTCCTGCCAACTACTAAGTCTCTTCGACTCGCCACAATTTAGCCCTGTCTTTATGGCTGCCCGCCAGCTCTGGCGAATGCTGGCAACTGACTCCCACGACTTGTGATCAATGTCACACGATTTCATGTCGCGTTTGCAGACGTCTTTATAACGGAGATATGGACGGCCGGTGGGTCTGATACCAGTGGCGAGCTCGCTGTACAATGTGTCTTTGGGGATCCTGCCATCTTCCATGCGGCTCACATGGCCAAGCCATCTCAAGCGCCGCTGACTCAGTAGTGTGTATAAGCTGGGGATGTTGGCCGCTTCAAGGACTTCTGTGTTGGAGATATAGTCCTGCCACCTGATGCCAAGTATTCTCCGAAGGCAGCGAAGATGGAATGAATTGAGACGTCGCTCTTGGCTGGCATACGTTGTCCAGGCCTCGCTGCCGTAGAGCAAGGTACTGAGGACACAGGCCTGATACACTCGGACTTTTGTGTTCCGTGTCAGTGCGCCATTTTCCCACACTCTCTTGGCCAGTCTGAACATAGCAGTGGAAGCCTTACCCGTGCGCTTGTTGATTTCTGCATCTAGAGACAGGTTACTGGTGATAGTTGAGCCTAGGTAGGTGAACTCTTGAACCACTTCCAGAGCGTGGTCGCCAATATTGATGGATGGAGCATTTCTGACATCCTGCCCCATGATGTTCGTTTTCTTGAGGCTGATGGTTAGGCCAAATTCATTGCAGGCAGACGCAAACCTGTCGATGAGACTCTGCAGGCATTCTTCAGTGTGAGATGTTAAAGCAGCATCGTCAGCAAAGAGGAGTTCTCTGATGAGGACTTTCCGTACTTTGGACTTCGCTCTTAGACGGGCAAGGTTGAACAACCTGCCCCCTGATCTTGTGTGGAGGAAAATTCCTTCTTCAGAGGATTTGAACGCATGTGAAAGCAGCAGGGAGAAGAAAATCCCAAAAAGTGTGGGTGCGAGAACACAGCCCTGTTTCACACCACTCAGGATAGGAAAGGGCTCTGATGAGGAGCCACCATGTTGAATTGTGCCTTTCATATGGTCATGGAATGAGGTGATGATACTTAGTAGCTTTGGTGGACATCCGATCTTTTCTAGTAGTCTGAAGAGACCACGTCTGCTGACGAGGTCAAAGGCTTTGGTGAGATCAATGAAAGCAATGTAGAGGGGCATCTGTTGTTCACGGCATTTCTCCTGTATCTGACGAAGGGAGAACAGCATGTCAATAGTCGATCTCTCTGCACGAAAGCCACACTGTGCCTCAGGGTAGACGCGCTCGGCCAGCTTCTGGAGCCTGTTCAGAGCGACTCGAGCAAAGACTTTCCCCACTATGCTGAGCAGGGAGATTCCACGGTAGTTGTTGCAGTCACCGCGGTCACCTTTGTTTTTATAGAGGGTGATGATGTTGGCATCGCGCATGTCCTGGGGTACTGCTCCCTCGTCCCAGCACAGGCATAGCAGTTCATGTAGTGCTGAGAGTATAGCAGGCTTGGCACTCTTGATTATTTCAGGGGTAATGCTGTCCTTCCCAGGGGCTTTTCCGCTGGCTAGGGAATCAATGGCATCACTGAGTTCCGATTTGGTTGGCTGTATGTCCAGCTCATCCATGACTGGTAGAGGCTGGGCTGCATTGAGGGCAGTCTCAGTGACAGCATTCTCCCTGGAGTACAGTTCTAGGTAGTGCTCAACCCAGCGGTCCATCTGTTTGCGTTGGTCAGTGATTATGTCCCCCGATTTAGATTTGAGGGGGGTGATCTTCTTGATGGTTGGCCCAAGAGCTCTCTTCATGCCATCATACATTCCTCTGATGTTTCCGGTGTCTGAGGCCAGCTGAATATGACTGCATAGGTGTTGCCAGTAGTCGTTTGCGCAACGCCTAGCTGTTCTTTGTGCAGTACTTCTGGCTGCTTTAAGTGCTGCGGATGTTAAATCGCTGGGGGCTTTCTTGTAGTTCAAAAGTGCAATGCGCTTAGCGGCTATGACAGGTTCCAGCTCTTCATTATGAGATTGAAACCAGTCTGCATTTCTCTTCGCACTTTTGCCGTAGGTGGTCAAAGCTGACTCATAGATGGCGTCTCTGATGTGGGCCCACTTGGTCTCAGCATCCCCTGTGGGAGTGTTTTGAAGGGCTGTTACAAGTGAATTTAGAAATTTTTGTAACAGCTGTGGGTGAGAAATTCTGCTCGTGTTGATGCGCGGGTGGCCCTTCTGCTTGGAATGATGCAACTTCTTTGGTCTGAGTCTAACCTTGCTGCACACCACGGAGTGGTCGGTGTCGCAGTCCGCACTGTGGAAGCTGCGTGTGATTTGAACACTGTTTAAGGCGGCTCGCCTTGTGACAATGAGGTCTAGCTGGTGCCAACGACGTGATCTTGGGTGCCTCCATGAAACCTGGTGACAGGGTTTAGTGTGAAAGAACGAGTTGGTGATGCAGAGGTTATGATAGGTACACAACTCAAGCAGTCTCTGCCCGTTCTCATTCATCCTTCCAACGCCATAGCGCCCAAGGCAGGAGGGCCATGAGTCATGGTCGGCCCCAACCCTGGCATTAAAGTCCCCCAGCAGGAATAGGTGTTCGGTGTTGGGGATGCTGCTAATGATGTTATGGAGTTGTTCATAGAACTGGTCTTTAGCTTCAGGTGCGGAACAGAGTGTTGGAGCATAGATGCTGAGTAGGTGTACTGGACCAGAGGTGGTGAGCAGTCGGATGGACAGTATGCGTTCCGAGCCATTTGAGGGAGGCTCTATCATGCTGAGCAAGGAGTTTCTGATGGCGAAGCCCACTCCATGCTGTCTTGGTTCTTCAGGATCCCTGCCCTGCCAGAAGAAGGTGTAGTCTTGCTCTGCTAGAGAGCCACTCGCGGGGAGGCGAGTCTCCTGAAGTGCTGCAATGTCCACATTGAGTCTACTGAGCTCGTTGTTAATGATGGCGGTCTTCCGAGAATCGTTGATTTGTGTAAGGTCTTCCGACAGGCCAGGACACATAGTTCTGACGTTCCAGCTTGCAAAGCGAAGGGCTGGTACCTTCTTTCCTTTTTTCATGTTGTTTGGTGCGGTGTATCAGTCCACCTTTCGGGCAATGACCCTGAGCTCCAAGCACCCATTGAAGCAGGCAGACTGTGGCGGGACAGAACCTTATTGACCGGGGGCTGCCTGGTTTGAGGCGGGCGGTAGCTGTCCAGTGAGGTGCAATGACCTCTCCCACCGACAAAGGCAACCCGTGGCGCCCAGTTTCTACGCCAATTTATCTGGACTTATAACCCGTAACTGCTGCCTTCCGTGTTGTTTCAGTCGCTGTGAGGCAACTATGGAGTGACCTCTCCATGGCGCATGCCTGGGCAAATTTATGGAGGTTGAGAGTTGCCCAGTCGTCAAAACCCCCCTCTCGGCCTTTCTGGTGGGGTCCAAAGGAGTGCAGGACACGACGTTTGGCACCAGTATGGCTGCAGGAACTGCCGGAAACATGCCAAAGGTGACACATGACCGCCTACGGGGTTCCGCTCCGGATTTTCTGTTAGGGTTTACTCCCTTAGCCTTGGTCTCTCCCGAGACGCCCACAAGGCAGTGGGGTTGTTGGGGCCCCTACACAGGTGTAGGATGGTGCCGGTGGGAGGAGGGGATGCAAGGGGGAGGGGTAGAGGGAGGGGGTGGGGGGGGGGGTGCAGGGGAAGGGGGTGCGGGGTGAAGATGGTGCGAGGGGGGGGGCGGGCTGGGACGGGGTTGTGAGGGGGTGAGCTGAGAGGGTGGAGCAGGGAAGGGGACGGGGGTGAGGTGGGGTGGAAGGGGGGTAAAGGGGGGGGAGGGGGGGGTGGAATCTGGTGCAGGTAATAAGCCATTTCCTCAGTGCCCACCATCGACGTCCGGAAAGCTCATCCACGTCCTTCGGGAGGTGAAGCATCATTTGGTAGACTTAGAGGTGATTACATTTGTTAAGGGTTTTTTTTTTTGCAGTGGTTTAAATAAAGGCATGCAGCATTGCCGACAGTGCGCTGCAGATGCTCTCCGAGCCATCTCCCGCGGGCGCTTTGAAGTTGCGGCCGGGGGGGCCGTTCGTGGATGTTTTGGGTGTTCGGGGCACCTTTTCACAGGACTTCTCTCGGGTCCCGCAGCTGCTTCTTCACCTCAATGGACTTACCGCATGCCGTGGCTGCAGACACTCTGGACTGTGAAGACAGCAGAATCGGAGATTAAAGTATCGGCAGCTGTTCTCGTCAGTGTAGATGTGTAGATGAGGGTAAAGCAGTTGATGTAGTCTACATGGACTTCAGTAAGGCTTTTGATAAGGTCCCACATGGGAGATTGATTAAGAAGATAAGTGCCCATGGGATCCAGGGCAATTTGGCATGTTGGATCCAAAATTGGCTTAGTAGCAGGAGGCAGAGGGTGATGGTCGAGGGTTGTTTTTGCGAGTGGAAGCCTGTGACCAGTGGTGTACCACAGGGATCGGTGCTGGGACCCTTGCTGTTTGCCGTGTACATTAATGATTTAGACGTGAATATAGGAGGTATAATTAGTAAGTTCGCAGATAACACGAAAATTGGTGGGGTCATAAATATTGAGGAGAAAAGCCTTAGATTACAGGACAATATCTTTTCTTCTTCTTTGGCCTCCTTGTCTCGAGAGACAGTGGGTCGGCGCCTGCAGGTGGTCAGTGGTTTGTGCAGCAGTGCCTGGAGTGGCTATAAAGGCCAATTCTAGAGTGACAGACTCTTCCACAGGTGCTGCAGATAAAATTGGTTGTCGGGGCTGTTGCACAGTTGGCTCTCCCCTTGCGCATCTGTCTTTTTTCCTGCCAACTGCTAAGTCTCTTCGACTCGCCACGCTTTAGCCCCGCCATTATGGTTGCCCGCCAGCTCTGGCGATCGCTGGCAACTGACTCCCACGACTTGTGATCAATGTCACAGGAGTTCATGTCGCGTTTGCAGACGTCTTTAAAGCGGAGACATGGACGGCCAGTGGGTCTGGTACCAGTGACGAGCTCACTGTACAATGTGTCCTTGGGGATCCTGCCATCTTCCATGCGGCTCACATGGCCAAGCCAGCTCAAGCGCCGCTGGCTTAATAGGGTGTATATGCTGGGGATGTTGGCTGCCTCGAGGACTTCTGTGTTGGAGATACGGTCCTGCCACCTGATGCCAAGGATTTTCCGCAAGCAGCGAAGATGGAATAAATTGAGATGTCGCTCTTGGCTGACATATGTTGTCCAGGCCTCGCTGTCCTAGAGCAAGGTACTGAGGACACAGGCTTGATACACCTGGACTTTTGTGTTCTGTGTCAGTGAGCCCACACTCTCTTGGCCAGTCTGGACATAGCAGAGGAAGCCTTTCCCATGCACTTGTTTAATCCTGCATCGAGAGACAGGTTACTGGTGATAGTTGAGCCTAGGTCGGTGAACTCTTGAACCACTTCCAGAGTGTGGCCGCCGATATTGATAGATGGGGCATTTCTGACGTCCTGTCCCATGATGTTCGTTTTCTTGAGGCTGATGGTTAGGCCAAATTCATTGCAGGCAGCTGCAAACCTGTCGATGAGTCTCTGCAGACACTCTTCAGTGTGAGATGTTAATGCAGCGTCAGCAAAGAGGAGTTCCCTGATGAGGACTTTCCGTACTTTGGTCTTCACTTTTAGACGGGCAATGTTGAACAACCTGCCACCTGCTCTTGTGTGGAGGAAAATTCCTTCTTCTGAGAACTTGAATGCAATATAGATGGGCTGTAAGATGGGCGGAGCTGTGGCAAATGGAATTTAATCCTGAGAAGTGTGAGGTGATGCATTTTGAGAAGACTAACAAGGCAAGGGAATGTGCAATGGATGGTAGATCCCTCGGAAGTACAGAAGGTCAGAGGGACCTTGGTGTACTTGTCTATAGCAGCAGAACAGGTAGAGAAGGTAGCTAGGAAGGCATATGGGATACTTGCCTTTATTAGCCGCGGCACAGAATATAAAAGCAGGGAGGTTATGATGGAGCTGTATAAAACGCTAGTTAGGCCACAGCTGGAGTACTGTGTACAGTTCTGGGCACCACACTATCTGAAGGATGTGATTGCACTGGAGAGGGTGCAAAGGAGATTCACCAGGATGTTGCCTGGGCTGGAACATTTCAGCTATGAAGAGAGACTGAAAAGGCTAGGGCTGTTTTCCTTAGAATAGAAAAGAATGAGGGAGGACATGATTGATGTATACAAAATTATGAGGGGCATGGATAGGTTAGATAGGTGGAGACTTTTTCCTTAACGGAGAGATCAATAACCAGGGGGCATAGATTTAAGGCAAGGGGCAGGAGGTTTAGACGGGATTTGAGGAAAATAAATTTCACCCAGAGGATGGTTGGAATCTGGAATGCACTGCCTGAAGAGGTGGTAGAGGCAGGAACCCTCACAACATTTAAGAAGTATTTAGACAAGCACTTGAAACGCCATAGCATACAAGGCTGCGGGCCAAGTGCTGGAAAATGGGACTACAATAGTTAAGTGCTTGATGGCCGGCACAGACACGATGGGCCAAAGGGCCTGTTTCTGTGCTGTATAACTCTATGACTGTATAACTATGGCCATGAGTGGTTCAAGGCAGATCATTACCACCTTTTCAGGGAAATAAATGCTACTCATCAGAGAAACCCACATCCAGAGACTGAATTAATCTCCAAGACATTCAGGCTGCTACAATCCACAGACACGATCAGCTCTCTCAACCCCATTACATCACCTGCAGTGTTTGAACTTAACAATCCAACTCAAGCACCTCATTTAGTTCCCAACCAGTTATCTGCCCATCCTTTGTCTTGAAGCTGTTAAAAACATAGCTAACATAATGTAACCAGAGCTGAGGACTGTCAGACTTCATGTAATTTGGAGAAGATAATGAGGCTGTTCATTTAGCAAATTTGTGCCCCCCTCCCTTTGAGAGCCAAAGTTTCATTGACATCTTCCACAGATCCACCCCAGATCTGCAGAATCTTCAACCCTGTAATCAACTTCTTTTCATTATGAGCAACCAGCAATAGATTCAAGATTGCTTTTTCATCCCCTCCCTTTTCTTCTGGCATAAATACCCAATATTCACCTGAGAGAACCTGAAAATACATTGGACAGGAGAAGCCTTGTGGCTATTTGAAGATTTTGGTTGGTCCTAAACAGAAATGTTACGTTAAACTTGTTGAGAACCTTGATTCGACCACATTTGGAATATTGTCAACAGTTCTGGTCTCCATATTATAGATAGGATATAGAGGTGATCGTCAAAATGAAAAAATATTAGAAAGATGATGCTAAAACTGACACGGTACAACTATCAGGAAATATCAAACAGGCTGGAGACCTTCTCTCTAGAAAAGGTGGCACGATAGAGGTCTACAAAATATGAACGGGTACAGTTCTGGTTACCACACTACAGGAAGGATGTGATTGCACTGGAGAGGGTGCAGAGGAGATTCACCAAGATGTTGCCTGGGCTGGAGCATTTCAGCTATGAAGAGAGGCTGAAAAGGCTTTCCTCCTTTGTTTTCCTTCGAACAGAGAAGGCTGAGGGGGGACCTGATTGAGGTATACAAAATTATGAGGGGCATTGATAGTTTAGATAGGAAGAAACTTTTGCCCTTAGCGGAGGGGTCAAAGATTTAGGCTAAGGGGCAGGAGGTTTAGAGGGGATTTGAGGAAAATCTTTTCACCCAGAGGGTGGTTGGAATTTGGAACACACTGCCTGAAGAGGTGGAGGCAGGAACCCTCACAACATTTAAGAAGTATTTAGATGAGCACTTGAAATGTCATAGCATCCAAGGCTATGGGCCAAGTGCAAGAATATGGGATTAGAATATTTGGGTGCTGGATGTCCAGCACAGACATGATGGGCCGAAGGGCCTGTTTCTGTGCTATTTAACTCTGACTCGATGGGCCTAATGGCCTCCTTCTGTGCTGTAATGACTCTGACTCAAATAATGTGTTCCAAAGCCTGGACTTTGTAACATGATTATGTTTTAAAAACTGAGATTGTTTTTAAAAGGTTAAGATGGAGTCGGAAAGTCAGGCGACCTCACATCCACTCTGCTAAGCAAGACAGACATCTTGGTTACCAGGACAACAGAGGACACAGATCAAAAGACTTTCTGAAAAAAAACTGCAGTGGTAACACCTGAAGAACAATGGGTTTCACCCTCCCAGACTTGCAGATCGTAAACAAGTCAGTGATGTTTAAGATGCAAATGCACCAGGCAGCTGTTAACACCTGGTAACAACGGAATGCCCAGGTTGCTCTGTGAAACCAGACTTCTGGACTTTGCATATTGGAAAAGGACAATAAGCTGGCGACTTTTGAGCCCAGATAAATTTAGATCAAGATCTAATTGCCATTACTGAGATATGGTTACAAGATCATTAAGGTTGGGAAATGACTACTCTATAGGGTACACAATATTTCGGAGAGACAGAGTGAATGGCAAAGGAGGAGGGGTAGCCCTGATATTAATGTCCTTATGTTATCCTTTACTAAGAAGGGATCTGGCCTCAGAAGATCATGAAGTAGAATCAGTTTGGGTGGAAATTAGGAATAGCAGGAGTCAGAAAACACTGGTGGGAGTAGTTTACAAGCCCCCCTAACAGTAGTTATATTATTGGAGAGAACATTAAATGGGAAACTATTGGAGCTTATAATAAAGGTAATTTATTAATTGTGGGGACTTGAATCTGCATTTAGACTGGGACAGTCAAATTGGCAACTATGGTCTAGAAGATGAATTTGCAAATGTTTTTGTGACAGTTTTTTGGAACAATATGTTGTAGAACCCATTAGGGATAAAGCTATCTTGGATCTTGTATTGTGTAATGAAACAGGATTAATTAGCAATGTTGTAGTAAAAGATCCACTGGGAAACAGTGATCATAATACCACTGAATTTCATGTTAATTTTGAAAGTGACATTTCAATAACAAGAATCTTAAACTTTAAGCTAATTACGAGGTATATGGGAAGAACTGGCTATGGCTAATTGGGTAAATAGACTAAAAGGTATGGCAGTAAATCAACAGTGGGAAATATTTAATGAAACAATTCAAAGGGTTCAGCAAAAATACACTCCGTTCAGTAACAAAAACGCGTCAAGAAAGACCCATCCGTAGCTCACTCAGGAGGTTAAGGAGAGTATTGGTTTAAACGAAGATGCTTACAATGTTGCAAAAAATAGTAGCAAGTCTGAGGATTGGTTGTGTTTTGGAAACCAGCAAAGGGCCACCAAAAAGTTGATAAAAAGGGTAAAAATACAATGAGAGTAAACTAGCCAGCAATATAAAAATTGCAAGAGCTTTTATAAGTACATAAAAAGGAAGTGAGTTGCTAAAGTAGGCATTCGTCCCTCAAAGGCAGAGAAGGGACAAATCATGGGGAATGAGGAAATGGCTTAAGCATTAAACAAATATTTTGCGTCTGTCTTCACAGAAGACACAAGTTCCATACCAGAAATAGGCAGTAACGAAGGTGCTAAAGAGAGTGAGCCAATTAAGGAAATTGATATCAGCCCAGAAAAAGTATCGGAGAAACTTGAGGGACTAAAATATGACAAGTCTGCAGGACGAGATGGCTTACACCCTAGGGTTCTAAAAGAGTTAGCTGCAGATATAGTGGATGCTCTGGCTATGATTTTGAAGAATTGCTTGGATTCAGGAATGGTCCCGTCAGATTGGAAGTTGGCAAACGTTACACCGCTTTTCAAGAAAGGAGACAGACAGAAAGCAGGGGACAACAGGCCAGTTAGCCAAACTATTATTAAAGATGTCTTAACAATGCGCATGGAAAAGCACAGTATGATTAGAACAAGTCAGCATGGTTTTACTGAAGGGAAATCCTGTTTGACAGATTTATTAGAATTTTTTGAGCATGTACCTAGTAGGGTGGATAGATTAGGATAAGGGGCAGATCATTCAGGACTAAGATGAGGAGAAATTACTACACTCAAAGGGTTGTGAATCTTTGGAATTCTCTACCCCAAAGGGCTGTGGATGCTCCATCATCAAATAGATTTAAGGCTGGAATAGAAAGATTTTTGGTCTCGCAGAGAATCAAGGGATATGGGGAGTGGGAAGGAAAGTAGAACTGAAGCCCAAGATCAGCCATAATCGTACTGAATGGTGGAGCAAGTTCGATGGGTCATATGGTTTACTTCTGCTCCTGGTTCTTGTGTCCTTGTATTAATAGATATTCTGAAAGGCAAACAGGCTGTAAGAAGGAACCCAGTGGTTGCAGCCTCAGAACAGATTGATTGCAAGGAAGACAGCCAACGATGGTGGCAGAGAACGAGAGCAAGAAAGAGTGAGTGCGAAAGAACAAGTACATATGAACTAAGAGCAAAAGTAGGCCATTCGGCCCCTCAAGCCTGCTCTGCCATTCAATAAGATCATTGCTGATTTGTTTTTGTTTCGAATTCCACACTCCCACCTACAACCAATAACCCCTAATTCCCTTGCCGAAGAATCTATCTACCTCCATCTTAAAAATATTCAATGACCCTCCCCCCCCTACCCGCCTCCAACACCTTCTGAGACAGAGAAATCCAAAGTCGCACAACTCAGAAAAAAATTCTCATCTCTGTCCTAAAAGGGCGACCCTTAATTTTAAAACAGTGCCTCCTAGTTCTGGACTCACCCACAAAAGGAAACATCCTCTTCACATCCACCTTGTCAGGACCATTCAGGATCTTATAAACTTCAATCAAGTCTCCCCTCACTCTTCTGAACTCCAGTGAAAATAAGCCCAGTCTGTCCAACCTTTCCTCATAAGACAACCTGCTCATTCCAGGTATCAATCGAGTAAACCTACTCTGAAACACCTCCAACGCATTTACATCCTTCCTTAAATAAGGAGACCAAAACTGCACATGGTATTCGAGATGTGGTCTCATCAATGCCCTGTATAACTGAAGCATAACATCCTTTCTTTTATTTTCAATTCCTCTTGTAATAAAGGATAGCATTCAATTAGCGTTCTTTATTACCTGCTGTACCTGCATGCTAATCTTTTGTGACTCATACACGAGAACACCTAGATCCCTTTGCACCTCGAAATTCTACAGGCGTTCTCCTTCAACAACTGCATAGGAAATACTGCAGGGGAGGTGATGGCATAGTGGTAATGTCACTAGACTAGTAATCCAGAGCCCAGGTGAATGCTCTGGGGACATGGGTTCAAATCCCACCACGGCAGGATGGTGAAATTTGAATTCAATTAATAAAAACAAAATCTGGACTTTAAAACTAGTCTAGTGGTGACCATGAAACCGGTCAATTGATGTAAAAACCCATCTGGATCACTAACGTCCTTTACCTGGTCTGGCCTACATGTGACTCCAGACCCACAGCAATGTGGTTGACTCTCTAAAATGGCCTAGCAAGCCACTCAGTTGTCAAAGGCAATAAGGGATGGGCAACAAATGCTGGCCTTTCCAGCCATTTTTAAACAGTCTGCCCTCATCCCTCCCTATGGCTGTAACCTCCGCCAGCTATAAAATCCACCAAGATCTCTGCGCTTTCCCAATACTGGCCTCCTATGCATCCCAGATTTTAACTGCTACCAACATTGGCAGCTGTGTCTTCAGCTGCCTGGAGCCTAAGTTCTGGAATTTCCTCCCTAAACCTCTCTGCCTCTCTCTCCTCCTTTAAGACGCTCCTTCAAATCTACCTCTAACCAAGTTTTTAATCATCTGTCCCAAATTTTGTTTTATCAAATTTTATTAATCGCTCCTGTGACAGGCCATGGAGCATCTTACTATATTAAAGGCGCTATATAAAGTAAGCTGTTGCTGAGTTTCAGAAGAGTAACTTGTAAAGCTACTCTCAAGAAGTTATATTTAAATTTAAAGGAAGCTTGCACAAAGTATCTTTGACAGATTCGGTATGCATCTGAGAGAGGCCAAAGGCAACTTTATTTAAACTGTGCTTCAGGGCTTTGCATAGACCATAAAGACTCAAAATACAGAGCAAAATGCAAGTCTTTCATTGTAACAAGCTAACTAACAACCAAAGCAAGTTGAAGTTCTTACACATTTCATATAAATCCAACTGCATCAACATTCTGTGCAGTAAAACTGCATGACAATTAGCATATGAATGATCTTATGATACGCCCAGGATGATGGTCTGTCGTATTTATCCAATTTTTACTAAAGCTCGAAATATCTCACATGCCTTGCAACTCAAATCACTAGGGAGACAGACAATCTTCTTCAAAGGACAATATGCTAAAGGCCGACTACCCAACCCGAAGCCGACGACATGCGTCGGGGTCGGGTCGCACTTCCGGGTCTGGCATTCGAGCTCAGGTCGGACACGCTCTATCACAGGTAAGTGGCTCCAATGTTAATTTAATTTTTGGACGAGAAAGGTGGTTTTGTTAGTTATTTTGTGCAGATCAGCAATAAAGTGAAAAACGGAAGGCAAGTTAACTGATGGCCGGGTCGAGTGCGGGACAAAAATGGAAGGATTCGGGCCGGATGTGGTTCTGTCGGGCTCGGGTCGGGTTTTTTTTTTTTGCAGACCCGAGCCGGCCTTTACAATATTCCTCATGGCCTTGGTTCACTCTGCAGTCTCCCAATCCTGTAATAGAACAGCAGAGGAGGCCATCTGGCCCATCAAGTCTGCACTGGTTCTTTCGAAGTGCAATCCAGTCCGTCCCACCCGCCCCTCCTTTACACATATCTATGCAATCTTTTCCCCTTACAAGTATTTATCCAATTCCCTGTTGAAAGCTGCTATTGAATCTGTAACCATCACCTGACCAAGCAGTGTATGCCAAATCCTACCAATCAGCTTAAAATTAATGTACAGTGAAAACTGCTTTCCATCAGTGCAAAAGTGTGAGTGTAAGTGCATTCTAATAGTTGTAAGTTTTTAAAACTTCACATGATCGCAAGATAATCCAATGGTTACCTTGAGAAAAGGCACAAGGTAAGGCTGTGGTGAAGACTTGAGTTCTTTGTACAACTGGTTTGTGAATTCCTCAACTTCCATCATCCCATCCTGAAGGAAAACAGATTGCATTCCACAATTATAACATACATTTTAGAGGTTGAAATAATTAATTGACTGAAACTTTGTTCACATCTCTATTAGAACAAGAATGCTGAAGGAGGAAAATTTGGAGATTTGGAGTCCTACAGCAGCCGAATATCAGCAAAATCAGATGCTGAGCAACACAAGACAAAATCTATAACTTGTTCTGGATGTTTGACGTGAGATGAAAGTCGCGTTTAATTCAAGCTTCCTACATATACCAGATTTACAAGCTAGATTGGAGGCTCAGCTTTGAAGACAATCCTGCGGCCAAATTTCTGAACTGATATACAAGTTTACATTGCAACAGTGCCTACACTTCAAAAGTACTTCATTGGCTGTAAAGCGCTTTAGAAAGTTAGGCGCTAGATAAATGCAAGTTTTTTTTTAATACTCTAAACACAAATTTCACAGAATTGGAAGGTTACTGACTAGGTTAATGGAAAATTTTAGAATCAAAATTGACATATGTTAGGTCAAGCAATTAAGGATTATAGACCCAAAGTGGATAGATGAAGTTAAGATACACATCAGCCATAATCTACATCAATAGCAGAATAGGGCCGAGGGGCCGAATGACCTATTCCCATTCCCATGTCTCTTCCTATTTCTGTCAATAGCCTAGATCAGTTTTGCTGCATGACAACATCGATTGCCATTTTTAACTGCATCGACAGTTTGTTCCTTGGCATTAAATTTATGCGCACAATTCTATTTGCTGTTCACACAAGGTAAACATTCCCTCACATTTCTAAAATTCCAAAATCCATCATGAATTAACTATTGTCCCGCTCAACCACAAAATTAAAAAGTGAACAGCTGGAAAACTAGCAGCAGGCAAGTGCAGAAGCAGAAAACTGGCAATTATCTTGCTTAATTGTATCATTTAACACAAGTTCATTCAGTTTTGATGCTCAGACAAAAAAAAAAAATTACTGCTCGTTCCCAGTGGTCCCATAAAGTTGCAAAGATTGTTTTATTGGACTTATTATTTTGCACTTCACGAGTAGAAGTTAGGTTTTAATAACGCACGGCACACATGCAACATGTTATTAAAACCTATCTTCTACTCATGAAGTGCAAAATGCTGTACACGGCCAAAAATCACATGAACTCAGCAAATGATTTTACATCCAAGTGAATGAGATTCAATTGCATGACATTACCAAACATTTACAAACTCTTATGTACCAGGAGAGGGAGGTTATATCAAAGAAGATTTAACTCGCTGGGCTCTTTTCTCGAGAAGAATGCCGAAAGGTGACCTGATGAAGGTCTTGAAAATATTGAAGGCTTTCGATGGGACAGACGTAGAGAAGATGCGTCCATTTGTGAGGGTGGAGTTCAAAACTTGTTTGGGGGGGGGGGGGGGGGGTGGAGTTGAAGGGGTCAGAGACATAAGTTCAAGCTGGTCACCATCAAATCCAATAGGGAATTCAGGAGAAACTTCTTTACTCAGGGGTTAAAATGCATTGAAGTGGAAGTTAGATGAGCACACGAGGGAGAAAGGAATAGAAGGATATGTTTGTAAGGTGAGAAGAATATGGGTGAGGGAAGCTCCTGTGGAGCATAAACACTATATGGAGCAGCTGGACCGAATGGCCTGTTCCTAAGCTGTAAAATCCATGCCAAGGACAGCTTTGTAAAAATATTTCCAGGTCTCTAAACAGCAGCTCTGAATGCAAGGTTTTGCTCTTCTTGACAAAAGGGCATTTATAGAAGATGGTCGATCATAAAGGGATAAGATGCATTTTACAGTGTCATGCACCGTAGTTCCCTGACACAAACATTCTGTCTGTAAAGATCAACTCTTAACCTTGGTCTTGAAACATATCCCACTTGTGTGACAACACCCTAGTTAGGGCCACACATGCTGTTACACTGATGAGACTTGCAAAGGCCTTCTGATGCTATATTTGGTGCAATGAATCAAACAATCGTATGCCCATTTTCTTTATTCTTTCACAGCAAGTGGGCATTGCTGACTAGGCTAGCATTTATTGCCCAAACCCAATTGTCCTCGAGAAGACGGTGGTGAGCTGTCTTTTTGAACTCAAGTCCATGTGGGTTAGGTACACCCACAGTGCTGACTGGAAGGGAGTTCCAGGATTTTGACCCAGCGACAGTGAAGGAACGGTGATATAGTTCCCAGTCAGAATGGTGTGCGGTTTAGAGGGGACCTTGCAGGTGGTGATGTTCCCACACATCTGCTGTCCTCGTCCTTCTAGGTGGTAGAGGTTGTGGGTTTCAAAGACGCTGTCGATGGAGCCTTGGTAATTTGCTCAGTGCATCTTGTAGATGGCACACACTATGCACCGGTGGTGGAGGCAATGAATGCTGAAAGTGGTGGACGGTGTGCCAATTAAGTGGGCTGCTTTGTCCTGGATGGTGTCAAGCTTCTTGAGTGTTGCTGGAGCTGCACCCATCCAGGCAAGTGGAGAGTATTCCATCACACTCCTGACTTGTGCCTTGTAGATGGACAGACACTGGGGAGTCAGGTGGTGAGTTGCTTGCCGCAGAATTCCTAACCTCTGACCTGCTCTTGTAGCCACAGTATTTATGTAGCTGGTCTAGTTCAGTTTCCGGTCAATGGTAACCCCCCGCCAGGATGCTGATAGTGAGGGATTCAATAATGGTAATGCCATCAAGGGGAGATGGTTAGATTCTCTTTTGTTGGAGTTGGCCATTGCCTGGCATTTAAGTGGCAAGCAACATTTGCGCCAGGCATCAGCCAAAGCCTGGATGTCATCCAGCTTTTGCTACATCGGGGCAGTGACTGCTTCACTGAGGAGTCGCCAATGGTGCTGAACATGGTGCAATCATCAGCGAACATCCCCACTTCTAGCCTTATGAATGAGGGAAGGTCATTGATGAAGCAGCTGAAGTTGGTTGGGCCAAGGACACTACCCTGAGGAACTCCTGCAGTGACGTCCAGGAGCTGAGATGATTGACCTGCAAAAACCACAATCTCTTTTGTGCTAGGTATGACTCCAACTTGCAGAGAGTTTGCCCCAATTCCCATGGACTTCAGTTTTGCTAGGGCTCCTTGATGCCACGCTCGATCAAATGTTGCTTTGACGTCAAAGGCAGTCACTCTCACCTCACCGCTGGAGTTCAGCTCTTTTGTCCATGTTTGAACCAAGGCTGTAATGAGGTCAGGAGCTGAGTGGCCCTGGCAGAACCCAATCTGAGTGTCACCGAGCGGGTTATTGCTCACTAAGTGCCGCCTGATAACTATCGACAACACCTTCCACTTTGCTGATGATCAAGAGTAGACTAATTTGGAAGTAATTGGCCGGGTTGGATTTGTCCTGCTTTTTGTGTACAGGACACACCTGGGCAATTTTCCACATTGCCGGGTAGATACCTCTGATGAATTACCCATTCGGACTGTGCCAGCTCTATGAAAGAGCTATCTAATTAGTCCCCACAAGTTTTTACTTTTCAATCATATATCCAATTACCTTCTGAAAATTATTGAATCTGCTTTCACCGCCCTTTCAGGCAGAGCATTTCAGATTATAACACGCTGAGTAAAAAACTCTCACCGCCTCACTGGTTCTTTTGGCAATTTTTTTCTATTTTTCCAGCATTATATAAAATCTGCAATAACATTTAATTTCAATCCTGCCAGGTTTGCTTAATCTGCAAAATCACATTGAAATCATCAGAAATTTGCCTCCATGCCTGCTAGACTGCAATCTGGATACAAGATCACGTCCTAAAGTGAAGGAGTACCATCTGGAAAACCAGCTCCTCATTTACGGAATTTGTTTGTCCTGTTATATACCTTGACTTCTACCTAGTTTATGCACAAAGTAGAGCTCCAATATGTAATGAAGTTAATATACTTTGTTAGGAGAGTAAACAATTGCTCAGTAGGTGCTGCAATCCCTATTAAAATACTACTGGCATACACAATCATCGATAACATGCCCACACAGGGATGAGGATGTGTCAGAGACACAAACACGCAAAGAACTCACGCCCCAACCCCATACAATGAGAATTATTTATTTGTTGAAAAGTTATTTAAAAAAGCAGACATGTATAATGTTAAAGACAAACCAATCTTACCAATAGTTTCTGCACTAAAGCCTTCACATTATTAGACATTTGTGGTGAGTGGGATCCACTGGAAGCCAGTTTAATTAATGTTGCAAGGAAGTTCTTGCATTTCTTCACGTTTTCCAAAGTTTCCTACAAAAAGAAAAGAACGGCATTAAGATAAATTGAAGAAAGAGATACTCGAATGCCTCGTGGCCTCTTGTTCTGGATTCCCCCAGCAGAGGAAATTGTTTCTCTATGACACAGTTATACCCTATAAACCATCCTGAACTCCTCAATTTCATCAACAATTTTCTACATTAAAAGGAATACAAGTATAGTCTATACAACCTTTACTCATAAGTTGACCCTCTTAGCCCAGAATCATTCTGGTGAATCTGCACTATATCCCCGACAAGAAAACCAGGCAAGTGAGCTGATGACCAGAGGTCATACTTTTGAAGTAATTAGGGCCCTAGGGAAGCCGTTCCAATGCTACTAGGTACAAGGTAGCCAAATAAAAAGAGACATGTATTGGTAAAACTAATTAAATGGGGATACTGGATGGACTGAACGAAAAAAAATTACAAGCACAACTCCAAAAATCCTTGGCAGATTAGAAGTTACATACAGATACCAAGCACAGTCCAATAATCCAGAAGGAAAACTGATTGCAGGAAAGACTCAAGAAAGCACATTAGACAAAGATGCAAACTGGAAGGTACAGGGACATTATAGTCATAACGGATTCATTAGTGAGGAAAGTGGAAAGCCATGTGTGCCATGAGGATGACACCCAAGAGGATGGTGATTTCTTTTATATATTACTTCATGGGATGTGGGCATCGCTGGGAAGGCCAGAATTTATTGCCCATCCCAAACTGCCCTCAAGAAGGTGGTGGTGAGCCGCCTTCTTAAACCATTGCAGTCCATGTGGTCGAGGTACACCCACAGTGCTGTTCGCGTTTGTTTACCTGGAGGTGTGTACCAGGAGCACTCATGAGATTGCGAAGCTGAGCCTCTGGGGAGGGGAGAAAGTGACACAATGAATTACTCTGGGTGTGCATCTTCAAAATCTAACCTTATAGGCTATGGACTCAGTCAGCAAGAAAAAGTTTTGCTGGGTGAATTTAAAACAACCAAGAATGAATTGGGAATATCCCAGATAGTTTGGACTCAGAGGTGGAAAACACAATATATCACTGCTTTTTAATGAAGAGTGTTAAGGAGGCAAGAGTCAGTGAGTATCTTTGTAAACTGTATATTAATTGTGTATTTGATTGTATGCAGGTAGTGGACATTAACTGGAAATTCACTTGTGCTCCATTACATATAGCAGCAGATTGAAACTGTGGTTGTTAGTTAGGAGGTGCATGTTTGTAATTTGTATCTCTGTAAATAAAAGTGTGCAAGGATTGGCTCCAGTTCTATCCTTCACCACCTGGCTTTCCCGAATATAACAATCTTGACCCGATAATATTAATTTCCCCAGACAACAGGAAAACCCACAAATTCTAGTAGCCTTGGTTTTTTTTTACATTTTTTTTTTAAGTAAAGAATGTTTTACTCGATTTGTACTGACACTCTCCAGGAACTATGTATTTGGACTGCTCATTCTTAAAAGTTCAGCATCTTTCCATTGTGTATTCCATTCCTTAATTTGCCTTGTAAAACTAGCCAACCTATTCACCTTAAATTGTATCCTCTACCTGCCTGCTGTGCTAACTTATCTACAACTTTATGATCTTCAGTCAAAAGCCCCTTGTGTGAAAAGCAAATTTCAAGAACATGCTCCCCCTGCCCAAGGGCAAGACACAGAGACACAGTGGCCCAAACCATCCGAGGATACACCACTTCCAACTGCTCTCAATCCAAGCAACATTCCTTTATCCCATTTTTGTCTGCCAGCCAACGTTCTACACAGACTGTGCATTTCCTCTTCTACCACAAGTTTGAGTTTTGCCAACAAGCTTTTTATACTGTATCCACTGAATTCTTTTCATCCATTAACATCTTCAAAGAAAAAACTAAAGTTAGCAAATATGATTTGCCTTTAACAAATTTATGCTGGCTGCACTTGACTAACCCACATTTCTCTAATGCTCATTTTTGTTTTGGCAATTATAGATTCTAAGAGATTAGTTACAACTGACACTGGACTAACTGTTCTATAGATACCTGGTTTATCCTTCTCTCTCCGAGTTACAGTTGTTATGTTAGGGAATGAGGGAGGAGAGAAAAAAAAAAAAGAACGTGGTGCTTCAGGAATTAGTATTGCAATTGTTAACAATTTCTAACTTTGCATCTATGACTCGAGTTAGGGTAATTGGACAGCAGGGGTGGAAAAAGCCTCCCCTCTCATGTTGACATACTCATTTCTTGAGTTTCATTTCACTAGTATCTGCCACTTTTATTTGGCTCATAACTTGCATTGGTGTTTGCCCAACTCTTATTGCCATTTTCCATACCCGCCTAGAGTTATAACTGGAATTGGAATGTTAGGCATATATTACTAACTTTAAATTAGACATACTCACTGCAAAGAACAGTTGTGCTCAAGGTCAAGACAGAGCATAGATTTGAGTGTAAGGGTTTTAACGACAATTAAGGGAATAGTGCTTAGGGTCAGAAACTCAAAGCACATTGGTCATATTTGCAGATGATGCCAAGTTCAGAGGCAGCTCAGAAAATACACAATAAAAAAAAAAGGATGAAAAAATGTCAGGGCAAGAAATTGCAGGACTACAGGGAAAAAGGAGGGAGAGTGGAACAAATCTGTACCCGATTCAAAGAGCCGGCACAGGCACAAAGGGCCAAACAGCCTCCTTCTGTGCTGTATCATTCTATGATGCTGAAGTTAGGAAACAAAACACACTTACATTTATACAACACCTTTAACAACCTCATGACCTACAAATGCACTTTACAGCCAATGAAGTGTGTTCACTGATGTAATGTAGGAAATACAGCAGCCAATTTGCACACAAGCTCCCACAAACACCAGTCTGATAATGACTGGATAATCTGTATTTTTTTTTTTCTTTCAAACTGATGTTTCTGCAGTGTTATGACCAGGTGAGAAAGAGGTCTAGGATTCCCTTTCAGCCTTCATCTGGTCTTACCATAACAGGGTTTAATTTTAAACACACCATGTTTTTAGCTCCCCCTTGGTGAATCCTTGTTCACTGCTTTCCAATTATAAGGCAAAGAAACCAGCACAAACAGGTTTTCTTTGGTTTAAAGAAAATGTTGAAATTTATTAAACTTAAACTCCAACTCGGTTGACGCCGACGGAGACACAACGTGCCCACGCTAGGATGTACATGCGATACAAAAATGCAAATAGAGATAGAAAAGAGAAGAAAAACAAAGTGGAAAGGTTTGAGGCAATATCTGAAGAGTTTTTGTTACAGTTCTTCGATCTCACTGTAGAGTCCTTGATTGTAGGTAGATCTTGCTTTTCATTGGGCCCAGTGTTCTTCTTAAACATTATTCGTGGTAAGAGATTTTTCTCTCTTGGGGTTCATCTGCCTTCAGTGATTCAGAGGCTTGTGAGAAAGAAATGGAGCAGACAGGAGAGGTGATCTCAGTCGAGGAGCAAACAGTCTTTCTCAGTTCAAACTCTGGCTAGTTCAAAAGAAAACCCTGGAAAAGTCAGTTAGTCATGTGACCAGCTAGTCAAACCAGTCCTGGTCCTTGTAGATTTAATCCTCCTTAGCAGGCCTTGGAATGCACTTCCTCAACTTCAATGTGTAAATATGTAAATGCTGTTTTCCAGCCATGGCTGATCTGTTTAACAAATCATTTTCTCGCTCCAACAAGTTAAAAATCAATGTTCATGACAAAATTGATGCGCCTCATTCTCAGCAGGTGGGAGCCTCGCATGACAGCAGGGATAAATATTGGCCAGGACAATGGGGAGAACCCTCCTGTGCTTCAAAATAATTCCCATCTGGTTTTAACATCCCATCTGAAAGACGGCATCTCCAATAGTGCAGCCTTCCCTCAGTACTGCACTGAACTGTCAGCCTCGATTTTAGTGCCCAAGTCTCTGGAGCAGGACTTGAACCTACAACCTTCTGACATGGAAGCAATAGTGCTACCCACTGAGCCATGGCAGAAATGCAATATGGACAAATACGATATCCTCTGCACAAAGAAATAATCATGTGAACTCGCAATGAATGGTGTCAAAGTGGGACAATGACGTTGGAGAGACCTGGGGCCCAGTTTAGGTTGTTAATGCACCAATGTGTACAATTACTCGTCTCCCTGTGGAAGAATATTTACCTAGTTATCTTACCGTCAGCTGTGGTTCAGTAGGTAGCACTCTCATCTGAGTCACAAGGTTCCGGGTTCAAGTCCCACTCCAGGACTTGAACACGAAAACCTAGGCTGACGCTCCAGTGCAGTATTGAGGGAGCACTGCACTGCTGGAGGTGCCGTCTTTCGGATGAGACATTAAAACCGAGGCCCAATCTGCCTGCTCAGGTGGGCGTAGAAGATTCCATGGCACTATTTTGAAGAGCGGCAGGGGAGTCCTCCCCGGTGTCCTGGCCAATATTTATCCCTCAACCAACGCCTAAAAACAGATGATCAAATCATTATAACATTGCTGCTTGCGAGAGCTTGCTGTGTGTAAATTGACAGCCACGGTTCCTACATTACAGCAGTGACTACATTTCCAAACAAAATACTCCATTGGCTGTAAAGCACTTTGAAAAGCCGATATAAATGAAAGTCTTTTTTTTCCTCTGTCACTAAGAAAGAGCGATTTTAATTTCAGTTCAGTTTGATAATCTTACCGGTGAAGCACTGGTCTGCACAACTGGCACAGTGGCTGAACGGTCTGCTGATGCCGATGCTTGTTTCTGGGCGACTGTTGATACAGACTTTGGTGCAATTGTTCCACTCATAGTCTGTGGCTTAATGAAATTAAAATAAAGCAATTAACAACTGAAGCATCTACCTCCCTGTGTAACTAATGCTTCTATTTATCAGAAAAAACATTTTACAGGCATTAAGAAACAAGATAATAAAAGAAAAATACTGCAGTTGCTGGAAATCTGAAATAAAAATAGAAAATGCTGGAGAGTAGGTCTGACAGCATCTGTGGAGAGAGAAGCAGAGTTAATGTTTCAAGTCTGTGACCTTTCATCAGATGAAATGTCACAGACCTGAGAAGAAACAAGATGTTTATTACAAATATTGAGCTGCAAGCAAATACTTCACATTACAAACCTCCAGTAATATTTGAAACCAGTACAAAGTACATTTCAAAAAAAAAAATCACAAACCAATATAGAACTAGTAGATTATGTTGACAGGGTGAGATGAAGAGGGATGGGAGGAGGCAGTGCTTTGTGGAAAGCACAATTGCCACTAAGGGCTATTGGATCAAATGGCCTGTTTGTGTCATAGCTTCTATATCGTTCTTCTTTGGCCTCCTTGTCTCGAGAGACAATGGGTAAGCGCCTAGAGGTGGTCAGTGGTTTTCATACAAGGGCATTTTCATACTACGATGAACCTTGGCTATGCTCAGACACTCGGAAGGCTCCCCATTTAAACCTTCAATGAATGGAGCTCATACACATCAGCTTGTGATGACAGCAATTGGTAACTTTGTTCAGAACACCAATAGATGAAAAATTAGATGGATAAAGGAAATTCTATTTTATAAAAGAATATGGCATCTGTAACTATTGCAAATTTGTTAAAAGCAGTTGGTGTGTACAAAAAAGAACATTTATGGAGGGAACACAGGAGCCAATTTGCGCAGAGCAAGCTCCAACAAACAGCAATGTGATAATGGCAAGATCATCTGTTCTAGGATGTTGGTTGAAGGATAAATATTGACCCAGGACACTGATGGGAAGAGTTACCGCCCTCTTCTTCAAAATAGTGGGCACGGGATCTTTTACATTCACCTGACAGGGTAGACAGGACCTCAGTTTAACATCTGCAAAAGATGGTGCCTCCAACAGGGTAGCACTCCCTCAATACTGCACTCGGAGCAGCAGCTTCGGTTTTGTGCTCACATCTCTCAAAAGGGACCTTAACCCACATAACCTTCCAACATCGGACAAGAGCACAGCCCGCTCAGCCACAGCTGAATGCCACAACTTGAATTTAACCATTGTAATGGGCGATGAATTAAAAAAAATCAGGGCAGGATTTTACACATAATACTGTAATTTTATATAAAAGTAGAGTATTTTTAAGTGATGAGAGATTGGGAAATGTTCATATTCAGAGACACCTGGGGGGGGGGGGGGGGGCGCTCCCTGTACACAAATCACAGTTAACAGGCAGGTACAGCAAGCGATTAGGAAAGCAACAATTATGCTAGCCTTTATTACAAAGAATGATAGAATGGTTAAAGCACAGAAGGAGGCCATTCAGCCCATTGTGTCCACCCCTGAAAGAGCAACCTAGCTAGTCCCACACCCCGCTCTTTCCCCAGAACGCTTAAAATTTTCTCTCTACCGGTGCTTATCCAGTTCCCTTTTAAAAACCACTATGTCTATACATACATGATGTTTCTTCAAGAACATCCTACAGGACAAAGAAAATGCTTGCATATTTCGCGTGGGTGTCATACACATTAGAGAAACTGGAGAGCAATGGGTGTTGTAGAAGATATTACAGTACTTTAATCCTAGTAGACTTAAGAGTGCACATGTGTGTCAGTTTTGATGCAGGTCAAAAGGTCTGACATTTCTAATCATCATTCCAAACCTTTCCCATTCATTTTCCATCGATTATACTGTATCTGTACTGTGGAATAATGGAAGATTTAAAAAGAATTCAACCTGAAGAAGTGTAGGGTCATGCATTTTGGGAGGGCAAACAAGAGTAGGGAATACACAATAGATGGTAAGATACTGAGATGTGTAGAGGGAACTTGGAGTGCTTGTCCACAGATCCCTGAGGGTAGCTGGACAAGTAGATAAGATCAGAAGGAATACAGCATACTTTCCTTTATTGGCCTGGAGCACAAGAGCAGAGAGATTAGATTAGATTAGATTAGAGATACAGCACTGAAACAGGCCCTTCGGCCCACCGAGTCTGTGCCGACCATCAACCACCCATTTATACTAATCCTACACTAATCCCATATTCCTACCAAACATCCCCACCTGCCCCTGTATTTCCCTACCACCTACCTATTCTAGTGACAATTTATAATGGCCAATTTACCTACCAACCTGCAAGTCTTTTGGCTTGTGGGAGGAAACCGGAGCACCCGGAGAAAACCCACGCAGACACAGGGAGAACTTGCAAACTCCACACAGGCAGTACCCAGAATCGAACCCGGGTCCCTGGAGCTGTGAGGCTGCGGTGCTAACCACTGCGCCACTGTGCCACAGTTATGCTAAAACTGTTTAAAACACTAGTTAGACCACAGTTCGAGTACTGTGCACAGTTATGGTCACCGCATTACAGGGAGGATGTGATTGAGTATAGGAGTAAAAAAAAAAAGTCTCACTGCAATCACACAGGACCTTGGTGAGACCACATCTGGAGTCCTGTGTACAGTTTTAGATGCCTTACTCAAGGAAAGATATACTTGCCCTACAGGGAGTGCAACTAAGGTTCACTAGACTGGTTCCTGGGATGACCGGACTCATGTTCCATGAGCAGAGATTGAGTAGACGAGACCGATAATTACCTAGTATAGAACACTGAGGATGAGTTAATCGAAACATTGAAAATCCTTACGGGGATTGACAGGGTAGATGCTAAGAAAATGTTATCCTTGCTGAGGAATCTAAAACATGGAGTCACAGTCTCAGGATAAGCAGTTGGCTTATAGGACTGCGACGATGAGAAATTTCTTTACTCAGAAGCTCGTCTGTCTTTGG
Source organism: Heterodontus francisci (assembly GCF_036365525.1). NCBI lineage: Eukaryota > Metazoa > Chordata > Chondrichthyes > Heterodontiformes > Heterodontidae > Heterodontus > Heterodontus francisci. The sequence continues at coordinate 11,995,710 of NC_090375.1, read as the reverse complement.
AATTCTGTACAGCAGAGAGCTGTGGATGCTCAGACATTGAGTATACTCAAGACAGAGAATGATAGATTTTTGGAGACTAAGGGAATCAAGGGATCTGGAGATAGTGCAGGAAGGTGGAGCTCAGGTAGAAAATCAGCCACGATCTTATTTAATGGCAGAGCAGACTCTAAGGGGTTTATGACTTACTCCTATTTCTGATGAGAACATTACAGTTCAGTATCAAATCTTTTTTAAAAAATGCTTCTCACCTGCACTACTGTGATGCGCTGTGCTGCAGTACTCGTCTGAACTCCAGCTTGTAATTGGTTCATGTGCTGGACAGTGGGCGGCTTCACTTGATTGGGAACTCTCTGGGTCCCAGTTGCCTAGTATCAAAGCCAAAATAATCAGCAAAACATTAAAATGACTGACAAAAAGAAAAAAAACACAGCAATTTAAGATGGAGCAAACGAAATGTCAACACCCTTACCTGCACAGTGGAAATTCGGACCGTGGGTGCGCTAATAGGTGCTGCAGACGAGGTGTTCCCGGTTCCATGCACTTGAGCCCGGGCTTTAGCCTGAGCAATGACTTTCTGTGGAACTAGCACTAGCTGTCCACTGTCACTTCGAACAAGCACCATACCTGTATGGCAACACAGACAAGTTACAGATCAACATATGTAAAATGGAACTGCATTTCAGTATTCAAAACTCATTTCATTTCATGCAGGGCCCTTTACAGCATGCACCAGCAGCATTCTTGTACAATTAGATCATTCAGACAGAATATAAACCCAGCTGCATCTACTGAATGCAAACTTCTGCACCACCTAGTCCCAAAATATGCAATGTTCCATAACTGTAAGTAACCTTCATTATAACGGACATACAACCGCGACATTAACTGCCAACATCAGATTTACATTTTCAGTTCTCATTATGTTGCCTTATTTTAACATGAAAGACAGGCTTGTATTTACTTAAGGACCTTTCACAACCTTAGGAAGGTCCAAAGTACATTTTTTTGAAGTGCCGGCCCTGATGTAATGCAGAAAACGCCACATAAAATTTGCACACTGCAAGCTCACACAAACAGCAATGCAATAATGACCAGATAATGTGTTTTTGAGATGTTGGTTGAATGATAAATATTGGCAAGAACACTGGGGGTAACTCCCTTGCTCTTCTTCAAAATAGCGCCATGGGATATTCTGCGTCTACCTGAGGAGGCAATAGCAGCCTCAGATTAGTGTCTCATCTGAAAGACGGCACCTTTGACAGTGTAGCACTCCCTCAGTGCTGCACTGCAAGTGTCGACCTAGATTATTGCGCTCAAATCCCTGGAGTGGGACTTGAAACCACAACCTTTTGATTCCGAGGCTAGAGCGCTTCCAATCACTTCAAATCTGCACCCCCTCGTCACTGACCTCTCTGCTAAGGTGAACAGACCCTTCACCTCCACTCTATCTAGGCCACTCATAAATTTTGAACATTTCAATCAGATCTTCCCTCAGCCTTCTCTGTTCCAAGGGGAACAACCCCAGCCTATCCAATCTTTCCTCATAGCTGTATTTTTCCAGTCCTGGCAATTTCCTCGTAAATCTCCTCTGTACCCTCTCTAGTGCAATTACATCCTTTCTGTAATGAGGTAACCAGAACTATACACAGTACTCAAATTGTGGCCTAAACAACAAGTTGTACAGTTCCAGCATAACCTCCCTGCTCTTATATTCTATACCGCAGCTAAGGAAAGGAAAGGATTCCAAATGCCTTCTTAACCACCTTATCAACCTGCCCTGCTACCTTCAGGGATCTGTGGACATTCATTCCAAGGTCCCTCACTTCCTCTGCACTTCAGTATTTTCCCATGTATCATGTATTCCTTTGTGTGTTCCTTTGCCTTGTTTGACCTCCCCAAATGCATCACCTCACTTCTCCAAGTTGAATTCCATTTGCCACTTTCCTGCCCAGACCATCAACACCTTCCTGCAGCCTACAGCTATCCTCCTCGCTATCTACCACACGGCCAATCTTTGTGTCGTCTGCAAACTTCTTGATCATGCCCCCTACATTTTCGCTCAAATCGTTTATATACCAGAAGGAACAGGGGACCCAGTACTGAGCCCTGCGGAACGCCACTGGAAACAGCCCTCCATTCACTAAAACAGCAGTCAACAACTACCCTTTGTTTGCTGCTGCTGAGCCAGTTTTGCATCCACCTTGCTGCATTTCCTGGATCCCATGGGATTACATTTTTTTTTAAATCAGTCTGCCGTGTGGGACCTTGTCAAAAGTCTTGCTACAATTTATGTAGACCACAACAACTTCACTACCCTCATCTATCTTCCTTGTTACTTCAAAAAATTTAATCAAGTTGGTCAGACAAGATCTTCCCTTAACAAATCCATGGTATCTTGGATTAATCTGTGCCTTTCTAAGTGACAGTTTATCCTGTCTCAGAATAGATTCCAATAATTTTCCCACTACTGAAGTTAGACTGACTGGCCTGGAATTATTTAGTCTCTCCTTCGCTCCCTTTTTAACCAGAGGTACAATGTTAGCAGTTCTCCAACATCCGGCACCACACCTGTATCCAGTGAGGACTGGAAAATGATCATCAAACCTTCCGCTATTTCCTCTCTGGCTTCTTTCGACAGCCTGGGGCACATTTCTTCCAACCCTGGTGATTTATCAATTTTCAAGTATGCTAATCCATTAATACGTCCTCCCTCCTTATATTGATCACATCCAATACTTCACACCCCTCTTCCTTAACTACAATATCCGCATCGCCCCCCTCTTTTGTGAAGACAGACGTAAAGTATTCATTAACAATATCAACATCTTCTGCCCCTACATATAGGTTACCTTTTTGGTCTTTTATGGGCCCTACTCTTTCCTTAGTTATCTTCTTACTCTTAATGTATTGATCAAACATCTTTGGGTTCACCTTGATTTTGCTTGCCAATATTCTTTCATGCCGTCTCTTTGCTTTCAAGTGAGTCTAAATAGCAGGGGCCAATATATAGGGGAGGGCAGTCGGTGGGGAGGGGGGAAATCAAGGAGTTCACACCTGTCCTCAGCAGGCAGCAACACAAATTATTCAGAGGTCACAGAATATCTCAGGAACAGAAAACAGAGAAATGCTTTATCTCAATTGTCCAGGTAGCACTATTATTGACATGTAATTGAGGTCAGCTAAGTTTAAACCAGGGATCAAACCTAAAATCCTGATATGCACAACTCTGTTTCATAGTCAGCACTGCACCCAAAACACCAAGAAAGTGCATTTGTTTGCACTTGAAAACAAAACTGCCCAAAATAAAGTCCCAACCTGATGGTTGTCTCCAAGGGCAAATAGGTGCGGAAAGGAGACTGCATTACCACCTTTTTATGTCAATCTACGATGGGGATAACACTTGACTAATTTATTGGCAATCTTTCCCGGTGTCCTGGCCACTTATATCTCAATCAACATCACTAAGACGGATTATCTGGTCATTATCACATTGCTGTTTGTGGCTGTTCATTGTGGGCAAATTGGCTGCCGTGTTTCCTACATTACAAGGGTGGCTACACTTCAAAAGTAAAGTGCTTTGGGTCACCCTGAGGTCATGAAAGGTGCTATCTAAATGCAAGTCTGTCTTTCTTGGGGCTTTTTGCTTCCTAGAATTGCAGGATGGTCATTTGATGCAAAATTCTTCACTATGCTTTTTTAAAATCTCCAACTGATCATCCTACACCCATATTTGTGGATTCTCTATCTTGTTAACAAGCACCGTGATGTAGTAAATATCAAATCACTTATGTCTGCCAAGCTGTTCATCTATTTTAATGACAATATCTGGCAAACTTTGTTCAGGTCAGGAGAAAAGGCAGAAGGGGAGTCTGAATCCCATTAAAAAGCGTACAGCAAACATGTTTTGCTGCAATTATGATCTGTACACAAGGAACAAAACACTATCAGCTGCTTTTCTCCTGCAGATATACAGCGCCCCTTTAATGTTTGCCAATAACAGGACAACATATACACTCAAATTTATCATACTCAGATTACACAACAATGAACTGAGGGTTACTGAAATATGATAATCAAATCAGTGTTCTTCTTTTGAGCGCAACACCTTCCTTGCAGAAAAAAGGGTCCACTTTTGTTTAACACCCCCTTTCAACCCTTTGAGTTCTTTAAAGGTGAAGGATATTTGCGCTGAACTCCAGTGATGAGGGGAGAGTGACTGCCCTTGAAATCAAGGCAGCATTTGATCGAGTATGGCATCAAGGAGCCCTAGCAAAACTGGAGTCAATGGAAATCAGGGGGAAAACTCTCCGCTGGTTGGAGTAGTACCTAGAAGGAAGATGGTTGTGGTTGTTGGATGTCAATCATCTCAGCCCTAGGACATCACTGCAGGAGTTCCTCAGGGTAGTGTCCTAGGCCCAACCAACTTCAGCTGCTTCATCAATGACCTTCCTTCTATCGTAAGGTCACAAGTGGGGATGCTTGCTGACGATTGCACAATGTTCAGCACCATTTGCGACTCCTCAGATACTGAAGCAGTACGTGTCCATAGGCAGCAAGACCAGCACAACATCCAAGCTTGCGTTGATTTGCACCACACAAGTGGCAGGCAATGACCATCTCCAACAAGACAGAATCTAACCATCTCCCCATGACATTCAAAGGCATTACAATCGCAAACCCCCCCCCCCCAGTATCATCATCCTGGGGGTTATCACTGACCAGAAACTGAACTGAACAAGCCACACAGATGCTGTGTCTACAAGAGCAGGTCAGAGGCTGCGAATTCTGCTGCGAGTAACTCCCCTCCTGTCTCCCCAAGTGCCCTGTAGATGGTGGACAGGCAAAGTCAAGAGTTTGATGGAATACTCTTCACTTGCCTGGATCAGTGCAGCTCCAACAACACTCAAGAAGCTCGACCCCATCCAGAACAAAGCAGCTCGCTTGATTGGCACCCCATCCACCACTGATACACAGTGGCAGCAGTGTGTACCATCTACAAAATGCACTGCAGCAACTCACAAGGTTCCTTTGACAGTACCTTCCAAACCGACAACCACTACCACCTAGAAAGACAAGGGCAGCAGATACACTGGAATGCCACCACCTGCAGGTTCCCCTCCAAGCCACACACCGTCCTGACTTGGAACTATATCGCTGTTGACCACTGTCGCTGGGTCGAGATCCTGAAACTCCCTCCCTAACAGCACTATGGGTGCTCCTATACCCCAAGGACTGCAGGGGTTCAAGAAGGCAGCTCACCACCTTAGCAAGGGTAATAAATGCTGGCCTAGATAGTGACACCCACATCCCCCCAAGGAATAAAAAAACAGTTTTTGAAAAGGTCACAGAGCTGACTTTGGGAATTACAGGTCAGTGAGCTAAACATATGTGGGGAAGATTTTTTTTTGGCATCCACGTATCTGGATAGAGAAAATAGCTTTAAGAACCAGCATCTACCAGACAATGTGGAAAATTGCCCTAGTATGTCCTATCCACAGAAAGCAGGACAAATGCAATCTGACCAATTACTTCCCCATCAGTCCACTCTCAATCAGCAGCAAAGTGGTAGAAAGTGTCATTGACAGTGCTATCAAGGGGCACGTACTCAGCAATAACCTACTCAACGATGCTCAGTTTGAGTTCCCCCAAGGCCGCACAGATCCAGTCCTCATTACACAGACAAAAGAGTTGAATTCCAGAGGTGAGGTGAGAGTGACTGCCCTCAACATCAAGGCAGCATGTGACCAAGTGCAGCATCAATGAGCCCTAGCAAAACTGGAGTCAGCGGGAATCAGGAGGAAAACTCTCCACTGGTTAGAGTTATACTTAGCACAAAGGAAGATGGTTAGCGTTGTTGGAGGCCAAACATCTCAACCCCAGGACATCACTGCAGGAGTTCTCAGGGTAGTGTCCTAGGCCTAACCATCTTCGGCTGCTTTTCAATGTCATTCCCTCCATCACAAGGTCAGAAGTGGGGACGGTAGCTGATGCACAATGTTCAGCGCCATTTGCGACTCCTCAAATACTGTAGCCGACCGTGCCTGCAAATAACAATGCCTGGACAACATACAGCCTTGGACTCATAAGTGGCAAGTGAAATTCACGCCAAACAAGCATCAAGCAATGACATCTCCAACAAAAGTGAAAATCTTACCATCTCCCCTTGACATTCAACAACATTACCATCGCCGAGTACCACATCAACAACATCCTGTGGGTTACCACTGACCAGAAACTTAACTGGACCAGCCATGCAAGGACTGTGGCTACAAGAGTAGATCAGAGGATGGGAATTCTACAGTGAGTAACCCGCCTCCTGTCTCCCGAAAGCCTGTCCACCATCTACAAGGCACAAGTCAGGAGTGTGATGGAATACTGTCCACTTGCCTGGATACGTGCAGCTCCAACAACACTCAAGAAGCTCAGCACATTCCAGGACAAATCAGTCTGCTTGATTGGCACCCGATCCATCACCTTCAACATTTATTTCCTCCAGCAATGTGGCAGCAGTGTGTACCATCTACAAGATGCAAGTCGCCAAGGCTCCTTCAACAGGACCATCCAAACCCGCAAACTCTACCACCAAGAAGGACAAGGGCAGCAGACGCATGGGAAACTGCCACCTGCAAGTTCCCCTCCAAGCAACACACCATCCTGACTTGGAAATATACCACCATTCCTTCACTATCGCTGGGTCAAAATTCTGGAACACCCTTCCTGCAAGTTGCTTCCAAAAGAAGAGCTCATGGTATCGGGATTTTTTTTTGAAATACTCGTTCATGGGATGTGGCTTCGCTGACTAGGCCAGCATTTATTGCCCATCCCTAATTGCCCTCGAGAAGGTGGTGGCGAGCCGCCTTCTTGAACCACTGCAGTACATGTGGGGTAGGTACACCCACAGTGCTGTTAGGAAGGGAGGTCCAGGATTTTGATCCAGCGACAGTGAAGGAACAGTGATATAGTTCCTAGTCAAGATGGGGCATGACATAGAGGGGATGGCATTCCCATGTATCTCCTGCCCTCGTCCTTCTAAGTGGTAGAGGTCGCAGGTATGAAAGGTGCTGTTGAAGCAACTTGGTGAGTTGCTACAGTGCATCTTGCAGATGGTACATACTGCCGCCACTGTGCATCGGTGGTGAAGGGAGTGAATGTTTGTATATGGGGTGCCAATCAAGAGGCTGCTTTGTCATGGATGGTGTTGAGCTTCTTGAGTGTTGTTGGAGCTGCACCCATCCAGGCAAGTGGAGAGTATTCCATCACACTCCTGACTTGTGCCTTGTAGATGGTAGACAGGCTTTGGGGAGTCAGGAGGTACGTTACTTGCCACGGAATTCCTAACCTCTTACCTTCCGGGAGTGGAGCGGAGCGGAGCTCTTCCAGCGCGCTGGAGTTTTTTTTTTAAAAAGCCAACAATGACGTCAGAGGAGAGCTGCAAGGTGATTGGTTGGCGAGTAGCAGCTGTTAGAATATCTTAAAAAAAAAGGGGAAAGTTTTTTTTATTGGAAAAAGAACCTCTGGTGATAAGGTGAGTACTACTAAAATGTTTTTTGTTCAGGACTTTACATTGTAGTGGGTAGAACAAGTGTAATTAGTATTTTTTAATTAAGGGAGTAACAATTAACCTAAGGGTAAGTCATGACAGGAGAGCTCAGCCCCATGATATGCTCCTCCTGCGCTATGTGGGAAATCAGGGACGCTTCCCCTAATTTCGATGGCATCAGACAGGAACTCTCAAAAGTTGAATGGGAGAGGCTGCTTACAGGTAAAGGGACATCTGGCAATTGGGAGGCTTTTAAAAGTGAGATGGGAAGAGTTCAGGGCCGGCAAGTTCCTGTTAGATGGAAGGGCAAGGCTTGCAAGTTTAGGGAACTTTGGTTGACTAGGGATATTGAGGGTCTGGTCAGGACAAAGAAGGAGGCATATGTCAGGTATAGACAGTTGGGATCAAGCGAGTCCCTCGAGGAGTATAGGGGATGTAGGACTACACTTAAGGAAATTAGGAGGGCGAAAAGGGGCCATGAGATTTCCCTGGCAGATAAGATAAAGGAGAATCCTAAAAGATTCTATAAGCATATTAAGAGCAAAAGGGTAGCTAGGGAGAGAGTAGGACGCCTTAAGGATCAGTGTGGCAATCTATGTGTGGAGCCACAGGAAATGGGTGAGGTCTTAAATGAATATTTCTCGTCCGTATTTACCGTGGAGAAGGTCATGGAAGCTAGTGAGTTCAAGGGAGGGAACACCGATATCCTGGGGCATATCAACATTACAAAGGAGGTGGTGTTGGAGGTTTTGAAGCACATTAAGATGGATAAATCCCCAGGTCTTGACCAGGTGTATCCTAGGATGCTATGGGAAGCAAGAGAGGAGATTGCTGGGGCCCTGGCAGAGATTTTTGTATCATCATTAGCCACAGGTGAGGTTCCGGAAGACTGGAAGATAGCTAATGTTGTGCCTTTATTCAAGAAGGGCAGCAGGGATAAGGCAAGGAATTACAGGCCGGTGAGCCTTACTTCAGTGGTGGGAAAGTTATTGGAAGGGATTCTGAGAGATAGGATTTATATGAATTTGGAAAGGCATGGTCTGATTAGGGATAGTCAGCATGGCTTTGTGCGTGGGAAATCATGTCTCACGAATTTGATTGAGTTTTTTGAGGAGGTAACCAAGAGGATTGACGAGCGTAGGGCAATGGACATTGTCTACATGGACTTTAGCAAGGCCTTTGACAAGGTGCGCATGGTAGGCTGGTCCAGAAGGTTCGAACACATGCGACCCAGGGTGAGCTAGCAAATTGGATACAAAATTGGCTTGGTGATAGGATGCAGAGGGTGGTAGTGGACGGTTGTTTTGCAGATTGCAGGCCGGTGACCAGTGGTGTGCCGCAGGGATTGGTGCTGGGCCCTCTGTTGTTTGTCATATATAGTAATGACTTGGATGTGAATGTAGGGGGCATGATTAGTAAGTTTGCAGTTGACACCAAAATTGGTGGTACAGTGAACAGTGAAGAAGGTTGTCTAAGGTTACAACAGGATATAGATCAACTGGGAAAGTGGGCAAGGGATTGGCAAATTGGATTTAACGCAGACAAGTGTGAAGTGATGCATTTTGGGAAGTTAAACCAGGGTAGGACATATAGAGTGAATGGCAGGGCCCTGGGAAGTATTCTTGAGCAGAGACACCTTGGGGTGCAAGTACATAGTTCCCTGAAAGTGGCAACACAGGTAGACAGGGTGGTGAAGAAGGCGTATGGCATGCTTGCCTTCATTGGCTGAGGCATTGAGTACAAGAGTTGGGACGTCATGTTACAGTTGTACATAACGTTGGTTAGGCCGCATTTGGAATACTGTGTGCAGTTCTGGTCTCCGCACTACAGGAAAGATGTGATTAAGCTAGAGAGGGTGCAGAGAAGATTCACAAGGATGTTGCCTGTTTTGGAGGGCTTGAGTTATAAAGAGAAATTGGATAGACTGGGTCTGTTTTCCCTAGAGCGAAGGAGGCTGAGAGGGGACATGATAGAGGTATATCAAATTATGAGAGGCATAGATAGGGTAGATAGCCAGAGTCTGCTTCCCATGGTAGGGGTGACTAAATCTAGAGGGCATAGATTTCAGGTGAGAGGGAGGAGGTTTAAAGGGGATCAAAGGGGTAAATAGTGGGTATCTGGAATGAGCTGCCTGAGGTGGTGGTGGTGGAGGTAGCAACAGTAGCGACATTTAAGAGGCATTTCGACAGGTACTTGAATGAGCAAGGCATAGAGGGATAAGGAATTAATGCAGGCAGGTGGGATTAGTATAGATAGGCATTATGGTCGGCATGGATGCGGTGGGCCGAAGGGCCTGTTTCTATGCTGTACGACTCTATGACCTGCTCCTGTAGCCACGGTATTCATATGGCTACTCCAGTTCACTTTCTGATCAATGGTAACCCCCAGGATGTTGATAGTGAGGGATTCAGCGATCATAATGCCATTGAATGTCGAGGGGTGATGGTTGAACTCTTTCTTGTTGAAGATGTTCAATGCCTGGCACATGTGTTGGGCGGACATTACTTGCCACTTATCAGCCCAAGCCTGAATGCTGTCCATATTTTGCTGCATATCGACATGGGTTGTTTCAGCATCTGAGTCGTCGCGTATGGTGCTGAACATTGTGCAATCAGCCAACATCCCCACTTCTGACGTTATGATTGAAGGAAGGTCATTGATGAAGCAGCTGTAGATGGTTGGGCCAAGGGTACTACCTTGAGGAACTCCCGCAGTGATGTCCTGCGACTGAGATGATTGACCTCCAACAACTATAACCATCTTCCTTTGTGCTTCCGGAAGAGCAGCGGACAGAAGCGGAGCTGCGGGTGAAACACGGAGCGGGGAGCAGTTAACTAAAGCCCGAGGTTCGTGGCCTACAGCACTTACCTTCCGGGAGAGCAGCGGACAGGAGTCCAGGCGCGCCAGAGTTTGAAAAAAGTGAACAGCGACATTACATGAAAGCAGTTTGTGATTGGATGGTAAGTAACTACTGTTACGGAGTATCTGTAAATAGCTGGGTTAGTACGCTACTCTTAGGATGCATGTGCAAACAGCTACAAAATAGAAAAAAAACGTAATTAAAATTTTTTAACTACCTTATAATTAATTGAGGCACACAAGCAGAAGAGAAAGGTCTACTGTTCAGTTTCATTTTAAAGCAGTAAGGTTTATTACTGAGATTATTATTACTAGTGGTATCATTTTAATATTGGTAGGGTATATTAATAGCGTTAAGTGGATATCACAGGGAAACAGGTAGGTGACTGGCTGGGTGAGACTTTGCAGCTACAAACAGCACGAGAAGGGGGAAAGAGAGCCGCGAAGCACAGGGGCTAGTTGGTGAGTTTTCTGGTGAGGTTTTTTTTTAAAACTTTTTCTTTTTTATGCTGATTTTTTTCTCTAACATTTAAGTCTATTTACTAAGTAGAAGCTAAAATACCAGTCGTCGTCATCTTAAAATAAAAAGATAAAATAATTAAAATAAATTCCTAATACACATATCTGTCTAATTAAGAAAAATATAACTTCAGTTGTAGGTGGTACTATCATTTAATAAGCACAGTGAATTCTACTATTCATTAGGAATTATTCAAAGTTAACTAGAAAGTAATTGAAGTAAAATTAACGAATAGCCTAAGTAACAATGGCAGGACAGGTGTTAGGTGCAGCTGTGATATGTGGGAGCTCCTAGATGCCAAGGCGATCCAAGACAAACATGTCTGCAAAAAGTGTAAGCAGCTAGAGGAATTCCAGATCAGGATTACTGATCCAGAGGCCAAACTGCAAACACTGCGCAACATAAGGGAGAAGGAGAAATACCTGGACATTTTGTTCCAGAAGGCAGTCACAGGAAGATGTGACCGTGAGTGAGGCAGGTAAAGGGACCAAGAAGATAGTAGTGGAGGAGCCTCAGACTTTGCAATTGTCAAACAGGTTTGAAACGCTCTCAACCTGTGTGGACAAAAGCGAGGTCTGCAAGGCGGATGACAGGGAGAGGATCCAGTTGTCAAGGGCCATGTAGGTACCAACGACATAGGTAGGACTAGGAATGAGGTGCTGCTCAGACAGCATAAGGAGCTAGGCACAAAATTGAAGAGCAGAACCTCAAGGATAATAATCTCTGGATTACTTGAGCCATGTGCCAATTGGCAGAGGGCACATAAGATGAGTGAAATGACTATGTGGCTCAAAAACTGGTGTGGGAGAAGCAGCTTTCAGTTCATGCGGCACTAACACTAGTACTGGGGAAAGTGGGAGCTGGACCGTCTGCACCTAAACTATGCTGGGACCAGTATTCCAGCAAACCGTATAACTCGGGAGGTAGTGAGGGCTTTAAACTAAACAAGGATCATAAGGAATCAAGCAAGTTGTAGCAAATCAAGGGGTACAGTCAAGACAGGAGAACAGAATAGTAATATGAGAAATGAAGGTCAGAGAATGGCAGGGACAGAGAGAAAAAAAACCTAAGAATCAAGACTAGATGTTACAAATAACAAAAAGACAAAACTAAAGGCTCTGTATCTGAATGCATGAAGCATTCATAAAAAAGCAGACGAACTAATAGCGCACATTGAAGTAAATAAACATGATCTGATAGCCATTATGAAGACGTGGCTGCAGGATGACGAGGATTGGATCCTGAATATTGAGGGGTATGTGACATTCAAGAAGATTAGGAAGCTAGGAGGGGTAGCACTGTTAATCAAGGATGGCATTGGTGCAATAGTTAGAGATGATCTTGGTTCGGGAGATCAGGATGTAGAATCGGTTTGTGTGGAGATGAGGAATAGTAGGGGGAAATAAGTCACTAGTGGGAGTGGTCTACAGGCACCCTAACAGTAATCACAATGTAAGAAGTGTGCAAGAAATATGGGTGATTTTAATCTACATATAAACTGGCAATGTAGCCTGGATGAAGAGTTCATAGAATGCTTTCAAGGTAGTTTCTTAGAGCAGCATGTTCTGGAACCAACCAGAGAGCAGGTTATATTAGACTTGGTTTTGTGTAATGTGATAGGATTAATTAATGACCTCAGAGTAAAGGCACCTCTAGGTAGCAGCGGCCACAATATGACTGAATTGTACATCCAGTTTGAAAGAGAGAAGAGTGAGTCTAAGACTAGCATCTTAAACTTTAATAAGGGCAACTATGTGAGCATAAAAGCTGACTAGCTGAAGCGAACTGGGTTACTAGGCGAGGAGACAGATCAATAGAGAAGCAGTGGTAGACATTTAAGGGGATATTTCAGAATAGTCAGGATAAGTATATTCCTACTGTAAAGAAAAATTCTAAGCGGAGGACCCACCAACCGTGGTTAACTAAAGAAGGAAAGCATCAAACTTAGGGAAAAAGCACATAATTGTGCAAAAATGAGTGGCAGGTCAGATGATTGGTCAAAATATAAAGAACGGCAGAGAATGGCAAAAAGGTTAACCAGGAGAAAGAAATTACGAGTATGGGAGGAAGCTAGATAGAAATATAAAAACAGACAAGAAATTTTAAAAAAGCCTCTCTTCTCGAGAGTGAGAATGGGGAGCTAATAGTAGATAATAAAGAAATGGCAGATGAAATGAAAAAATATTTTGCTTCTGTATTCACTATAGAGGATACAAAAACATTCAAGTAATAGCTGTAAATCAGGAGGTGGAAGGAAGAGAGGAACTTGGTGAAATTACAATCACCAGAGAAGCAGTACTGAGCAAACTTATGGAGCTGTGGGCTCACAAGTCTCCGAGTCCTGATGGGGTTCATCCTAAGGTCTTAAAAGAGGTGGCTAATGAGATAGTAGATGCGTCGGTCTTAATTTTTCAAATTCACTAGATTCTGGAAAGGTTCCATCAGACTGGAAAGTAGCAAATATAACCCCACTATTCAAGAAGCAGGAGGCAGAAAACAGGTAACTACAGGCAGTTAGCTTGACGTCTGTCGTGGGGAAGGTGTTAGAATCGAGCATTAAGGAGGCTATAGCTGGGCACTTAGAAAAACTCAAGGCAATCGGGAATAGTCAGCATGGTTTTGCAAAAGGGAAATCATGTTTAACCAATTCAGTGGAGTTCTTTGAAGGAGTAACATGCGCTGTGGATAAAAGGGAGCCCGTTGACGTACTGTACTTGGATTTCCAGAAGGCATTCAACAAAAATGTTACTGTGCAAAGTAGGAACTCAAGGGGTAGGGGGTAACATATTAGCATGGATAGAAAGTTGTTTCTGCCAGCAAGCCAGAGAGTATGCATAAATGGGTCCTTTTCTGCTGGATGTGACGAGTGGAGTCCCGCAGGGGTCTGTGCTGGGGCCTCAACTTTTTACAATTTGTATCAATGAGTTAGCTGAGGGTAGCGATGGCATGGTAGCTAAATTTGCAGATAATACAAAGATAGGTAGGAAAGCATGTAGTGAAGAGGACACAAGGAGGTTGCAGACTGATATAGATAGGTTGAGTGGGCAAAAATCTGGCAGATGGAGTATAATGAGGGAAAATGTGAAGTTATTCACTTTGGTAAAAGGAAAAAAAGCAGAGTGTTACTTAAACAGAGAACGACTGCAGAATTCCGAGGTGCAGAGGGATCGAGGTGTTCCAGTGCATGAGTCACAAAAAGTTAACACGCAGGTACAGCAAGTAATAAAGGCGGCTAATGGAATACTATCCTTTATTAAGATAGGAATTGAAAATAAAAGTAAGAATGTTATGCTTCAATTATACAAGGCATTGGTGAGACCACATCTTGAATACGGTGTGCAGTTTGGTCTCCTTACTTAAGGAAGGATGTACATGCATTGGAGGCGGTGCAGAGGAGGTTTACTAAATTGATACCTGGAATGAGCGGGTTGTCTTATGTGGAAAAGTTGGACAGACTGAGCTTGTTTTCACTGGAGTTTAGAAGAGCGAGGGGAGACTTGATTGCAGTTTATAACATCCGAACGGTCTTGACAAGGTGGACGTGGAAAGGACGTTTCCTCCTGTGGGTGAGTCCAGAACTAGGGGACACGGTTTTAAAATTAGGGGTCGCCCTTTTAGGACAGAGATGAGGAGAAATTTTTTCTCAGAGGGTTGAGAGACTTTGGAACTCTCTGCCTCAGAAGGTGGTGGACACTGTGACATTGAATACTTTAAGGCGGAGGTAGATAGATTCTTGTTAGGCAAGGGAATCAGGGGTAGATGGGAGTGTGGAATTCGAGACACAAACATGATCTTATTGAATGGCAGAGCAGGCTCGAGGGGCCGAATGGCCTACTTCTGCTCCTAATTCATATGTTCGTATGACTCCAACCAGCAGTGAGTTTTCCCTGACTCCCATTGACTCCAGTTTTGTTAGGGCTCCTTGATGCCATACTCGGTCAAATGCTGCCTTGATATCAAGGGCAGTCACTCTCACCTCACCTAGAGTTCAGCTCTTATGTCCATATTTGGACCAAGGCTGTAATGAGGTCAGGAGCTGAGTGACTCTGGCAGAACCCAAACTGAGCGTCAGCGAGCAGGTTATTGCTAAGCAAGTGCCGCTTGATTGCACTGCTGATGACTCCTTCCATCACTTTACTGATGATTGAGAGTAGACTGATGGGGCGGTAATTGGCCGGGTTGGATTTGTCCTGCTTTTTGTGTACAGGTTGTGTTCACATTGCCGGCAGAGGCACAGCAAGATTTGGAGCACAAGTCGTCAGTACTATTGCACGAACGTGATCAGGACACATAACCTTTGCAGTATCCAGTGCCTTCAGCCGTTTCTAGATATCACATGGAGTGAGTCGAATTGGCTGAAGACGACATTTGTGAAGCTGGGGACTTCAGGAGGAGGCGGAGATGTATCATCCACTCAGCACTTCTGGTTGAAGATTGTTGCTAATGTTTCAGCCTCATCTTTTGCACAACGGTGGCTGATCATCCACTTCAATGCCTTTTTCCCACACTATCCCCTTATCCCCCTGATGTCATTTTGTAAGAGATACAGCACTGAAACAGGCCCTTCGGCCCACCAAGTCTGTGCCGACCAACAACCACCCATTTATACTAACCCTGCAGTAATCCCATATTCCCTACCACCTACCTACACTAGGGGCAATTTACAACGGCCAATTTACCTATCACCTGCAAGTCTTTGGAGCACCCGGCGAAAACCCACGCGGTCACAGAGAGAACTTGCAAACTCCGCACAGGGAGTACCCAGAATCGAACCCGGGTCCCTGGAGCTGTGAGGCTGCGGTGCTAACCACTGCGCCGCCCAAAATCTGTCAATCTCCGTTTTAAACATAATTACTGAGGTTCAACAGCCCTCTGGGGTAGAGAATTCCAAAGATTCACAACCCTCTGGCTAAAGAAATTTCTCCTCATCTCTGTCTTAAGTGGCTTCCCCCTTATTTTGAAATTGTGTCCCCTGGTTCTAGACTCCGCAACTAGGGCAAACATCTCAGCTGCATTTACTCTGTCTATCCCTTTAAGTATTTTGTAGGTTTTAATGAGATCACCTCTCATTCTTCGAAACTCTAAGAGAATACAGGCCCAGTTTCCCCAATCTCTCTTCATAGGACAGTCCCGCCATCCCGGGAACAAGTCTAGTGAATCTTCGTTACACTCCCTCTATGGCAATAATATCCTTCCTACGGTAAGGGGACCAAAACTGCATACAGTACTCCAGGTGCGGTCTAACAAAGGTTCCATACAATTGAAGCAAGACTTGACTACTCCTGTACTCAAATCCTCTCGCGATAAAGGCTAACATACCATTAGCCTTCTTAATTGCTTGTTGCACCTGCATGTCAGCTTTCAATGACTCACTGATGAGGACAACCAGGTCCCTTTTTAGATCTACACTTTCTAAACTCTTACCATTTAAGAAATACTCTGCACATCTGTTCCTCCGATCAAAGTGGATAACCTCACATTTTTCCTCAGTATATTCCATCGGCCACGTTCTTGCTCACTCACTAAATCTTTCTAAATCTTCTTGAAGCCGCTTTGCATCTTTTTTTTTTAAGAATATGTAGTTTGCCTTTAAAGCAATACTGATCCCTTGCAAGCTTTAAGAGCTGGAAAGCCTTAGGAGTTATAGGAAGGTGCATTTTCGTTGCCTTAGAAACAGCCATTTGGACACTGTGATTCAAAGACTGCATTCTCGATACCATGGAAACAGCCACTGAGAGTGAGCCTGATTTGATAAATTTGTTACAATTCAGTTTGAACTGGCAGTTAGTAAGACAGTTTGAACACACAGACAGAAGATACAGAGGACACAGCTGTGGTGTCAGCACTAAAAAAGAGCTCTCAACCACTTAAACTGAAGGAAATAGGATTTAAGTCTGTTTTAATTATCACTCAAAATTCTAAAACATTAAGCCAAAACAGAGATCTCTGGTAATTTAAATTGAAGTTAGACTGTGACAATCTTTTATCCCTCAAAAACTCTAAAGTCAGAGTGATTCTATCAAAAGTGTTTGCCAGTTGTTAATTGTTGAAATTCATCGCCGAAGAAGGAAGCAGCACCTACTGCTGAAGTTAGACTACGGACTGTTCTACGTGGAAGAACTTTTCCCCCATCGGACGGCTGCGAGGACTTCGAGCAACATCCTGTGAGGACTTGGAGCAACACTGGTCTGTAAATTTGCAAGAACTCAAATTTTTTCTATTTTAAATGTTGTTTATATCTTCATAGTGTTTAAGAATTTAGTTTTTCTAATTAAACAGTTAATTTAAAGACACTTGGTTTGGTTAGCCTCATTCGGGGGTTAATAAATGGTACAATTTGGCTGGGTCTTTCTTTAACTTGGAAAGTTTCAAATGATATGTTAGCTGATCTGTGAAACGACGGGATTGAATTAACAGTCTCACCACAAACAGAATCGTATATTTTGATTTGGGGCTTTGACAGGAGCGGTCGGTCCTAACACAACACACATTTCCACCTAGTTCTGTGTCATCCGCGAACTTGGAAATACTACATTTGGTCCCTACATCCAAATCATTGATATATATTGGGGCCCAAGCACTGATCCCTGCAGCACCCACTAGTCATAGCCTACCAACATGAGAATGACCCGTTTATTCCTACTCTCTGCTTTCTGCCTGTTAACTAATCGTTAATCCATGCTAGTGTATTATCTCCTATCCCATGTGCTTTAATTTTGCTAACCAAACTCCTGTGGAGGACTTTATCAAAGGCCTTTTGAAAATCCAAGTATACCACGTCCCCCTTTATCAATTCTGTTAGTAATATCCTCAAAAAACTCCAACAGGTTCGTCAAACATGATTTCCCATTCATAAATCCATGTTGACCATGCCCAATCAGATTATTATCCAGGTGTCCGTTTATCACATCCTGTGGAATGGATTCTAGCATTTGCCCAATGACTGATGTAAGGCTAACAGGTCTGTAATTCCCTGCTTTCTCTCTCCCTCCCTTCTTAAATAGTGGGGTGACATTTGCGACCTTCCAATCTGCAGAAACCACTCCAGAATCTAGAGAATTTTGGAAGATGATCACCAATGCATCCACTATCTCCATAACTACCTCTTTCAACACTCTGGGATGTAGAATATCAGGTCCTGGGGATTTATCAACCTTCAACCCCATTATTTCCTCCAATACAACCTTCTTACGAATACTAATTTCCTTCAATTCCTCATTCCCCCTAATCACTTGGATCTCTCATTCTGGAAGATTTCTTGTATCTTCCTCAGTGAAGACAGACACAAAGCAATCATTTAGCTTCTCTGCCATTTCTCTATTCGCCATTATAAATTCTCCTGACTCTGCCTGTAATGGATCCACATTTGTCTTAGACAAACATTTCCTTTATACGTACCTATAGAAGCTTTTACAGTCTGTTTTTTACTAGCTGGCATTCAAATTCTATTCTCCCTTTCTTCATCCTCCTTTGCTGTATTCTGAAGTCCTCCCAATCCTTAGGTTTACTACAATTTCTGGCAACTTTTAAGCCTTTTCTTTTAACCTTATGCAATCCTTAACATCCTTTGTTATCCACGGTTGACTGTCTTTATTTTTGGGGGGTTTTGTGCCTTGAAGGAATGTATAGTTGCTGTAAACTACGTAATATTTCTTTCAAGACTATCCATTGCCTATGTACTGTCATACCTTTTAATGTATTGTCCCAATTCACCCCTCATATCTTCATAATTTCCTTTGTTCAAATTTAACACCCTGGCTTCAGATTGAACCACCTCACTTTCAAACATAAAGTAAAATTCTATCATATTATGGTCACTCATCCCTAAATGCTCGGTTACAAGATTATTAGCCCTTTCTCATTACATAATATTAGATCTAAAACAGGCTGTTCTCTAGTCGGTTCCTCAACATACTGCTCTAGAAAACCATCCCTAACACACTTCAGAAACTCGTCCTCCACAGCATTGGTGCTCAATAGGTTTACCCAGTCTCTATGCAGATTGAAGTCACCCATGGTTACTGCATTGCCCATGCTACATGTTTTTCTAATCTCCTGATTAATGCCATGACCCACACTACCACTACTGGTTGGTGGCCTATCAACAACTCCGACCAATGTTTGCTGCCCATTGTTTTTTTTTTAATAAGAGTCATTGAGTTATACAGCACAAAAACAGGCCCTTCGGCCCAATGCGTCTGCACCAACCATAAAGCACCCATCCAATCTAATCCCATTTTCCAGCACTTGGCCAGTAGCCTTGTATGCTATGGCGTTTCAAGTGCTCATCGAAATACTTAAATGTCGTGAGGGTTCCTGCCTCTACCACCCTTTCAGGCAGTGTGTTCCAGATTCCAACCACCCTCTGGGTTAAAACATTATTTCTCAACTCCCCTCTAAACCTCCTGCTCCGTACTTAAATCTATGCCCCCTGGTTATTGACCCTCCGCTAAGGGAAAAAGTTTCTTCCTATCTATCCTATCAATGCCTCTTTGTATACCTCAATCAGGTCCCCCATCAGCCTTCTCTGCTCCAAGGAAAACAACCGCAGCCTATCCAGTCTCTCTTCATAGCTGAAATGCTCCAGCCCAGGCAACATCCTGGTGAATCTCCTCTGCATCCTCTCAGTGCAATCACATCCTTCCTATAGTGTGGTAACCAGAACTGTGCACAGTACTCCAGCTGTGGCCTAACTAGCGTTTTATATAGCTGCATCATAACCTCCCTGCTCTCATAGTCTATGCCTCGGCTAATAAAGGCAAGTATCCTATATGCCTTCCTAACCACCCTATCTAGCTGTGCTGGAGAGCGCGCGAGAGGGAAAAGTGAAAGAGAGATGAAAGGAAAGAAAGCAGCCCCTCCCTCAGACACCAAACTCCCACTTTACACTCTGTGCACTCAAATTTATTTTCTTATTTTATAGTTCCCCTCCTTACCGAACTCCATCAATTACCAAACTCCCTTCTTGACACGCTGTGTCCTCCAGCAGCACTCAATGCAGACAAGCAGCACTGAGAGTCCCCTCAAGTCAAGTAGGTTTTTCCCTCTTGAAGGTTCCCTTACCACCTGTAGACCCATCTAGCAGCTTTGCCCTTTAGGACTCGGCCAGCTCAGTCAGTTGTGGTGCTACCAAGCCACACATTCAAGTGGCTCACCCAGAGTACATTCTGCGCCCTTGCTACCCTCAATGCTTCTTCCATGCGGTGTTCAACATGGAGGAGTACTGATTCATCAGCTGATGGGGCGGGGGGGGTAGATGATAATCAGCAGGAGGTTTCCTTGCCCACGTTTGACCCGATGCCATGAGACTTCATGTGGTCCAGAGTTGATGTTGAGGACTCCCAGGGACACTCCCTCTCGACTGTAATCCACTGTGCCACCACCTCTGCTGTACCTGTCCTGCCAGTGGGACAAGACATACCCCGTGATGGTGATGTCTGGGACAATATCTGTAAGGTATGCTTCCGTGAGTATGACTATGTCAGGCTGTTTGCTTGACTAGTCTGTGGGACAGCTCTCCCAATTTTGGCACAAGCCCCCAATGGATTTTAGTAAGGCATTTGTCATGGTCCCACATGGCAGACTGGTCAGTAAAATGAAAGCCCATGGGATACAGGGAAACGTGGCAGGTTGGATCCAAAATTGGCTCAGTGACAGGAAACAAAGAGTAGTAGTCAACAGATGTTTTTGTGAATGGAAAGCTGTTTCCAAGTGGCCTTCCACAGGGTTCAGTGTTGGGTCCTTTGCTGTTTCTGGTATATATTTATTTGGACTTAAACGTGGGAGGCATAATTTTAAAATTTGCTGATGACAAAAATTGGCCGAGTAGTTGATAAGTGAAGAGGATAGCCGTAGAATGATATTAATGGTTGAGTGGGCGGAAAAGTGGCAAATGGAATTCAATCCAGAGAAGTGTGAGTTAATGCATTTGGAGAGGGCAAATAAAGCGAGGGAATACACAATAAATGAGGGGATATTGAGAGGGTACACCTTGGAGTGCGTGTCCACAGGTCCCTGAAGGTGGCAGGACAGGTAGATAGAGTGGTGAAGAAGGCATCTAGAATGCTTTCCTTTTATTGGCCGAGGTATAGAATACAAAAGCAGGGATGTAATGCTGGAACTGTATAAAACCCTGGTTAGGCCACAGCTGGAGTATTGCATTCAGTTCTGGTCACCACATTACAGGAAGGACATAATTGCTCTGGAGAAAGTAAAGAGAAGATTTACAAGAACATTGTCAGAACTTCAAAGCTGCAGCTATGAGGAAAGATTGGATAGGCTAGGGTTGTTTTCCTTAGAACAGAGGAGGCTGAGGGGTGACTTAATAGAGGTGTACAAAATTATGAGGGGCCGAGATAGACAGGAAGATGGAGTTTCCCCTGGCAGAGGAGTCAATTAAGGTGATCAGTAGAAGGATTAGAGGAGACATGAGGAAAAAGATTTTCACCCGGAGGGTGGTGGGTGTCTGGAATTCACTGCCAGTAAAAGTGGTGGAGGCAGAAACACTCAATTCTTTTAAAAAGGTACCTGGGCATTCACAGGAGGTCCTGTAAGGCTATAGACCAGGTACTGGAAGGTGGGATTAGATTGGGCGGCTAGTTTTTTCGGCCGGCATGGACATGACAGACTGAAAGGCCCCCTTCTGTGCCATAATTTTTCCATGGTTCTATGGTTAGTATGGAGGACTTTGAAGGGTCGACAGGGCTGGGTTTGCCATTGTCGTTTCCAGTACCTAGATCAATGCTGGGTGGCCCGTCCAGTTTTATTCCTCATCAACTTTGAAGCGATTTGATACAACTGAGAGGCTTGCTAGGCCATTTTAGAGGGCATTTAAGAGTCAACCACATTGCTATGGGTCTGGAGTTGCATGTAAGACAGACCAGGTAAGGGCAGCAGGACGACTGAGAGCGGGGGAAAAGGAGAAGGCGGCGTTGGAAGTGGGAGAGATTCCCAAGGCTGGTAGTGTGCTCACCGGAACGTTCTCCCGACAGGTTTCCCGCCCCGCCGTTAACAAGCGGCCCTCCCAGCGCCAGCCCGTTAGTCACTGCCGGGGGACCGGGGTTAGAGGAGGAGGAAGAGGGTGGGTCGGCGCTGACAGTCGGGGCAGGAATTCTGCCGCTCTCAGGGGGCTGTTGGCCCGTCGGCCGCGCCATTTTGGGGGGTTCGGGGGTGGGCATGATTCAGGCGGCAAGACAGACAGGCGCACATCCAGTGCTCCCAGCGTGTCAGAGCCCGTCCCAAGGCTGCGACCACTTGGTTCCGCTCTCCTTTCCTGAACCCATGTCCTTTCTTGCAGCGGCGCAGTGAGAATGCGGGGCTTGGACTTCCCGCCATAGCGGCTCGATTCCCCCTCCGCCAAACCGGCATCGCCATCTTTGTATTGACACAAGTAAGTTCGAATGTAAGTCACTCACCATCCTGACTTGGAACTATAATCACCGTTCCTTCACTGTCGCTGGGGCAAAATTCTGGAGCTCCCTCCCTAATAGAAGTATGGGTGTACCTAGACCAGATGACTGTAGTGGCTCACCAGCACCTTCTCAAGGGCAATTAGGGATGGGCAACAAATGCTGGCCTTGCCAATGAAGCTCACATCCAACGAACAAGTCAAAAAAACAATGCGACACCTTACATATCCAGCATGTGTTTATTTGTTCTTGGGATATCGGCATCGCTGGCAAGACGCACATTTCATGCCCATTCCTTGCTGCCCTCAAGGTGGTGGTGGTGAACCACTTTTTTGATCTGCTGAGGTCGATGTGGCGAAGGTGCTCTGACAGTGCTATTAGGTTTGCGAGTTCCAAGATTTTTGTCTCAGTGAAGAAGAAATGACGAGTACATGTCCAAGTTGGGATGGTCTATGTGACTTAAGGAGAATTACAAGGATTGTATTACCAACATTCAGGACTGTTAAACCCACCACTGGAAACAATTAACTGTCCTCATCCACACACAAGCTTCATGCTCCATCATCTCTGGGCTTGATCTACAAATCAGTCCGAAAACGTCTCAGTTTGAAACCTTCACCCTTATATAACTGCCATGCACAACACACATTCCATCTGCAGCACCATGCATAACACACTCCACCGCTACCACCAGCAGCTGCGACTCACCCCAAGCCTTTGCCCTTCCCTTAACCTCCTCCAACTCTAAAACCCTCCGACATCTCTCTTCATAACCGTACATTCAGCTGTCTTGGTCCTAAGCTCTGGAATTCCCTATCTAAACTTCTCTCCTTTAACACATCCATAAAACCAACCTCGTTGCTGCCTTAATATCTCCATATGTGGCTCCATATCAAATTGTGTTTGGTAACACTCAATTTGTAGCAGCTTGGGACATTTTACATTGTTAAGAGAGCTATATAATTCCAAGTTGTTGTACCTCGAACGTAACAGTGGACCTGCTCACAAAAATATTAATGCAAAAAAAACCTCTGGAGAAGCCCTTAATAAAAATTCAAGTTTGACAACTTCATTTGGTGACATAGTGGTGTGCTGTTGTAAAAACTACACAGCTGCAGCAAAGACAGATCCTTGTAGATAAATCTCCACGTACCATGTGCAGCACACACACACACCCTACAGCCACGTGTTGAGGATAATACAACATTAAAACCTGTTACAGCCTTTACACACACAACACTGTCTCTGCTTACCTGCTGGGACCTGGAAGTTTTGCAGGAGCGGGACTGTTGTCTGACTGAGTTGAGGGGTTTTGGAAGAGACAGTGATCCTCTGGACGGTGGCAGTAGAAGCCCTGGCGACTGGAAGCGGGTTGCCTATTGTCACTGCCACAGTCTTCATCATTGCAGGCGATGCCGGGGAGGGCAGGGGGCTGCCTGCGCCTGTGCTGGGCCGGGGCTGGCCGCCTGCGCCTGTACTGGGCCCCGCCTGATTTTGCCGCAAATGATCGGGCAGCAGGACGACTTTGAGAGCGGAGGGAAAGGAGGTGGAGGTGTTGGAAGCGGAAGAGATTCCCGAGGCCGGCACTGCGCTCACCGGGACGGAGGCGGGACGTTCGCCCGACGGGTTTCCCGCCCCGCCGTTAACAAGCGGCGCTCCCGGCGCCAGCCCGTTCGTCACCGCCGGGGGAGCGGGGTTAGAGGAGGAGGAAGAGGGTGGGTCGGCGCTGACAGTCGGGGCGGGAATTCCGCCGCTCTCAGGGGGCTGTTGCCCCGCCGGCCGCGCGATTTTGGGGGGTTCGGGGGTGGGCATGATTCAGGTGGACGGACGGGCGCACATCCAATGCTCCCGGCGAGTCAGAGCCCGTCCCCAGGCTGCGGCCGCTTGGTTCCGCTCTCCGGTCCTGAACCCATGTCCTCTCTTTTAGCGACGCAGTGAGAATGCGGGGCTTAAACTCCCCGCTATAGCCACTCGATTCCGACTCCACCAAACCGGCGCCGCCATCTTTGTATTGACGCACGTCCACCCAATGCGCATGCGCCGTTGCCTGCCTCGCGGCACAGTCGTGTGTAGTAGTGCGCATGCGCCACTGTCTGCCGGCGCTGTGCAACTGGTTAACGCGCAGACGCTGCCGTTCTCTGCTGACGGCACCCGGGATTTCCCCCCACCCACCACCACCACCCCGCGCCCATTGGTCGAGAGGAAGAATCAGTAAGAGGAAAGAGCATGCAAGCAGCATCATTTTGTACTGTATGCCCTTACTGTGTGATAGGAGCTCCCAACAGCAACCTGCTTTCATAATAGCAAAATAGTAAATATATTTATAACATAAAACATTCCTATTAACTCTGCATCATATGCACAAATTGGGTTAAGGGAGCTTCCAACAGCAGTTTGCATTTCTAATAGTATATTTAATTTAGATTAGATTAGAGATACAGCACTGAAACAGGCCCTTCAGCCCACCGAGTCTGTGCTGACCATCAACCACCCATTTATACTAATCCTACACTAATACCATACTCCTACCACATCCCCACCTGTCTATATTTCCCTACCACCTACCTATACTAGGGGCAATTGCTAATGGCCAATTTACCTATCAACCTGCAAGTCTTTGGCTTGTGGGAGGAAAGCAGAGCACCCAGAGGAAACCCACACAGACACAGGGAGAACTTGCAAGCTCCACACAGGCAGTACCCAGGTCACTGGAGCTGTGAGGCTGCAGTGCTAACCACTGTGCCACAGTGCATTCCAATTGCTGAGCACTGCAAGCACAAACTGTTACAGGAACTTCCAACAACGTGTATTTATGCAGCACTTTTAACTCAGTAATTGTCCCAATTATGTAGCACCAACTGTATACTGTTCTAAAATAATCCAAAATCACAGAATTGTTACAGTGCAGAAGGAGACCATTCGGCCCATCGTGTCCACACTGGCTCTCTGAAAGAGCAACTCCCTCAGTTCCTTTCTCCTGCCTTCTCCACATAACCTTACTTTTCATATAACTGTCTCTAATTCCCTACTGACTGCTTCAATTGAACCTGCCTCCACCAAGTTTTCAGGCACCGCATTCCAGACCTTAACCACTCACTGCATGAAAAGTTTTTCCTCCTGTCACTTTTGCTTCTCTTACCAAATACTTTAAATCTTTGCCCTCTTGTTCTTGATCCTTTCATGAGTGGGAACAGTTTCTCTCTATCTACTCCAGCTAGACCCCTCATGATTTTGAATACCTCTATCAAATCACCTCTCAGGCTTCTCCAAGGAAAACAGTCCTAACTTCTCCAATCTATCTTCATAACTGAAATTCTTTATCCCTGGAACCATTCTTATGAATCTTTTCTCTACTCTCTCTAACGCCCTCATGTCTTTGCTCAAATGCGGCGCCCAGAACTGGACGCAATACTCTAACTGAGGCTGAACTAGTGTCTTATACAAGTTCAACATAACTTCCTTGCTCTTGTACTCTCTGCCCCTATTAATAAAGCCCAGGATACTGTAGGCTTTATTAACTGCTCTCTGAACCTGTTCTGCCACCTTCAATGATTTGTGCACATATACACAGAAGTGCCTCTGCTCCTGCACCCCCTTGAGAATTGTACACTTTATTTTATATTGTCTCTCCATGTTCTTCCTACCAAAATGAATCACTTCACATTTCTCTGCATTAAACTTCATCTGCCACCTGTCTGCCCATCCCACCAACTTGTCTATGTCCTTTTGGAGTTCTACACCAACCTCCTCACAGTTCACAATGCTTCCAAGTTTCATATCATCTGCATACTGTGAAATTGTGCCCGATACACCAAGGTCTAGGTCATTAATATTGTTACGACCGACCGCTCCAGTCAAAGCTCCCAATCAAAACATACGTTCCTGATTGTGGTGGGAGAAACGCACTGTTAATTCAATCCCATCCCTCCACAGATCGCCTAACATATCATTTTAAACTTTCCAAATTAAAGAAAGACCCAGCCAAATTGTACCATTTGTTAACCCCCGAATGAGGCTCACCAAACCAGGTGTCTTTAAATTAACTGCTTAATTAGAAAAACTAAATTCTTAAACACTACGAAGATATAAACAACATTTAAAATAGAAAAAATTAGAGTCCTTGCAAATTTACACTTCCCGATGAATAATTCTCTGATTAAAGTCCACACGCAATCTTCCAGGGTCCGATGAGGAAAGGAAAACAGTCCAACACCCGAAGTTTCAAACTCCTCTTTCTTCCAGCCATGACCACAGTAGATCAACAACTCACAACCACTTTCAATAGAATAGATCTGGCTTTCGAATTTTTGAGGGATAAAAGATTGTCACAGTCTAACTCCCTTCCTTCAGTTTAAATTATCAGTGATCTCTGTTTTGACATGAATTTTTTGAATTTTGAGGGACAATAATAAATGAACAGGCTAAATTCTCTTCCTTCAGTTTAAATGGGTTGAGAGCCCTTCTTTCAGCTGCTAACACACAGCTGTCTGTCTGTGTCCCCTGTTAGAACAGGCTGTTTGCATTATAAGCCAGTTCAAAATTAAATTGTACCAATGTATCTCTTGATCTCTCATCCTGAATGGCTATATCCAAGGCAACGAAAATGCATTCTTTGATTCAGTCTTTAGAGCTTGCTGCCTTAATGCAGTATGGCTCTTTTTCCAGCCTTAAAGGCACATCGCATTCTTCCCGAAAAACATATACAGGATCAAAACAATATCTATCAGGAAAAGCAAGGGTTCCAACACTGATCCCTGGGGAACTCCACTATAAACCTTCCTCCAGCCCGAAAAACATCAATTAACCACTACTGTTTGTTTTCTGTCACTCAGCCAATACCATATCCATGTTGCTACCGTCCCTTTTATTCCATGAGCTACAAGTTTGCTCACAAGTCTGTTGTGTGACACCGTATCAAATGCCTTTTGAAAGTCCATACACACCACATCAACATTCCAGCATTTCTTGTTTTTGTTCCACATCAACAGTATTGCCCTCATCAACCCTCTCTGTTACCTCCTCAAAAAACTCCAGCAAGTTAGTTAAAAATGATTTTCTCTTAAGAACTCCATGCTGGCTTTCCTTAATTAACTCGCATTTGTCCATGTGACTACTGATTTTGTCCCGAATTATTTTTTCCATAGGTTTTCCCACCACCGAAGTTTTCACCATAGAGGATACAAGTAATAACCCGGAAATAGCTATAAATCAGGAAATGGAAGGAGGGAGGGACTCAAGTAAATTACAAGCACCAGGGAAATGGTACTGAGCAAATTGTTAGAGCTGCGGGCTGATAAGTCCCCGGGTCCTGATGGACTTCATCCTAGGGTCTTAAAAGAAGTGGCTGGTGAGATAATTGATGCGTGGGTTTTAATTTTGCAATATTCCTTGGATTTGGGGAAGGCTCCATTTATTGAAAAATGTAACTCCTTTATTCAAAAAGGGAGGGAGACAGAAAGCAGGAAACTACAGGCCAGTTAGCTTAATATCTGTCATAGGAAAAATGCCAGAAGCTATTATTAAAGGCCTTATAACAGGACACAGAAAAATTCAAGGTAAAAAACGTAATCTGCTTTTTGTGGCATATATTAACGATTCAGACATAAATGTAGGGGACATGACCAAGAAGTTTGCAGACGACACAAAGATTGGCCGTGTGGTAGATAGCGAGGAGGATAGCTGTAGGCTGCAGGAAGATATTGATGGTCTGGTCAGATGGGCAGAAAAGTGACAAATGGAATTCAACCCGGAGAAGTGTGAGGTGATGCATTTGGGGAGGTCAAACAAAGCAAAGGAATACACAATTAATGGGAAAATACTGAGAAGTGTAGAGGAAGTGAGGGACCTTGGGGTGAATGTCCACAGATCCCTGAAGGTAGCAGGACAAGTCGATAAGGTGGTGAAGAAGGCATATGGAACCTTTTCCTTTATTAGCTGAGGTATAGAATATAAGAGCAGGGAGGTTATGCTGGAAATGTAGAACTCATTAGGCTACAACTTGAGTACTGTGTGCAGTTCTGGTCACCTCACAGAAATGATGTAATTGCACTGGAGAGGGTACAGAGGAGATTTATGAGGATGTTGCAAGGACTGGAAAAATTCAGCTATGAGTGAAAAAAAATTGGTTAGGCTGGGGTTATTCTCCAGGGTTGGGGCTGACCATGACTCATGGCCTTCCTGCCTTGGGCGCTATGGCATTGGAAGGATGAATGAGAATGGACAGAGACTGCTTGAGTTGTGTACCTATCACAACCTCTGCATCACCAACTCGTTCTTTCATACTAAACCCTGTCACCAGGTTTCTTGGAGGCACCCAAGATCACGTCGTTGGCACCAGCTGGACCTCATCGTCACAAGGCGAGCCTCTTTAAACAGTGTCCAAATCACACGCAGCTTCCACAGTGCGGGCTGCGACACCGACCACTCCCTGGTGTGCAGCAAGGTTAGACTCAAACCAAAGAAGCTGCATCACTCCAAGCAGAAGGGCCGCCCGCGCATCAACACGAGCAGAATTTCTTATCCACAGCTGTTACATAAGTTTCTAAATT
This sequence comes from Heterodontus francisci, assembly GCF_036365525.1. Lineage (NCBI taxonomy): Eukaryota > Metazoa > Chordata > Chondrichthyes > Heterodontiformes > Heterodontidae > Heterodontus > Heterodontus francisci. Next base: position 11,966,835 of record NC_090375.1, on the reverse strand, counting down.
CACTTGAAAAAGCCCTTCAAAACACTCCTACAGGGGATGCAGAGACCAAGTGGGCCCACATCAGAGACGCCATCTATGACTCAGCAATGACCACCTATGGCAAATGTGTGAAGCAGAATGCAGACTGGTTTCAATCTCACTTTGAAGAGCTGGAACCTGTCATAGCTGCTAAGCGCATTGCACTGCTGAACTACAAGAAAGCCCCCAGCGAGTTGACATTCGTAACACTTAAAGCAGCCAGAAGCGCTGCACAAAGAACGGCCAGGCGCTGCGCAAATGACTACCGGCAACACCTATGCTGTCATATTCAGCTGGCCTCCAACACCGGAAACATCAGAGGAATGCATTAAGAGAGCTTTTGGGCCAACCATCAAGAAAATCGCACCCCTCAAATCTAAATCAGGGGACACAATCAGTGACCAACGCAAGCAAATGGACCGCTGGGTGGAGCACTACCTAGAACTGTACTCCAGGGAAAATGTTGTCACTGAGACCGCCCTCAATGCAGTCCAGTCTCTGCCAGTCATGGATGAGCTGGACGTACAGCCAACAAAATCGGAACTCAGTGATGCCATTGATTCTCTTGCCAGCAGAAAAGCCCCTGGGAAGGACGGCATTACCTCTGAAATAATCAAGAGTGCCAAGTCTGCTATACTATCAGCACTTTACGAACTGCTTTGCCTGTGCTGGGATGAGGGAGCAATACCACAGGACATGCTCGATGCCAATATCATCACCCTCTATAAAAACAAGGGTGACCGCGGTGACTGCAACAACTACCGTGGAATCTCCCTGCTCAGCATAGTGGGGAAAGTCTTCGCTCGAGTCGCTTTAAACAGGCTCCAGAAGCTGGCTGAGCGTGTCTACCCTGAAGCACAGTGTGGCTTTCGAGCAGAGAGATCCACCATTGACATGCTGTTCTCCCTTCGCCAGCTACAGGAGAAATGCCGCGAACAACAGATGCCCCTCTAAGTTGCTTTCATTGATCTCACCAAAGCCTTTGACCTCGTCAACAGACGTAGTCTCTTCAGACTACTAGAAAAGATCGGATGTCCACCAAAGCTACCAAGTATCATCACCTCATTCCATGACAATACAAAAGGCACAATTCAGCATAGCGACGCCTCATCAGACCCCTTTCCTATCTGGAGTGGCGTGAAACAGGGATCATAAAGAACAAAGAAAATTACAGCACAGGAACAGGCCCTTCGGCCCTCCAAGCCTACGCCGATCCAAATCCTCTATCCTGCTCTCACATGCGTTCAAGTCATCAGAAGAAGGAATTTTCCTCCACACAAGATCAGGTGGCAGGTTGATCAACCTTGCCGTCTAAGAGCGAAGACCAAAGTACGGAAAGTCCTCATCAGGGAACTCCTCTTTGCTGACGATGCTGCATTAACATCTCACACTGAAGAGTGTCTGCAGAGACTCATCGACAGGATTGCGGCTGCCTGCAACAAATTTGGCCTAACCATCAGCCTCAACAAAACGAACATCATGGGGCAGGACGTCAGAAATGCTCCATCCATCAATATCGGCGACCACGCTCTGGAACTGGTTCAAGAGTTCACCTACCTAGGCTCAACTATCACCAGTAACCTGTCTCTCGATGTAGAAATCAACAAGCGCATGGGAAAGGCTTCCACTGCTATGTCCAGACTGGCCAAGAGAGTGTGGGAAAATGGCGCACTGACATAGAACACAAAAGTCCGAGTGTATCAAGCCTGTGTCCTCAGTACCTCACTCTAGGGCAGCGAGGCCTGGACAACGTATGTCAGCCAAGAGCAACATCTCAATTCATTCTATTTTCGCTGCCTCCGGAGAATCCTTGGCATCAGGTGGCAGGACCGTATCTCCAACACAGAAGTCCTCAAGGCGGCCAACATCCCCAGCATATACACCCTACTGAGCCAGCGGCGCTTGAGATGTCTTGGCCATGTGAGCCGTATGGAGGATGGCAGGATCCCCAAGCACACATTGTACAGCGAGCTCGTCACTGGTATCAGACCCACCGGCCGTCCGTGTCTCCGCTTTAAAGACGTCTGCAAACGCGACATGAAGTCCTGTGACATTGATCACAAATCGTGGGAGTCAGTTGTCAGCGATCGCCAGAGCTGGCCGGCAGCCATAAAGGTGGGGCTAAAGTGTGGCGAGTCGAAGAGACTTAGCAGTTGGCAGGAAAAAAGACAGATGCGCAAGGGGAGAGCCAACTGTGTAACAGCCCCGACATCCAATTTTATCTGCAACACCTGTGGAAGAGTCTGTCACTCTAGAATTGTCCTTTATAGCCACTCCAGGCGCTGCTCCACAAACCACTGACCACCTCCAGGCGCTTACCCACTGTCTCTCAAGACAAGGAGGTCAAAGAAGAAGAAGAAGAAGATTCTCCTTGGAACAGAGAAGGCTAAGCGGAGATCTGATTGAAATGTACAAAATTTTGAGGAGCCTAGATAGAGTGGAGGTGAAGGGTCAATTCACCTTAGCAGAGAGGTCAGAGACTAGGGGCCATAGATTTAAAGTGATTGGTAGAAAAATTAAAGAGGAGATGAGGAAAATCTTTTTCACCCAGAGGGTGGTGGGGGTCTGGAACTCACTGCCTGAAAGGTTAATTGATTCAGAAACTCTCAACTCATTCAAAAGGAGTCTGGATATGCACCTCAATTGCCATAATCTTCAGGGCTATGGATCAAATGCTGGAAGGTGGGATTAGAATAGGTGGATTGTTTTTCGGCTGGCACAGACACGATGGGCCAAGTGGCCTCTTTCTGTACCTTAAACTTTCTATATCAGGCAGAGTCGGCGTGGTTTTGTGATAGGGAAATCATGTTTGACCAATTTATAGGCGTTCTTTGAAGATGTAATATGTGCTGTGGATAAAGGGCAACTGGCGGATGTACTGTATTTAGATTTCCGGAAGGTACTTGATAAGGTGCCACATCAAAGGTTATTGCGGAAAATAAAAGCTCATGGTGTAGGGGGTAACATATTGGCATGGATAGAAGATTGGCTAGTGAACAGGAAACAGAGAGTAGCTATAAATGGGTCATTCTCTGGTTGGCAAGATGTAATGAGTGGTGTGCCACAGGGATCTGTGCTGGAGCCTCAACTTTTTTACAATTTTTATAAATGACTTGGACGAAGGGACCAAAGGTATGGTTGCTAAATTTGCTGATGACACAAAGATAGGTAAGAAAGTAAGATGTCAAGAGGACACAAGAAGGCTACAAAGGGATATAGATAGGTTAAGTGAATGGGCAAAGACCTGGCAAATGGAGTATAATGTGGGTAAATGTGAAATTGTCTATTTTGGCAGGAAGAATATAAAAGAAGCATATTATCTAAATGTTGAGAGATTGCAAAGCTCTGAGATGCAGAGGAATCTGGGTGTCCTAGTGCATGAATCGCAAAAGGTTAGTATGCAGATACAACACGTAATTAGGAAAGTTAATAGAATGTCATTGTGTATTGCGAGGGGAATTGAATACAAAAGTAGGGAGATTATGCTTCAGTTATAGAGGGCATTGGTGAGACCACATCTGGAGTACGGCGTAGAGTACTGGTCTCCTTATTTAAGTAAGAATGTAAATGTGTTGGAAGCAGTTCAGAGAAGGTTTACTAGACTAATACCTGGAATGGGCGGGCTTTCTTCTGGAGAAAGGGATAGGCTTGTATCCACTGGAGTTTAGAAAAGTAAGAGGTGACTTGATTGAAACATAGAAAATCCTGAGGGGTCTTGACAGGGTGGATGTGGAAAGGATGTTTCCTCTTGTGGAAGAATCTAGAACTAGGGGTCACTGTTTAAAACTAAGGGGTTGCCCATTTAACACAGGGATGAGGAGAAATTTTTTCTCTCAGAGGTCGTGAGTCTTTGGAATTTCTCTTCCTCAAAAGGCAGTAAAAGGAGAGTCTTTGAATATTTTGAAGGCAGAGGTAGATAGATTCTTGATTAGCAAGGGGGTGAAAGGTTATTGGGAGTAGGTGGGAATGTGGAGTTGAGATTACAATCAGATCAGCCATGTTCTTGTTGAATGGCGGAGCAGGTTCAAGGGGCCAAGGGGCCTGCTCCTGCTCCTAATTCATATGTTCGTATGTATGTAACATTAACTCCAAACCGCATGAAGACTCATGGCATCAGGTCAAACATGGGCAAGGAAACCTCCTGCTGATTACCACCTACAGCACCCCCCATCTTGTCTGATGAATCAGTGCTTCTCCATGTTGAACACCAATTGGAAGGAGCACTGAGGGTAGCAAGGGTACAGACTGTGGGTGGGGGACTTCAATGTCCATCAGCAAGATTGGCTCGGAAGCACCATTACTGACTGAGCTGGCCGAGTGCTAGCTGCTAGACTGGGTTTGCAGCAGGTGCTGAGGGAACTAACAAGAGGGAAAAACATTTTTGACCTCGTCCTCACCAATCTATCTGTCACAGATGCATCTGTCCATGACAGTATTGGTAGGAGTGACCACTGCACAGTCATTGTGGAGACAAAGTCCCGTTTTCACATTGAGGATTCCCACCTTTGTGTTGTGTGGCACTACCACCACGCTAAATGGGATAGATTTCAAACAGATCTAGCAACTCAAAACTGGGCATCCATTAGGCACTGAGGAACATTGGCAACAGCAAAATTATAATCAACCACAATCTATAACCTCATGGACTGACATATCCCCCACTCTACCATTACCATCAAGCCAGGGGACCAATCCTGTTGCGATGAAGAGTGCAGAAAGGCATGCCAGGAGCAGCACCAGGCATACCTAAAAATGAGATGTCAGCCTGATGAAGCTACAACACAGGATTACTTGCGTGCAAAACAGCGGATGCAGCATGTGATAGACAGGGCTAAGCAATCCCACAACCAGCAGATCAGATCTAAGCTGTGCAGTCCTGCCATATCCAGTCGTGAATGGTGGACAATGTTACAACTGAGGTGGGAGGAATGCACTGTTTCCTCGAGTCCCACTTCTCCACGGGTCACAACATATATTTAAATGTTTACCCAGTTACCAATATGGCCAATTATATACTCTATTTTTTATTTCAGAATAAAATACACCAACCAGGTTTCTTTAATAGACACGAAATCATCAGTTTATTATAAAACAAGACTTATTCAGTAGCAAAGCAACCGATTAACACACAGATTGAAATATGAAAGTTCCCTTTTTAAATACCCAACACACACACATTCACACACACACTGGTTAAAGAAAAAATAGAGAAATATTCTCTCCCTGCAGAAGTCTTTTACAAAAAAATAACAAAAAAGAATATTTTGACCAAATACTTGCTAATTCTTGAAGAACAAGGATGAGATATACTGTGCCCCAAAAATCGTGCAGAGTCTGGTGTCTGAGTACACGGAGTCAGTTCACTGGGATGTTTTCTAGAGCAGTTCTTTTCAGGTGGCATCAAAAAGTAATCTGGCAGGCTTTCCAGGTGCTTCTCAGGAGAAATGCATTATCAGGGGTTTTAGCTCTCACATAGTGGATTCGTAGGGTTTTTTAAAAGAGGTAGACAAAAAGGAGCTGGATGTTTTTCAGCAGGCCACAACCCCAACTGCTTTCAACACAGTCCACACACTAACTGAACCAAAACAATATCCCAAAAGCTAAACTTCCTGACCACTAAAATTTGACATGTCACTTCTCTGTAAACATCTCCCCCCCCCCACTCCCCCCACCCCCCCCCCCCCAAGTCACCAAGATTTCTGTGGTTTATTGAGCTTAAGGCATGTGACATCCAGTAAAGGTTTGTTTTCAAACAAGACCTCTCAGTGTTCCTTGTAAAAAAACAAATCCATGGAATCTTTTCAGTTTTCCCAAATGAACCAATGTCTATAATTCTAAAATATGAATCCTCAAAAGAAATATTAAAAAGAAGCACTTTCATAACACCTCCATCCTTGGAGGAATGAAACACAATTTTAAATGCATTTCATTACAAAGTGTGGAAAAAACAGAAGGTGAAAAATATTAAAACATATTTACACACTCATCCTTATTTACTCTTTACCTTTAACGACTACAGTTTCGCTTTTTACCATCTTTCACTCAGCTAACTCAAAGCAATGTTACATTTTAGACAAAGCATCAGAAATTACATTGTTTTTTCCCACAATGTGGATTATCTTTAAGTGATAAGGTTGCAATAGAAAGCTCCATCGAAATAGTCTGGCATTCTGGTTTGTGCATTTTTCCACAAAGGTTAGGGGATTATGATCAGTATATACCAGTGTTTCTCTTTGTATTTGCAGCGGACATGGACCTCAAAATGCTTAAGGAGCTAGTAATAAGCCCAGGGTTTCTTCTTCCACTGTTGAGTATCTCTTTTGGTGTCGGTTTAGCTTTAAGGAAAAATATCCCACTAGCCTTTCTATACCTGATTCATCGTCTTGAAACAGGACTGCACCAACCCCGAGGTCACTAGCATCAATTGCTACCTTGAAGGTGAAATTTGGGGCAGCCAACACTGGTTCATTAATCAAAATGGTTTTCAGTCTCTCATAGGATGCTTGGCACTCTCCTGACCACTATCTTGCATTTCTTTTTTTGTAGAAAATCCAACAGTGGAACAGCTATGGTACTAAAGTTTGGTACAAACCTGCGGTAGAAACCACACATCCCCAAAAACCTCATGGTTTCTCACTTAGTCTTAGGGATAGGGAACTCCGCCAATGCTTGTACTTTTGCTGTTCTTGGTAACATTGTCTTTGCCCTACAATATGCCTTAGGTAGGTTACTCGCGGTTTTGCAAATTCACTTTTGATGATGTTTATCACTAAATCAGCCGAACATAATTTTGTAAACAGAGCATCTAGTTGCTCCATGTAAAATAAAAGCAAAATACTGCGGATGCTGGAAATCTGAAACAAAAACAAGAAATGCTAGAATCACTCAATAGGTCTGGCAGCATCTGTGGAAAGAGAAGCAGAGTTAACGTTTCGGGTCAGTGACCTTCTCTTTCCACAGATGCTGCCAGACCTGCTGAGTGATTCCAGCATTTCTTGTAGTTGTTCCATGTGGTCCTTCCAAGCGTCACTGTATACCATCACATCACCAAAGTTAACCACACAGTTAGGAACACTGGCTACCACCTGCTTCATTAATCTCTGAAAGTGGCTGGGGCATTTTTTAGCCGGAATGGCATCACACGACATTAGAAATACAGTCTGGCGTGACAAAGGCCGATATTTCTTTATCTCAGAGTGTCAAAGGAACCTGCCACTTAACAAATCTATTTTTGTAAGTAACATGGCACTGCCCACTCTGTCAATACAGTATTCCAAGCGAGGAATTGGGTAGGAGTTTGCCTTTGTTACTGCATTAACCTTTCTGTAGTCTTTGCAGAATCTAATTGAACTGTCAGGTTTAGGCTATAACACCACTGGGGAACTCCAGCTGCTTTGACTGAGTTCAATTAGGTGGGTTTTCAACATGTATTGGATTTCTGCTTTCACCTGGGCCTGTTTCTCTGAACTTAAATGATAAGGATGCTGTTTTATAGGAGAGGATTCCCCTAAATCCACATCATGTGTGGCTAAGGTGTACATCCTGGTTTGTCTCTACGGACTCTTTTAAATGCTGTGAGTAGCCTTGTTAGGTCTTCTCATTGTTCTGCATCTAAATATGAAAGCATAGCGTCTAATTTCCCTCACAATTCAGTATCAGCTAACCGGAAAGTAGGAGGTTCAATTTAAGAATTGTCTAGGCCTCCTTCTGCCTCATCCTCACTATCCCTTTCGTCCTTCACTGTCCCTACTACCTGACATAAGTGCCCTTGCTTATCCTCCTCCCAGTGGTGATATTGTTTCAACATATTGATATGTTTCCGGTGATCTAGGGTGTCAATCAAATAATTTACTTTACCAAACCTTTTGGTCGAGATGGTCCACTGGACCGTGCTTTCAGTGGTTCACCTTGTAAAGGCAGAAATATGAACACCTGGTTGAACTGTTCGGGTCTTGGCATGCTTGTCTGCCCATTCCTTCATGGTTATTTGGGAAGCTTTTACGTTTTCCTGAGCCACTTTGCAGGCTCTCGTGAACCGCTTCCGGAACACGGATACATAATCTAACATTCGTCTCTCTGTTCTAAAAACCTTCTTTGATTAGTTTTAGAGGACCTCTTATCTCATGTCCATAAACTAATTCAAAACGACTAAAACAGGTAGACTCATTAGGTGAATTCCTCATGGCAAACAAAAGAAATTCTAGAATAAAAGCAAAATACTGCAGATGCTGGAAATCTGAAGTAAAAACAGAAAATTCAGGAAATATTCAGCAGGTCTGGCAGCATCTGTGGCGAGAGAAGCAGAGTTAGCGTTTCAGGTCTGTGACCTTTCATCAGAACTGGCAAAGTTTAGAAAAGAATTAGGTTTTAAGCAAGTGAAAGGGAGGCGGGTGGGGGAGAGAACAAAGGGGAAGGTGTGTGATAGAGCAGAAGGCAGGAGGGATTAAGTGACAAAGCTGTCCTGGGACAAAGGCAAAGAGTGTGTTAATGCTTGTGGTGAAAGACAAAGCATTAGTCCAGAGAGAGTGTTAATAGCAGAATAATGAGCAGCTCTGACTACATGAAAAACAAGCACATGGTTAAAAAATAAAATAAAAAATATAAAAATATTTTTAAACAAAGGCCAGTCATGCTCTGAAATTATTGAACTCAACGTTCAATCCGCAAGGCTGTAGAATCGAAAGATCAGGTGCTGCTCCTCGAGCTTGTGTTGATGTTCCCTGGAACCCTGGAGCAGGCCAAGGACAGGAATGTGGGCATGGCAGCAGGTGTGTGTGGGTGGAGGGGGAGGTGGGTGGTGGGTGTTGAAATAGCAAGCATCCGGAAGCTCAGGGTTATGCTTTCGGACTGAGTGGAGGTGTTCCGCAAAGCGGTCACCCAGTTTGCGTTTGGTCTCCCCAGTGTAGAGGCGACCACATTGTGAGTAGCGAATACAGTATACTAAATTGAAGGAAGTGAAAGTAAATCGCTGCTTCACCTGGAAGGAGTGTTTGGGGCCTTGGATAGTGAGGAGAGAAGAGGTAAATGGGCAGGTATTACACCTCCTGCGATTGCATGGGAAGGTGCTGTGGGAAGAGGACGAGGTGTTGGGGGTAATGGAGGAGTGGACCAGGGTATCGCGGAGGGAGCGATCCCTTCGGAATGCTGACAGCGGAGGGAAAGGAAAGATGTGTTTGGTGGTGGCATCACGCTGGAGGCGGTGGAAATGGAGGAGGATAAACCTTGGGATGTGGAGGCTGGTGGGGTGGAAAGTGAGGACAAGGGGAACCCGATCGTGGTTCTGAAGAGGAAGGGGTGAGGGCAGACGTGTGGGAAATAGGTCAAACACAGTTGAGGGCCCTTTCACCACAGTGGGGGGAATCCTCGGTTGACGAAAAAGAAAGACATATCAGAAGCGCTGTTGTGGAAGGTTGCTTCATCAGAGCAGATACGTCAGAGACGGAGAAACTGGGAGAATGGGATGGAGTCCTTACAGGAAACAGGGTGTGAAAAAGTGTAGTCAAGGTAGCCTTGGGAGTCAGTGGGCTTATAATGAATATTAATACACAGCCTATCCCCAGAGATGGAGACAGAAAAGTCGAGGAAAGGAAGGGAAATGTTGGAGATGGACCAAGTAAAGGTGAGAGAAGGGTGGAAATTGGAAGCAAAGTTGATGAAGTTTTCCAGTTCGGAGTAGGAAGTGGCACCGATACAGTCATCAACGTACCAGAAAAAGAGGTGAAGGAGGGGGCCTAAGTAGGACTGGGTAAGGAATGTTCAACATATCCCACAAAAAGACAGGCATAACCCGGACCCATGCAGGTACCAATAGCAACACCTTTTATTTGAAGGAAGTGAGTGGAGCTGAAGGAGAAATTTCAGAGCACCACTGGCCTTTTTTTAAACAAAGTGATTGATGACAATGCTACGTCATCAGGATGCGCCGCGGTGCGCACATGCGCACACGGTCTCGGGCCCTCTGCGCATGCGCTGCGGTCCGAATTGCCAGGACCAGTTTGCGCATGCGCAGGTGACGTCATCGAGTAACGTCATCTTCCTCGGGGAACACGCCAGGTTGGCCTCTGCGCATGTGCAAACTGGTCCTGGCAATTCGGACCGCAGCGCATGCGCAGAGGGCCGGAGCCCGTGTGCGCATGTGCGTCAATCTTCCGAAAGCTTCGGCGCGAGTTTTTGAAAATGGAAGGAGGAGAGGTTTCGTCGGGCATTTTATCTCAATTATTTAGTCATTTTGGACATTTGCTTCATTTTTATTAGACAGAGGAGATTGTTCCAAGGTAAGTTGCTCTGAAAATATTTACATTGTCTGGGGCACCGCATGTGCTCCAGTCCCTGTTGTTAAGTTGGTCTGAAAACATTTCAAGGGAGGGAAGGAGGGGGGAAGGGAGGGAGGGAAGGAGGGGGGAAGGGAGGGGGGAAGGAGGGAAGGGAGGGAAGGAGGGGAGGGAGGGAAGGGAGGGACGGGGGGAAGAGAGGGAGGGACGGGGGGGAAGAGAGGGAGGGAAGGAGGAAGGAAGGGAGGGAGGGACGGGGGGGTAAGGGAGGGAGGGACGGTGGGGGGGAAGGGAGGGAGGGATGGGGGGGAAGGGAGGGAGGGGGAAAGGGAGGTCGGGGGGGAGGGGGGAGGAGCGGAAGGGGAGTGCCTTTTTCTGTGCATGCGCCATAAACACAAGGACTGGCTGATGAGATGGAGCCAATTAATTTGCCCAACAATTGCCCGGAAGCACCTTCGAATGGAGGTGGCCACGCGCTGGACATCAGTCGCATGCCACAATCCATGGATCCTGAGCGTTTCACCCCCTGGCCTAATGATCTGATGGACCATACATACGCCTGCCTGTTCAAAGCTCCACTTCCCCCACCTGCGGTACCCTCTCCTTGCTGTTCAGTTACACAGTCACCTGTTCCTGCACCCATCCAAGCAGTGCACGTGGACACACAGCCACATGTTTCCCCATCCGCCCTTGAAACAACCATGCAGAGCCTTGTGAGACTCCGCAATTGCCAGCTGCTGCCTGTCAAGCAGAGAAGGCGTCCAAAGGGGTCAAGCACTTGGGGAACATTCAGCAAGAAGAGACTGAGCACTAAAAGAAACAAGCATGCCGTGTCCAGTGGTAGCACAAATGTGAATGCTCTTGCTGCGTTCACAACTGGTGAGGTGGGAGTGCAGCCACACCATTCTCCATCCTCAGTGTTGCTTTAAGGCAAAGGTAGATAAGAGTGAAAGAAATGGAAGATGATGCTGATAGTAGTAGGCAGGATTAAATGGGAATGGATGGGAAGACGCACGAGTAGCATAACCACTAGCAGAGAATAGCTGGGCTAAATGGCCTGCTTTATGTTCGTAGTCCAAAAGAAATGTGCTTCTTTTTCCAGCACCCTCACATCATTCATGTTTTCCCTGAGAGCAGCATTGAACCATCACGAGATAGGGGCAGTTACATCATCCTGACTCCTACAGCTGAGGTGGGTACTAAGTGATTCATTGGCCTATACTGCAGAGCATAAAGCATGCACAACAGTAATTTCATTGGAGGGAGGGAAGCTCTGACACTGATGTTCTTTCATTATTTCCTTTCATGTAAAATGTGCCCTTGAGAAAACAATCCTTGACACTTAAGGACGGCATTCCAGCAAAGGAGGCAGTGCAGGAGATGACGCAAGGATGTGCTGATTCCTGCATCTGAGGTGGGTAATAAGTGCTTCATTGGCGACGTTATCAATTGGTGCCTTCACTGCAGAACTTAAAAAGGTGTGCACAACAGTAATTTCAGTGGATGGAGAGAGGCAAGCTCTGACTCTGATTTGCTTTTCTTCTTTTCATGTAAAACATGCCGTCGAGAAAACAATCCTCGAGACTTACGGTCAGCATTCAAGCAACGAAGGCAACTAGACCATGCTGCGGAGCTCATCACGATGTGGAAAGGAACATTGCATTTATGGATGAATTGGGAATGCACATTGGGATGCGCTTGGGGAACATTCACCAAGAATAGACTGAGCTCAGACTCTTGTGACTTTGCCTTCTTCACATGGACAATACAGTAGTGGAATAGAGAGCCAAGCGTTCATTCACCACAAGGCTCTCCAGGAACAATCTCTTTAGCTGTGCATAGCAGAGACTCGGCCTGTCTGTCTAACGGGAATGCTGGACACAACACTCACGTATCCATGCACAGCAGTTCCTCGGATACTTAATGAACTTAATAAAACTTTTCAATAATTAAATAATTAAACCCAGAATTGTTGAGGTTTTGTTTTGCATGCTATTTCCCCGACTTTGCAACTGCACTTCAGATATTCAACTATGGTGGAGGGGTGGAGGTAGGGGGGTAGAGGGAGGGGTGGGTGAAGAGGGGGAGGGGTGGGGAGATCAGGGAGCGGTGGGGAGAGGGAGCATGCAAAATGCAGGGACCAGACAGTTGCAATGCCTGAAGTACTGTGGAGAAGGGGAGAAAGCAACTGGATTGGGCATCCGCAGCTGGAGGGAACGGCTGAATAGAGAGGGCCGGAAGCGAGAGGCCGTAGAGAGCCGCGGGGAGCGAGCGTGCGAAGACCTTGGTGTCACCGGGTCCAGGGACTGGCCAGTAAGTCTTTTGCTGTTGTGTTTATGGCGCATGCACGGAAAAAGGCACTCCTCTTCCGTTCCGCTGCTCCCCCCACCCCCACTCTCTCCCCTTCCTCCCTCTCCCCCCCCGTTCTCCCCTTCCTCCCTCTCCCCCCCTCCCTCTCCCTCTTTCTCCCCCCCCTCCCTCTCCCTCTTTCTCCCCCCCTCTCCCTCCCCCCTTCTCGGCACCGCTACCGCTGGTCTCCCCGCCCCCCGCGCTGCTCTCCCCGGCCCGCTCCACTCTCACTCTGGCCATTGTATTCTGCCACGTGTTTGTTAGGTTTCATCTCTGTGATTCTTTGAGCAGCGCCATCTTTAGTCCTGGCACCTGCTCCAGTCGCAAGCTGTGACGTTTTCGTGGCACATGCTGTATTTGCGCATGTGCCAAAACAGCGCCACCTACCGATCGCGTTGTCAACAATTGCGGTCTTTTTTAAATGTTTATTTTATTTTTTAACCATGTGCCTGCTTTTCATGTAGTCAGAGCTGCTCATTATTCTGCCATTAACACTCTCTCTGGACTAATGCTTTGTCTTTCACCACAAGCATTAACACACTTTTTGCCTTTGTCCCAGGACAGATCTCTCCTGCCCTCTCAAACACCTCCCCTTTTGTTCTCTTCCCCACCTCCCAACCCCCACCCCTTCACTTGCTTAAAACTTAATTCTTTTCTAACCTTTGCCAGTTCTAATGAAAGGTCACAGACCTGAAACGTTAACTCCGTTTCTCTCTCCATAAAAGAAATTCTAACCCTTTATCCCAAATATGGGGATATTCATGACAGTATGCCCTGATGATCGTTTTGAGGGTCTGATGGTACCGTTCTAAAGCCCCTTGTGTCTGTGGGTGGAACGCTGAGGGCTTTAACTGTGTTATACTCAAATTACCCATAACTTCCTGAAAAGTTTTCGACATAAAATTGGAACCTTGATCTGACTGAATCTCAATCGGTAATCCATATCTCGTGAAAAACTGGGTTAACTTCTCTACCACTCCCTTAGCAGAATTTTTTCTCAAGGGAAAGGCCTCTGGGAACCAAGGAGTCATATCCATAATAGCATATATTGGTGTCCTGCTTTTATTTTCGTTAAAGGTCTGACACAGTCTACCAACATCCAACTAAATGGTTCCCCAAAAACTGGTATGGGAATTAGAGGTGCCGATTTTATGGCGGGTTGTGGTTTTTCCACAACCTGGCATGTCTAGCACGTTTTACAAAACTGCATCAGGTCCTTGGAAAGACCTGGCCAGTAAAAATGTTGACTTATACGTAATTGGGTCTTTCGGATCCCCACATGTCCCACCATAGGAATTTCATGGGCTATCCTTAATATTCTCCAACACCTCGCTTCCTAACAGCACAGTTGGTGTATCTACCCCACATGGACTGAAGCAGTTCAAGAAGGCAGATCACCACCACCTTCTCAAGGGCAATTAGGGAAGGGCAATAAATGCTGGCCTTGCCAGCGACTCCCACAGCCCATGAATGAATAAAGAAACATTCCCTGCGATTCTTGGGCGGTACTACTATCTGGTGAACAACCATCCATTCTCCGTCCGCAGGTCTGTGAAGAGGTCTCCACTTACTCATCAGAATCCTATTTTTAACATAGTAGCCTTCTGGAACTCCCTTTGCCTCAGCTTCCGTTCGAGCCCATTGTACCACTTTATTTAACTCTGGATCAGCTTTTTGAGCCCTGATCAGAGAGGACTTACTTAACATTTCCTTCAGATTATCTAAATCCCCAAAGAAAGTTTCAGATATTCGGCTGTGGTGCCAATTTGACCTCCAACAATGGAACTTATTTAGCCATTGCTCGGGTTACTACACATGAAGGAAAAATGCCTGGAACCTTTTGCTGCAACTGCTCTGTCTTTTTGACTTCACTTGGTCTTTCCGTGACAACTGGAGAAGCTACTACCTTCACTCAGGCCAAATCTGTCCCCAAGGGAAGGTCAACTCAGTACAGACAAACCATGGACAACTCTTATGGTTACCATTCCAGACATTAGGTCAAATACCAGTTGCACCTGATACAAAGGTACGGGTATATACTCCCTGCCAATACCATTCACTAAAATCTTGGCATTGTGTGCTCTCTGATGGAAAGCATATGCCTTACCCCAGCAAGAAAGTTTAGGTGGCTCCTGTATCCCTAAATATAACTATAGGTTTACCTGCCTATCGAGAGATAAGGAGTTACTTTTCCTTTTGACAAGAGGGGGTTATCCTATGATGACAGGATGAGTAAATTAGGCCTATATTCTCTGGGGTTTGGATGAATGAGAGGTGATCTAATTGAGGCAGACAAGATTCTGAAAGGGCTTGATAGGGTAGAAGCTGAGATTGTTCCCACTGGTCAGGGAATTTAGAACACAGGGACACAGTCTCAGGATAAGGGACCAATCATTAAGGACTGAGATGAGATGAAATTACTACACTCAAAGGGTTTTGAATCTTTGGAGTTCTCTACCCCCAGAAGGTTGTGGATGCTCTAGCGTTGAATATATTTCAGGCTGGGATAAATAGATTTTTGATCTTGCAGGGAATCAGAGAATATGGGGAGCAGGCAGGAAAGTGGAATTAAAGCCCAAGATCAGTCATGATCGCATTGAATGGCGGAGCAGGCTCGATAGGCCATGTGGTCTACTTCTGCTCCTATTTCTTGTGTTCTTATAACTCTTAGGTATCATGTTCACATCCCACGCACTCACAGCAGTTTTTGTATTTGGCCTTACAACTGCAGTCAGAGCAATAGCCTGATCTGCTGGACTCTCGGTCAGACCCCCTTTCTCTGCATTGGCTTTGTGTACCCCAATAAGTTCCATGGGTTTACCCCGCAACTTCCAGCATTCTGCACCAAGGTGTCCCAACTTGTGGCAATGGAAACACTTAGGCTTGTGGACCTCACTTTCACCCTCAGCACTTTCCTTTCTGGCCTGAGGAGATGATCCTGGGTCATTCCCAGCTGTCCCTTCTTGTCCCCAGCTACTTGCCTTCCTTTCACCCTCCCACCTTCTATCCTTCTCAGGTTTGTGGAGGTGACGGACAAAGGGTTTGGGCTTGTAAACAAGCTCATAATGATCAACAATCTCAGCTGCCGGTCTGTCTGTTGAAACCTTCTGGTTCTCTACATGGGTTCTTACTAACGGAGGGAGTGAAGTTTTCAATTCTTCCAGGAGAATTATTTCTTTAAGGTTCTCATACGTGGCCTCTACCTTTACTGCCCGCATCCAACAATCAAAATTAATTTGCTTCAGCCTCTCAAATCCTATATATATCTGCCCAGACTGTCTCCAGAGGTGCTGAAATTTCTGCCGAGAAGCTTCAGGCTCTAACTCATTAGCAGCGAGAATAGCCTTTTTCCTGCCATCTGAATCTGCAGAACGCTCCTCAGAAAGCATGGCATAAACTTCATGAGCTCGGCCCATCAACCTGCTTTGCATAAGCAGTGTCCAGCTTTCCTTCGGTCACTTCATCTGTCTAGCTATCTTGTCAAAAGAAATAAAAAATGCCTCTACGTCCCTTTCCTCAAACTTTGGGAGGGCTTGCACATATTTAAGCAGCTCTCCACTGGGTCACAGGCTGGAGTCAGATCTTTCCTCACTAGAATTTTCCTTGGAGTCAAGTCCACTCATACCTTACTTCCAGCTTTTTAAATTAGAATTCCCTTCCCTCTCTTACCCGCCGCTCTGCTTGCTCCCTTTGAAATGCTAGCTCAAATTCAAGCTTTTTCATTGCCAATTCTCTTTCCTGTTCAAGTTGCTTTCATCTGCAACTGAATCCCTGAACGACCATCTTGATTATCTTTTCCTTCTTCCAATTTCAAATGCTGTACTATTACTTCAATTACGTCCGCTTTCTTAGCCCCTGGTTTTAACTCTAACTCCAACTTTTCTGTCAATTTCTTTAGTCTAGACTTGGTTAAATTTTTCAAATCACTCAATGATGAGTCCTCCTTCTCCAGAAAGATCATAGCATCCGACAAATCCATTCTGGTAATGTAAACTTTACTCCAATGCACAAGAAACCTGGTTTTTCCCTTTCCTCTTTTCAATTAGAACTGCACGGTGTCGGCTTTGGGTTATCCCGCAGAGCCCCCAATTACATGTTACCACTGAGGTGGGAGTGCACTGTTTTCTCTAGTGCTACTTCTCCACGGGTCACAACATATATTTAAATGTTTACCCAGTTACCGATACGGCCAATTATAGACTCTATTTTTATTTCATAATAAATATACCAACCAGGTTTCTTTAATAAACAACAAAATTATCAGTTTATTATAAAACAAGACACATTCCACACCACCATTTCAGTCAGACCACTCGGCACTGTTAAAGAGCAACAGAGCCAAAGGATGCACTGGCTCTCACTTATTGTTGGTTTATCTGCAATTATAATTCTTCACTTGCCAGATTGCACAAAGAATTGTTCAATGAGTACAAACAAATTAAACTTTTAAAGAGTCCTGGAGTCTTTGACATTCTGCATTCAGAATTCAATATTTATTTGAACCAATGCACAACTATAATAATTCCAAAAGTGTGCACAGCAAAAGTGTGCACAGCACTATATTAACACTAAAATAACATACCTTATTCCAAGTTAAGAAATACAATTTTTTTGTAAACAGACATAATACTGTGCTTTCTTTTGATGCACCACTTCAAAAAATTGTGATGCCACAATATTATTTTAACCCCAAATTTCTCTCTTCTTTTACTGAAGGTAGTGACTTGGGATGGAGTATAGTTCAAGGTTACTGGCAGCTCTTGCATTCCTTACCCAAATAGTGTGTTTTCCCTCGTGAATGCTGGTTGTCTATTTGCTAACTCTTATGCACCACTTTCAACAGCAATTACTGGATGGCTATCAGAAGCGAGTACCTCGACTAATTCCTATCGCTTCTTCCTTCCTAGCCAGGGACAACTGCAATGCCCTCCAACACTGGGAGAAATCAAACTCAGAGACCCAGGACAGGACACTGATAAGCATCTTGTCTCACAGCGGCAGCCAAGAATGTCCCACGAACTTCCAATGGCTGGACATGTTGGTGTACGAAAAACCACAGTCTGCATAAGATAGCATTTTTACTGGCCAAAGCTCCACAAAGATGTGGTGGAGTTCCATAAAACTTGCCACACAGGTTGTGGAGAAGCCCCAAACTGCAATAAAACCTGCACCCCTAATTCCCATCCTGGCTTTTGGGGAACCCCTCAGCAGAGTGCTGGTGGATTGTGTGGACCTCTGCCAAAAACGAAAAGGGGACAGACAAGCACAGGTCTGACAGATAGTTAGGGAGGAAGGGGACGAAAAGGACAGTGAGGACAGGTTTGAGGAGGATCGGGAGGATTCTCAACTGGAACCCCCTACTGTCCGGTTAGACAACCCTGAAAGGTTGGAAAATGAGACCCCACACTCTCCAACTTCACTTAATCATAGGGAAAAGGGGACAGAAAATAAAGTGGGATCCTTTTATTTAGCCAACTTTTCTCCCCCTCTGCCCCTGAAGTGTTTAACTATTCACTTGGCTACAGTGATACAACTGCCCATCTCCCCAACACTCTGTCCAAGGACCATAATCTTCTCGGAGAATTTTGGCAGGCTGTTTAACTGTAAAGGAGACATCACTGGTGAGCACCTATATGGATATGTGAATACCTCCAACAAGGATTCCTTGTTTAACAGCCCAGAATGGGAACGCTGGTTGGCTTTCCACACACCCCACCTTAACCCCCAGGCCAAATGGAGTGTCTCCACCACTTCCCTACCGACATCAAATGATGTGGCGCAGTGATTCCTGCTCACAACAGAGCTGTGATTTATTTTCCAAGCCTTCAATTCCATGCTGCATCACGGATAGCCTAATATTTGTTTATCTTTACAGTTCTCATTCAACAACAGGGCCAGGACTAAGACCATTTGATGCAAATGAAAAGGAGCTTGCATCTTTATTATATCCACAGCGTTGACTAAGTAATTTTAAAAAAGTAAACAAATATCATTAAGGTTAACTATTGTGACCTGGTAACTTTACACAATGGTGAAAATGCCCCACTGCAGCAGGCTACTGTACCATTTAATTCAGTCTTTCGACACCATGAAATGAGGTTCCTGACCTCATTTGGATGAGGGTTCTCCACTGGGCTGCTGTGAAAGGGCAGTACTGGCTCTATCTCGCCCCAGGGAGTTCAACCACAAGTGCAGGTGCCACAGCAGGGACGAGAAGGAAGAGGAAGAGAGAAAATTCAGCCTTTTAATGTTTTGTATCTGTCCATGCAGTCTTCTGTTGGATGAAAAACTAATGTCTAATTTGCAGCATTAACAAAATTACTATCTGCATATTTTTAAGAGTTAGGTTTTCTTTGGTTTCTTCTTTTCAGTTTCTTCTTCCTTCTCCTTTTCAATTTCTGCGACAAGGTGTTCTATTTCTTTCGCATCTAGGAGCTGTGAAAAGGAAATATTGCAGTGTTAGTTGCCATTGAATAACAGAAACTATTCAGTCACTTTACAATATTAAGCGCAGGACTTCTGTTGTCCATGATCCCAATAGTCATGGAATTTCTCCCACGCCATCACTATCCTTTCCAAAACGGTTTTCATCGCCATCATTGCCTTGGAGCCAATATGATCGATAACCTGGCATTTGGACTCTATGTAAAAAGTGACTAATCCTTACCAAGCTGCAGGTCCTCAATCCCTGCCTAGTTCAAACCTGACCTGTGTGTTTCATGTTTGGATTCAGAACAACGCTATTCTTTTCCCACTCTAACTATTAGATGTCATTTCGCATGTAGCTGTCTCATACAGCTTGGTGAAGAGCCAGGTGAATACAGTCAATTGTTGAGCGCCAATTGTACAGTACAGTCAACAGGGCTGGTCTCCATAGTATACAAAAACAGTATATAGAGGCACTGGGAGAAAGTCCAAAAAAGACTGAATGGAATGATACCAGAACTGAGAAGTTATACTTATCAGAAAAAACTGAACAGGCTGAAGCTCTCCTCTCTAGAAGAGAGAAGGCTAAAGGATGATCTGGTGGAGGTCTTCAAGATTATGAAAGGTTTAACAGGGTAGACATAGAGAAGATGTTTTCACTTGTGGGCGAGACCAGTACTAGAGGCCATTAATATAAGATCACTAATAAATCCAATGTAATAAAAGTAAAATACCTTTGGATGCTGGAAATCTGAAATAAAAACAGAAAATGCTGGAAATCCCCAGCAGGTCTGGCAGCATCTATGGAGAGAGAAACAGAGTTAATGTTTCAGGTCTGTGATCTTTCACCAGAACTCAATGATGACAGGTCACAGACCTGAAATGTTAACTCTGTTGCTCTCTGCACTAACAAATCTAATAGGAATTCAGGAGAAACTTCTTTACCAGAGAGTGGTGAGAATATGGAACACTCTACCTCAATAAGTGGCTGAGGGGAATGGTATAAATGAATTTAAGGGAAAGCTGGATAAGTACATTAGGGAGAAAGGAATAGAAGGATAGATAAGTTGATGGGGTGAGATGAAGTAGGGTGAGAGGAGACTCGCGTGGAGCACAAACACTGGCACAGACCAGTTGGCCTGAATGGCCCATTTCTGTGCTGTAAACACTTTGTAACATGGTAATTATCACTGTAAACTGCTAATTAGCATATGCAGGGCCGAGAGAAAAGTACAATGAACGGATTTCAAAATGCATGTCCTCAAATGAAAAGACACCAGTTCAGAACTACATTATAAACATATTATTCTCAGATTAAGACACCTTCAAACACTGCACAGACTTACTGCAGAATTTATATTCTTATTCCATAGTAGTTGGTTGGGCTCATCTCAGAAATCAGCTTGAAGCGCTGCAGAATTCTAGCAATCTTGATTATACATCCAGCTCCACCCCAAGTAGTCAAATAAATGCTACAATCACTTCTGGGCAGATGTCATCACTCACCATCTCACTCAACCATTCCACCCTCCTACAATCTTCAGGCTTTTAGACTCCAAGTTTGGCATCACTTCATTACCATTTTCTGGAATATCTCATCTTTCTTTTACTCTTTTCAATTTGGCAGTGTCCCGCATGGGTTTTCAACCAGATTTTACAAAAGAAGGATCCTGAGCAATGTCTGTCAGTGATGTCAAGAACAAGTCACTACAGAAATACAGGCAAAAGACAACAAAACCATCCCAGACTCCACAGGTGACTGTGGAAAATAACAGTTACAATAGTTGACCTCAAGCCAGTAATTTCATTGCATGATTTATATAATAGTTATTATTCATATAATTTTCTTTCACATGGTTTACAGTGCCTTTTGAACTCTAAGATGAATGCTGCCTTGTAATCATTGCCTTTTATCCATTATTCTCTGTTCAATAAGAGTGCAAAAACAAACCCACCTGATGAACCCCGATAGCTACCTCCCCTCACTCAAAAACGAGGCATTTCAAACACACTTGCTGTGCCTTTTTATTTTAAGAGGCAGGATAAGTAGGCGGGTTAACATTGTGTATTGAATACTAGTAGGTCAACAGATCAGCAGCAGGAAATTTGCACATGAGCTGAATGAAACATGAAATGAGTAAATTCCTATAAAGGTGAAAATAAGTGTTCTGTGAAAAATGAGAGATTAAAATCAAAGACTCAAGCGTAGGCTTATGGAAAAATTGGCATCAACAATACTGAAGACAACTATCAGCAATACATAAAATGCAGCAGAACGTGAAAATTAATGTGGGAAAAAGGTAACTGAAAATAGAAAAGGGTATTGTGAATATATTAAAAAGTAAATGAATAGTTAGAGAGGGTAGGACTGCCCAAGCATGGGCCTGGGAGTAAGACTAATTAAAAGCTA
Source organism: Heterodontus francisci (assembly GCF_036365525.1). Taxonomy (NCBI): domain Eukaryota; kingdom Metazoa; phylum Chordata; class Chondrichthyes; order Heterodontiformes; family Heterodontidae; genus Heterodontus; species Heterodontus francisci. Next base: position 11,945,361 of record NC_090375.1, on the reverse strand, counting down.
TAACTTTATCCTTTACAAATACTTTACATCATTTTTTCTTTTACAAATACTGGTGGAAGTGACGATGTGGGAGTATTAGAAGCAAGAAACCATTACAGAATAGGAATTGATTCCGAAAGGTTTAATGAAATAATCACAACTGCCACATGTTTTTGATGTCTATTCAGACAAAGTACATGGCGGGCTTGAGTATTTCACTAGGCGCACACACACTATCAACATCCTGGGGATCACCACTGACCAGAAACTGAGCTGAACCAGCCACATAAATACTGTGGCTACAAGAGCAGGTCAGATGCTGGGAATTCTGCAGCAAGAAACTCACCTCCTGTCGCTCCAATGCCTGTCCACCATCTACAAGGCACAAGTCAGGAGTGTGATGGAATACTCTCCACTTGCCTGGATGGGTGCAGCTCCAACAACATTCAAGAAGCTTGACACCATCCAGGGCAAAGCAGCTGCCCAATTGATTGGCACCCCATCCTCCACCTTCAACATTCACTCCCTCCACTACCAACGCACAGTGGCAGCAGTGTTTTCCAATCCTCAAGATGCACTGCAGCAACTCACTAAGGGTCCTTCAACAGCAGCTTCCAAACCCACGACCTCTACCACCTAGAAGGACAAGGGCAGCAGATGCATGGGAACACCATCACCTGCAAGTTTCCCTCCAAGCCACACACCATCCTGACTTGGAATATCGCAGTTCCTTTGCTGTCGCTGGGTCAAAATCCTGGAACTCCCTTCCTAACAGCACCGTTGGTGTATCTACACCCCAAGGACTGCAGCGGTTCAAAAAGGCAGCTCACCACTACCTTCTCATGGGCAATTGGGGATGGGCAATAAATGCTGGCCCAACCAGCGATGCCCACATCCCAGAAACGAATATAAAAAAAAAACAGGCTTTCTACCCACCTTGAGTGGCTGATTCCTTCTTATTATAGCCAGCTCAATATTTTTACCACCAGACTGTACGACCTAAAATGAAAAAGTACAGAGAATAGGTCATATTCAAAAGCAAAATTAAGATAAAATTAAACATATTACATCTACATAGTGCCATCAATGTAGAAAGACATCGCAGTGCACTCGAGATTATAATCAAAAATAGAGGCTGAGTTAAAGAATGAGATTATTTATGGAAACAACCAAAAAAAAGTGTGGCTGAAGAAGTGGGTTTTAGGAAGGGTCGTAGAGGAGTTTAGAGGAGGAATTCCAGAGCTTGGGACCAAAGGGGCTACAATTATGGCTACCAACGATGGAGCAAAGGGGGGGGCAGGAGGTACAATAGACAGAATGAGAGGCACAGAGTGTTTGTTGGGGCATGGGAGGGAAGTGGGTGCTGCACGTTGTAGGGCTGGAAGAAACTGGAGAGAGGGATTAGGCCATGAAGTGATCTAAATGGGATTAGAATTTTAAATATGAGGCATTGGCGGTATGGGGGAACCAGGAGACAAGGTAGGAGAGGGATTAAGGGAAAGATCCTGATTGAATAGGTCGCTGAGGTTGTCAGTCAGGTTCAGCTAGAGACTGTGGCCAGGGACGGACATAGAAATTGTAGCCCAGAGTCCGGAACTCGTGGTAGGAACCGAAGATGGGAAGTTTGGTCTTTCCGATGTTTAGTTGGAGGAAGTGCTCATTTCTGTGTTCCGAAATGCAGAAAATTATTTCAAATATTACAATTATTTGAAAAATAGAACTTTCTGTTACCTAGATGGTCAATTATTTTCCAGTCTTTATCTCCTCTATTTCCTTTCACTCTTTAACTCTAACTTAATCACAATCAATAAAAGGAATCATTCTTGGACTCCAACTTTTGCTCAATATTTCCTGCTGGTCAGAGCCCTTATAGAACAATACAGCACCAAAGAAGGTCATTCTCTGTACCAGGTCTTTGAAAGAGCTCTCCAGTCAGTCGCACTCCCTCTGCTCTACCCCCATAGCCCTGCAAACAGCTCCTTTTCAAGTAAACATCCAATGGCCCTTTTTGAAAGTTTCTACTGAATCTACTTCCACCACCCTTTCAGGCACTGTATTTCAGATTACAACAATTATAACCCACGTCTGGAATATTACTGAGTTGTGAGAGGCAGCTACAATTCTACTGCACAGTTCTAGAATCTGAGAAAACAGGATTCTGTGCAGGAAGCCTGGACTTTCAAAAAGAACTCTTCACAAATTAAAGAAGGGTTGAGGGGACAGCTGCCGACAGGAAAAAATACATCTGATTCAGCAAACCACCCATGTTCTTAAAAGTTAAAAAAGCCTGTTCCATACCTGCAGCCATCACACAGCATTAGTCGCGAGTCCCCCCCCCACCAACAATGTTTGTAGTGAGATCAAGGTTAACAAACTCAGTAATCCGGCAGGTCTGACAATGTTGCAGTACCAAAGAACACACGGTACTGACACCCCCGCCAACACCTCCATCAACAGATGCATTATAACTGGGGAAGATGGCAGCATCACCACCAGGGTCACTGATCTGCAGTGACAGGAATTAGACAAATTTCATTTTAAGGACAAGATTTTTGCCTGTAGTTTTTGAAAATCACACTCTGCGATTGTTACTTCACGATTTGGGCCACTGGTTGATAGTGACTGAAAGAGCCACATTCAGTTTTAATTATGACATGGTAGGATTTTGCCAGTATATGTGGATGGTTTTCATGGCCCTGTGCCCTTTTCTTTTTGCAAAGACTACTTACAAATATGGTCTCAGCAACAATGTATTTTACTCACTTCTAGCAAAGCCTTAATTGCCAGCTTGATAGTGTCATTGTCCGTTGCAATCGCTTCATCTGTATAGTTCTTTTCAAGGAATTCTCGAACTGTCTTGGCACTACGACCAATGGCATTTGCCTGCTCATACAACAATTTGCAGTGTTCAGATGCTCAATAATTTTTAAAACTTTCACATCTCAACTATCTCATAAAATGACCGCTGTTTATACATGTACAGCAATAACATATACACTCCGGTCACCTCATTACAGAAGGAATTTAATTGCAATATAGAGAGAGTACAGAGGAGATTTACAAGGACATTATCAGGACTGGAAAAATGCAGCTATGAAGAAAGATTGGATAGGCTGGGGTTGTTGTCCTTGGAACACAAAAGGCTGAGAGGAGATTTGATTGCAAATGTACCAAATTGCGAGGGACCTGGATAGAGTGGATGTTAAGGGCCTACTCACCTTAGCAGAGGGGTCAGTGACTAGGGGGCATAGATTTAAAGTGATTGGTAGAAAGATTAGAGGGGAGATGAGGAAACTTTTTTTCACCCAGAGGGTGGTGGGGGTCTGGAACTCACTGCCTGAAAGGGTAGCAGAGGCAACAACCCTCAACTCATTTAAAAGGTGTTTGGATTTGCACCTCACGTACCATAATCTGCAGGGCTACAGACCAAATGCTGGAAGGTGCGATTAGACTGGTTGGCTCGATTTTTAGCCAGCACAGACACTACAGGCCAAGTGGCCTTTTTCTGTGCTGTAAACTTTGTGATTCTACTCCAAAAAAGGGGAAAAAATGATTTAGATCATTGTGACCCCTCTGAGCTTCAAGAAACCTACTGTACTCCAGTGTTAATAATTGTAAGTTAGAGAGCAAACTGTTCATATATAGGCAGCCACACCAATGATCAGTGGGTTAAATGCGTCACTGAAGCAAATGAATCAAGAGGCTTCCAGGTTTAGTTCCGGGTCTCTACTGAAAACTATAGACAAAGCAATTGCAGGGAGAGTGCTTACATTTGTCCATATGACCTTGATTAGGAAAAAATATTCAGGATTCCTGCTTGCAATTGCGATTTAGTAACCTGTTGCTTTGCTTTCATGTGTGGTTTTCTCCCCCTCAAATGTCTGGCTAGGCAGACCAAATGCACGATAGCCCACTCTTACTGGGCTCACGCATAAATAGTCACTTCGACAAGGTACCAGTGTCAGCCATAGCTCAGTGGGCTGCACTGTCAACTGTGCGTCAAAAGGCTGTGGGTTCAAGCCCCACTACAGGATTTGACCACATGAAACTAGGTTGACCGTCAAATGCAATCCCGAGGAAGCAGTGAACTGCCGAAAGTGCCATCTTTTGGATGATATATTAACCGAGGCCCTCCCAGGTAGACGTAAAAAGATCCCACAGCCACTATTTTGAAGAGGAGCAGGAGTGTTCTCCCTGGTGTCCCTCAAACAACATCACAAAAAACAGATTATCTGGTTTTATCGCATTTCTGCTTTTGGGAGCTCGCTGTGTGTAAATTGGCCGCTGCGTTTCCTACATTAAAGCAGTAACTACACTTCAGAAGTACTTCATTGGCGATAAAGCACTTTGGGATATCCTGAGGTCATAAAAGATGTGACAGAAGTGCAACTTTCTTCACTGCTTTATGTGTTATTGTACTCCAGGGCAAGTCATTGTCCACAGCAGAAGAAAAAGGTATGGGAAGAAATTAGAGTAAAAGAGAGAGGATTACAGGACAAGTGGGAATGCTCACATCTGACCTATGTCAAATATCACTCTTCAGAAAGGAAACAATAGAAAGAGAAGCACTTACCTTCCAAGCTTGATACGTCCCAGATGGGTCAGTCTGGTACAACCGTGGCGTGCCATCATAGTCAAACCCCACAATCAAAGCAGAGATTCCAAAGGGTCTGCGCCCATTGCTTTGTGTGTAGCGCTGAACAAAACATCAAAGTGCAACACTTCAGCAACCTAAATACATCAAACAATTTCATTTGTTAATTCTTCCTTGCTGCTTACAAGTAACCAGCAAACACTAGAATAAAGTGTATTGCTGCTACGAGAACAGAAGAGAGGAATTTTGGCAGGCAAGTCTATCAATGTTTGAACTTTTATAAAAATTGACTAATTGAAAAGGAATTTAGTACTGTAGTAAGAGACTAGAAGTATTAGTTATAAGCTCCCACCATTTTACCTGCTAAAAACAAGTCTATTGTTCAACACTATCGATCTTACCCCAAATATTTCCTTTTAATAAAGCACTCCTCTTTTTCAAGCAGCAGGGATAGAGGGGCATGGATCTAAAGCATCTTCACATCCAAGTTTTATAGAAATGCAGAACTTCACTAAGCATTCTGGTCACATTTTCAACAGATGCTTCTGTATTTGGTCTATTTATTCCCTTTAATTTTAACAAATCAAGACACTTTTGCTTCTGTTGCTACTGAAGAAATGGGCCCCTCGAACTTGCTCTACTATTCCAAAAAATCAGGTCTAATCTACTTCAACTCTACTTTCCCACCCTATCGCCATATCCTTTGGTTCCCTTAGTATCTCAAATTCTATTAATCTGAGTCTTGAACATACTCATTGACTGAGCATCCATAGCTTTCTGGGAATTCCAAAGATTCACAACCCGCTGAGCAAAGAAATTTCTCCTCATCTCAGTCCTAAATGGCCAAGCCCCTGTCCTGAGACTCTGATCCCTAATTCGAGATGCTCCAGTAGGAGAAACAACTTCTCAACATCTAGCCTGTTAAGCCTTTTCAGAATTTTATATCTTGCAATAAGATCACCTCTCATTCTTCTAAACCCCAGAGAATATTGGCCTCATCTCCTCAACCTGTCCTCAAAAGATTGCCCTCTCATCACAGGAATCAATCTGGTAAACCCAAGTTGCACCCTCTCTAAGGCAAGTAGGTAAGGAGACCAAAACTGTATACAGTAGTTCAGGTATGGTCTCAAGAAAGTCCTATATAATTGCAACAAGACTTACTTACTCTTATACTCCAACCCCCTTGCAATAAAGGCTATGTCAGGAAAACATGCTCTGCTGAACAAGGATTTTTAATTCATCGGTTGGAAACTGACATTCAACTTTTACAAAGGAAAGCTGGAACCCTACATACAACTTTTAAACAACTGGCAGTCAAGATGGTCATCACAATGTGCATTAAAATACCTCACATTCCAAGGCATTGCAGTGGAGATGCAAGTCTAAAAAGCTCCCATCCAGGACAATGGCTTACATATAAGCATACAGACGAACATAGGAATTAGGAGTAGGCCACTTGGCCCCTCGAGTCTGCTCCGCCATTCAACAAGAACATTCAACAATTACTGGTTGTAACCTCAACTCCACATTCCCGCCTACCCCCAATAACCTTTCACCCCCTTATCAAGAATCTATCTATCTCTGCCTTCAAAATATTCAAAGACTCTGCTCCCACTGCCTTTTGAGGAAGAGTGCTCCAAAGACTCACAACCCTCTGAGAAAAACTCTCTCATCTGTCTTAAATAGTGACCCCTTATTTTTAAACAGCGACCCCTAGTTCGAGATTCTCCCACAAAACATCCCTTCCACATTCATCTTGTCAAGACCCCTCAGAATCTTATATGTTTCAATCAAGTCACCTCTTACTCTTCTAAACTCCAGCAGATACAAGCCTAGCATGTCCAACCTTTCCTCATAAGGCAACCTGCCCATTCCAGCTATTAGTCTAGTAAACCTTTTCTGAACTGCTTCCAATGCATTTACATCCTTCCTTAAATAAAGAGACCAATACTGTACACAGTACTCCAGGAGCGCTCTTAACAATGCCCTCCACAACTGAAGCAATTCAATTCCCCTTGTTACGACCAACCGCTCGTCAAAGCCCCCAATCAAAATGTACGATTCTGTTTGTGGTTGGACCAATGCACTGTTAATTCAATCCCGTCGTTCCACAGAACGGCTAACATATCACTTAAAAACTTTCCAAATTAAAGACCCACCAAATTGTACCATCTATTAACCCCCGAATGAGGCTAACCAAACCAGGTGTCTTTAAATCAACAAATTAACTCTAATTAAAAGAACTAAATTCTTAAACACTATGAAGATAATAAACAACATTTAAAATAGAAAAAATTAGTGTCCTTGCAAATTTACAGTCCGAGGTTGCTTGAAGTCCTCAGTCGTCCGATACGGGGAAAAAGGTTCTTCCGCAGTAGAACAGTCCGTAGTCTAACTTCATTAGGTGATGCTTTCCTTCTCCAGCAAATTTCAACAATTAACAACTTGCAAACACTTTCAATGGAATCAATCTGACCTTAGAGTTTAAGGGATAAAAGATTGTCGCAGTCTAACTTCCCTTTCTTCAATTTAAATTACCAGAGATGTCTGTCTTTGCTTGATGTTATTGGAATTTTGAGATATAATAATGATCAGACTAAAATCCTCTTCCGTCAATTTAAATGGTAGAGAGCTCTTTTTCAGGTGTGCTCATCACAGCTGTGTCCTCTGCGTCTTCTGTCTGTGTTCAAACTGTCTTACTAACTGCCAGTTCAAACTGAATTGTAACTCCAGTGGCTGTTTCCAAGGTATCGAAAATGCACCCTTTGAATCGCAATCTCCAAATGGCTGTTTCTAAGGCAACAAAGATGCACCTGCCCATAACTCCTAAGGCTTGCCAGCTCTTAAAGCAATACTGATCCCTTGCAAGCCTTAGAAAGGCAAACCGCATATTCTGAGAAAAAAACTACAGGACCATGACACCCTTGCATGAAACAATAACATGCTCCAACATTCCTAATTACTTGCTGTACCTGCACATTAACCTTTTGTGATTTATGCACGAGGACACCCAGATCCCTCTGCATCCTCTCACCATTTAGATAATATGCTTCTTTTTTATTCGACCTGTCAAAATGGACAATTTCACATTTTCCCACATGATACTCCATTTGCCTGAGCTTTGCCCTATCTATATCCCTTTGTAGCCTCATGTCCTCTTCGTAACTTACTTTCCTACCTATCTTTGTGTCATCAGCAAATTTAGCAACCATACCTTCGGTCCCTTCATCTAAGTCATTTATATAAATTGTAAAAAGTTGAGGCCCCAACACTGATCCCTGTGGCACACCACTCACTACATTTTGCCAACCAGAAAATGACCCATTTCCTGTTAGCTAGCCAATCTTCTATCCATGCCAATATGTTACCCCCTACACCATGAGCTTTTATTTTCTGCAATAACCTACGATGTGGCACCTTATCAAATGCCTTCTGGAGATCCAAGTACAGTACCTCCACTGGACCCCCTTTATCCACAGCATGCTACTTCTTCAAAGAACTCTAATAAATTAGTTAAACATGATTTCCCTTTCACAAAACCATGTCGACTCTGCCTGATTATCTTGAATTTTTCTAAGTGCCCTGTTATAACGTCTTTAATAATAGCTTCTAAGATTTTCCCTATGACAGATGTTAAGCTAACCACCGACGCACAGTGTGTACCATCTACAAGGTGCACTGCAGCAACTCAACACGCCTCCTTTGACAGCACTTTTCAAACCAGTGACCTCTTCCACCTAGAAGAACAAGGTCAGCAGTTGCATGGGAACACCACCCCAAGTTCCCCTCCAAGCCACACACCATATTGAGTTAGAAATATATTGCCATTCCTTCACTGTCACTGGATCAAAATCCCGGAACACTCTTAACAGCATTGTGGGTGTACCTGCACCAGATGGACAGCAGCAGTTCATGAATGCAGCTCACCACCACTTTCTCAAGGGCAATTAGGGACGGGCAATCAATTCTGGCCTTGCCAGTGACAAAGAACAGTACAGCACAGGAACAGGCCATTTGGCCCTCCAAGCCTGCGCCGATCATGATAACTGTCTAAACTAAAACCTTCTGCACTTCCGGGAACCGCACCCCTCTATTCCCATCCTATTCATGTATTTGTCAAGATGCCTCTTAAACGTCGCTATCGTACCTGCTTCCACCACCTCCCCCGGCAGCAAGTTCCAGGCACTCACCACCCTCTGTGTAAAGAACTTGCCTCGCACATCCCCTCTAACCTCTGTCTCTCGCACCTTAAACCTATGTCCCCTAGTAACTGACTCTTCCACCCTGGGAAAAAGCTTCTGACTATCCACTCTGTCCATGCCACTCATAGCTTTGTAAACCTCTATCATGTCGCCCCTCCACCTCCGTCGTTCCAGTGAAAACAATCCGAATTTATCCAACCTGTCCTCATAGCTAATTCCCTCCAGACCAGGCAACATCCTGGTAAACCTCTTCTCTACCCTATCCAAAGCCTCCACGTCCTTCTGGTAGTGTGGCGACCAGAATTGCACGCAATATTCTAAGTGTGGCCTAACTAAGGTTCTGTACAGCTGCAGCATGACTTGCCAATTTTTATACTCTATGCCCCGACCGATGAAGGCAAGCATGCCGTATGCCTTCTTGACTACCTTATCCACCTGCGTTGCCACTTTCAGTGACCTGTGGACCTGTACGCCCAGATCTCTCTGCCTGTCAATACTCCTAAGGGTTCTGCCATTTACTGTATACCTCCCACCTGTATTAGATCTTCCAAAATGCATTACCTCACATTTGTCCGGATTAAACACCATCTGCCATTTCTCCACCCAAGTCTCCAACCAATCTATATCCTGCTGTACCCTCTGACAATCCTCATCACTATCCGCAACTCCACCAACCTTTGTGTCGTCCGCAAACTTACTAATCAGACCAGCTACATTTTCCTCCAAATCATTTATATATACTACAAACAGCGGAACACCACTAATCACAGCCCTCCATTCAGAAAAGCACCCTTCCACTGCTACCCTCTGTCTTTTATGACCGAGCCAGTTCTGTATCCATCTTGCCAGCTCACCCTTGATCCCGTGTGACTTCACCTTTTGTACCAGTCTGCCATGAATGACCTTGTCAAAGGCTTGACTGAAGTCCATATAGATAACATCCACTGCCCTTCCTTCATCAATCATCTTCGTCACTTCCTCAAAAAACTCAATCAAGTTAGTGAGACACAACGTCCCCTTCACAAAACCATGCTGCCTTTCACTAATAAATTCATTTGTTTCCAAATGGGAGTAAATCCCGACCCGAAGAATCCTCTCTTATAATTTCCCTACCATTGACGTAAGGCTCATCAGCCTATAATTTCCTGGACTTCCCTTGCTCCCCTTCTTAAACAAAGGTACAACATTGGCTATTCTCCAGTCCTCTGGGACCTCACCTGTAGCCAATGAGGATGCAAAGATTTGTGTCAAGGCCCCAGCAATTTCTTCCCTTGCCTCCCTCAGTATTCTGGGGTAGATCCCATCAGGCCCTGGGGACTGATCTACCTTAATGCTTTGCAAGACACCCAACACCTCCTCCTTTTTGATAACGACATGACCCAGACTATCTACACTCCCTTCCCTAGGCTCATCATCCACCAAGTCCTTCTCTTTGGTGAATACTGAAGCAAAGTACTCATTTAGTACCTCGCCCAATTCCTCTGGCTCCACACATAGATTCCCTCCTCAGTCCTTGAGTGGGCCAACCCTTTCCCTGGTTACCCTCTTGCTCTTTATATACGTAGAAAAAGCCTCGGGATTCTCCTTAATCCTGTTTGCCAATGACTGTTCATGACCCCTTTTAGCCCTCTGACTCCTTGCTTAAGTTCCTTCCTACTGTCTTTATATTCATCAAGGGCTTCATCTGTTCCTAGCCTTCCAGCACTTACGAATGCTTCCTTTTTCTTTTTGACGAGGCTCACAATATCCCTCGTTATCCAAGGTTCCCGAAACTTGCCAAACTTATCCTTCGTCCTCACAGGAACATGCTGGGCCTGGATTCTAATCAACTAATCAAATATCCTGCTTACATTTTCAAAGAAAATTAATAGATTTGTCAAACACAATTTCCCTTTCATAAAACCATTCGTGATTTTCCAAGTGCCCTGTTAACATAATAGATTCTATTGTTGAATGCACTGACTGGCAGGGCCCAGATCACCACAAACGTAGGTGTGATCTCGTCCCCCAAGTGAGCAAAGGGAGCAGCTCCAGATCGCCGCTTCCTATGTCCATCCCCCAAACCCTCCAGCCAGGTCCGTGCACTTCCCCAACTCACCCTCTCCTTTATCCTTCGCTGCTGCTGGTGTCTCCAGCCAGGTCCCTGCCACAGCCAATCACTTATTCATCTTTCTCTGACGTCACACTAAGATTTGTTTTTACAAATGCTGTCGGTGGGATCTGAATCCATGCACTTGCCCCCTACTGGTCTGCCTTTAACTGCTGCTCCCACTCTTTTATCCTCCTGCTGCTCTGCCTCTCGCCAGTGCTCCTGCTCTTTTATCCTCCCTGCTGGTCTCAACATTAAGAGCTAATGGCTAAGGGAGTAAGCACAGTGGCGCAGTGGTTAGCACCGCAGCCTCACAGCTCCAGCGACCCGGGGTCAGTTCTGGGTACTGCCTGTGCGGAGTTTGCAAGTTCTCCCTGTGACCGCGTGGGTTTCCACCGGGTGCTCCAGTTTTCTCCCACAGCCAAAGACTTGCAGGTTGATAGGTAAATTGGCCATTGCAAATTGCCCCTTGTGTCGGTAGGTGGTCGGAGAATAGAACATAGAACATTACATTACAGCGCAGTACAGGCCCTTCGGCCCTCGATGTTGCGCCGACCTGTGAAACCATCTGACCTAAACTATTCCATTTTCATCCATATGTCTATCCAATGACCACTTAAATGCCCTTAAAGTTGGCAAGTCTACTACTGTTGCAGGCAGGGCGTTCCATGCCCCTACTACTCTCTGAGTAAAGAAACTACCTCTGACATCTGTCCTATATCTATCACCCCTCAACTTAAAGCTATTTCCCTTGTGTTTGCCATCACCATCCGAGGAAAAAGACTCTCACTATCCACCCTATCTAACCCTCTGATTATCTTATATGTCTCTATTAAGTCACCTCTCCTCCTCCTTCTCGCTAACGAAAACAACCTCAAGTCCCTCAGCCTTTCCTCATAAGACCTCCCCTCCATACCAGGCAACATCCTAGTAAATCTCCTCTGCACCCTTTCCAAAGCTTCCACATCCTTCCTATAATGCAATACTCCAGGTGCGGCCGCACCAGAGTTTTGTACAGCTGCAGCATGACCTCGTGGCTCCGAAACTCGATCCCCCTACTAATAAAAGCTAACACACCATATGCCTTCTTAACAGCCCTATTAACCTGGGTGGCAACTTTCAGGGATTTATGTACCTGGACACCAAGATCTCCCTGCTCATCTACACTACCAAGAATCTTCCCATTAGCCCAGTACTCTGCATTCCTGTTACTCCTTCCAAAGTGAATCACCTCACACTTTTCCGCATTAAACTCCATTTGCCATCTCTCAGCCCAGCTCTGCAGCCTACCTATGTCCCTCTGTAACCTACAACATCCTTCGGCACTATCCACAACTCCATCGACCTTCGTGTCATCCGCAAATTTACTAACCCACCCTTCTACACCCTCATCCAGGTCATTTATAAAAATGACAAACAGCAGTGGCCCCAAAACAGATACTTGCGGTACACCACTAGTAACTAAACTCCAGGATGAACATTTGCCATCAATCACCATCCTCTGTCTTCTTTCAGCTAGCCAATTTCTGATCCAAAGCACTAAATCACCTTCAATCCCATACTTCCGTATTTTCTGCAATAGCCTACCGTGGGGAAACTTATCAAACGCCTTACTGAAATCCATATACACCACATCCACGGCTTTACCCTCATCCACCTGTTTGGTCACCTTCTCAAAAAACTCAATAAGGTTTGTAAAGCACGACCTACCCTTCGCAAAACCGTGCTGACTATCGCTAATGAACTTATTCTTTTCAAGATGACTATAAATCCTATCTCTTATAACCTTTTCCAACATTTTACCCACAACCGAAGTAAGGCTCACAGGTCTATAATTACCAGGGCTGTCTCTACTCCCCTTCTTGAACAAGGGGACAACATTTGCTATCCTCCAGTCTTCCGGCACTATTCCTGTCGACAATGATGACATAAAGATCAAGGACAAAGGCTCTGCAATCTCCTCCCTGGCTTCCCAGAGAATCCTAGGATAAATCCTATCTGGCCCAGGGGACTTATCTATTTTCACTCTTTCCAAAATTGCTAACAGCTCCTCCTTGTGAACCTCAATCCCATCTAGCCTAGTAGTCTGTATCTCAGTATTCCCCTCGACAACATTTTCTTTCTCTACTGTAAATACTGACGAAAAATATTCATTTAACGCTTCCCCTATCTCCTCTGATTCCACACACAACTTCCCACTACTATCCTTGATTGGCCCTAATCTAACTCTAGTCATTCTTTTATTCCTGATATACCTATCGAAAGCCTTAGGGTTTTCCTTGATCCTATCCGCCAATGACTTTTCGTGTCCTCTCCTCGCTCTTCTTAACTCTCCCTTTAGATCCTTCCTGGCTGGCTTGTAACTCTCAAGCGCCTTAACTGAGCCTTCACGTCTCATCCTAACATAAGCCTTCTTCTTCCTCTTGACAAGCGCTTCAACTTCTTTAGTAAACCACGGCTCCCTCGCCCGACAACTTCCTCCCTGCCTCACAGGTACACACTTATCAAGGACACGCAGTAGCTGCTCCTTGAATAAGCTCCACATTTCGATTGTGCCCATCCCCTGCAGTTTCCTTCCCATCCTACGCATCCTAGATCTTGCCTAATCGCATCATAATTTCCTTTCCCCCAGCTATAATTCTTGCCCTGCGGTACATACCTGTCCCTGCCCATCGCTAAGGTAAACCTAACCGAATTGTGATCACTATCACCAAAGTGCTCATCTAAATCTAACACCTGGCCGGGTTCATTACCCAGTACCAAATCCAATGTGGCATTGCCCCTGGTTGGCCTGTCTACATACTGTGTCAGAAAACCCTCCTGCACACACTGGACAAAAACTGACCCATCTAAAGTACTTGAACTATAGTATTTCCAGTCAATATTTGGAAAGTTAAAGTCCCCCATAACAACTACCCTGTTACTCTCGGTCACTGACCCGAAACGTTAACTCTGCTTCTCTTTCCACAGATGCTGCCAGACCTGCTGAGTGAATCCAGCATTTCTTGTTTTTGTTTCAGATTTCCAGCATCCGCAGTATTTTGCTTTTATTACCCTGTTACTCTCGCTCCTGTCGAGAATCATCTTCGCTATCCTTTCCTCTACATCTCTGGAACTACTCGGAGGTCTATAGAAAACTCCCAACAGGGTGACCTCTCCTCTCCTGTTTCTAACCTCGGCCCATACTACCTCAGTAGACGAGTCCTCAAACGTCCTTTCCGCCGCCGTAATACTCTCTTTGATTAACAATGCCATATCCCCCCCTCTTTTACCATCTTCTCTGTTCTTACTGAAACATCTAAATCCCGGAACCTGCAACATCCATTCCTGTCCCTGCTCTACCCATGTCTCCGAAATGGCCACAACCTCGAGATCCCAGGTACCAACCCATGCTGCAAGCTCACCCACCTTATTCCGGATGCTCCTGGCGTTGAAGTAGACACACTTTAAACCAAGTTCTTGCTTGCCAGTGCCCTCTTGCGTCCTTGTAACCTTATCCCTGACCTCACTGCTCTCAACATCCTGTACACTGGAACTACAATTTAGGTTCCCATCCCCCTGCTGAATTAGTTTAAACTCCCCCGAAGAGCACTAGCAAATCTCCCCCCCAGGATATTGGTACCCCTCTGGTTCAGGTGAAGACCATCCTGAATGAATGGTGGGGATGTGGGGGAATATGGGATTAATGTAGGATTAGTATAAATGGGTGGCTGTTGGTCAGCAAAGACTTGGTGGGCCGAAGGGCCTGATTCAGTGCTGTATCTGTAATAATAATAACCTGGAGTGGAGTCCCATTAGGTGGTTGGCGTTTCCCTCAAGTTAGCACCTTGCGGCAAGTCCTGCAACCGAATAGGTCCCAGATTTGTAGCTTTTTGTCTTTCCTTTGGACACCTGCCTACAAGGTCGGGCTGGGGAGGGGCGGTGGGGGGGGGAGCTGCTGCTGCAGGTGCTAGGAAAGCCTGTAGCTCCTACAACCATGACTAGGCTATGCAGCAAACAAAGATAACCTTTCGGCTTGGAAGCTGGAATGTGAGGACTATGTGTCCTAGAATGAACAGCGACCCACACTAGTGTATGCAACAGCCCTGATTGACCGTGAGCTGCACAAGCTTGGTATCAACATTGCCGCTCAACAAGAAACCAGATTAATCTCTATTCAAGAGGCTAATTACACCTGGCATGGAAACAGCACTGAAGACACCGTGACCATGGTGTAGGCTTCGCAGTGAACAACCGGCTAACACAGCGCCAATTCATCCACCAGTAGCAACCTTGGAGCGCCTCATCTCCTTGCCGTTATCGTCCGATGGAGGCACAGTCAACATCATATGCGTCTCCGCACCAACTCGATAAGCCAGCATCTCAGATAAATAACATTTCTATGACTCCATAGGTGACATTCTGAGAAACATTCCTAATGGCAAGAGGCTATTCAACCTGGGTAACTTTAAATCACATGTTGGGTCAGACAATGACGCATGGCCAACGTGCTGAAGTCGTCATGATCAACGGTAATGGACAACAGCAAGATCAAAGATAATGGCCAACGCCTTTTCGTGGCCTAAATGAACTCTATCACCAACACCTTCTTCCAGGGCAGACATCGCCACAAGGTATCATGGCGTCACCCATGGTCTGGACATTGGTACTAAGACCTAGTCATCACAAGGAAGTGCCATCTACGCAGCGTTCTTCACACCCGCATCTACCATAGCGCAGACTGCGATACCAACCACTCCCTTGGCAGCAGCAGAGTGAAGGTGCACCCCTGAAAATTCCATAGCTCCAAACGTGATGGCCCACCATGTATCAGCATCCCTTGCACAAGCAATGATGCCAAATACCAGCACTTTGCAGTGTCACTGGAACACTTGCTACCCACCCAAATCCTTAATGGGAAACATGGATGACATTATTGAAGAAGCTTGGAAATCACTGAGCTCAAATCATCTATGTAGCAGCTGAAGCATCATTTGGTAAAGTCAGAATCCGCAACACAGGATTGTTTAAGACCTACTCAGCTGAGGTGATATCTGTCATTGATGCAAAAAACAAGATACACAGCATAAACCCAACAGCTAAAACACTGCATGACCTGCAAGTAGCCAAGACAGCTGTGCAAAAGACAGGGAGATACTGCACAAACACTGGATCAACTTATGTCAAGAAATCCAAACTGCATGTGACAAAAGAAATCTACGAGCTATGTACGAAGAGGTCAAGAGGGCGTTTGGCCTGGCCATCACCAGAGTTGCTCCCCTGAAGTTGGCAGATGGTGAATTACTCACCAACAGTATTAAACAGATGTCCCGCTGGGCTGAACACGACTGTAAGCTTTACTCCCATGAGTCGGACAACTCCCAATCTATGCTTGACGCTCTCCCGCAACTTCCTGTCATGGATGAGTTAGATGAAGAACACTGGAGCTCGAAAAGGCCATAGACCGCTTAGCGAACAGAAGGGCACCGGGCGAGGATGGAATCCCAGCCGAGCTGCTCAAGCACAGAAAGTCCCATCAATTGCCACACCTTTATGACCTTCTTCTCTGCTGGAACGTAGGCTCTGTTCCACAGGAGATGCACGATGCCAAAATCATCACACTATACAGAACAAAGGCGACAGAGGAGACTGCACCAATTACAGGAGCATCTCATTCCTTAGCGTCACGGGGAAGGCCTTTTCTAGGGTCATGCTTAAAAGACTCCATCTACTTGCAGATTTAGTGCAACCGGAAGTACGGTGCAGTTTCCGTGCTGGCAGATATACTATGAATAATTATCTTTTCCATACACCAACTCCAAGAGAAGTATAGGAATAAAGTATACCTCTTTACCTTACTTTTGCAGATCTCACTAAGGCATTCAACACCATCAGCAAAGCAGGGCTCTACAAGATTTTACAAATAATTGGCTGTCCATCAAAGTTCCTCAGTCTCACACCCTCCTTCCATGACAACATGCACTGCACTGTACAGTTTGATGGCTCCACTTACTACAGTGAAGAATGGAGTGAAACTGGGTTGTGTCCCAGACCCCACTTTGTTTGCCATCTTCTTCTCCATGCTCCTGACCTTTGCCTTCCCTGCAGATATGGAAGGAGTCTACTAGCACACTAGGTCAGACAACATGCTCTACAATCTATCAAGGCTGAAAGTGAAGACAAAAACACATCACGTCTTGATCAGCGAACTCCTCTATGCTGATAATGCTGCACTAGTCGCTCACACAGAAATTCAGCTACAAAGCCATTCAGAATCATGGATAATTCTCTTTGATTCTTCTGATTTAGTCAACTACTATTCTGTTCCATCAGCTCCCACTCTAAGCCACATGATTAGCAGATCAATTTCCTTCACGGCAGTGTCAAAAGCTTCAATAAAATCTCAGTATACAGGATGAAATTAGTCTTCAGCAGGACTGCCAATTGGGCAACAGCGAATCACCAGTCTGTCTGACACACTGTCATACTGTAGGCCAATTTCACCCCCCGCCACTCCCGTGTCTATGTAGTGCCCTTTGTCCACTAATTTCTCTCACTGAACTCCAATAGGCCGTCAGACATGACCTCCTCCCAGAAAGTCACATCAGTCCACATTTCTCTAGGTGCTTCATTATTTCCCCTTTCAGGATCTCGTCCAGTATTTTCCCTGTCAAAGGTGTCAGATTCACCACGTTATCAAGAGGTACCTTCGTGGCCCGTTGCAAGCCGAAATGGAATTTTATATTTTGGCAGATGGGTGAGAAAGACAATAGATCTTTACCTGCTTCAAAGTTGCAATGAAACGTGTTATGTATTCTACAGTCACTGGATCTTCTACAGTAAGTTTATGACTCTGACACTCCACGCGGGCTCTGTTAATCACTATTCTGGCATCAGCCGTTAGACCTGAAATTAAAAGCAGAATTAATCAGTCAAGCAAATTTCCTGATTGTGTGGGAATCTTAATTGTTACCTGACAGCTCATACACAGAGATATCGCAAGCAAAGATTCCACATATCAGAAGAGTAAATTCAAAATGGAACTTAAGATCATGAACCCCAGTTGTTTCAGGTACTGCCATCAAAAACATTTAACTACCACACATTAACTAACAATGCAATGGTAATATTAATTATATATAGAATTAACTGTTGCATAACTGCACAAGTAACGCCGTTTTAAATGCAGACAGTGTTTCAAGGCTGGAAGAAACAAAAAAAAAATTAATAAAATTGCACATTCATAAATTTGTTTCCCTAAGTAGACAGAACAGACTTTGAGCATTTTCATAAAATGGAAAACAGACTGGTCCATAATTATCACAAACTAAGCATCTCTCAATTTCATTACTTTTGTCTAGCAGCAATTGAACAAGACAAGTTCAATTTAGCTTGACAATGTTATGAATATATCACACGCCATTAAATAATATTCCTCATAGAATGAAACAAGTTTGCACTGCTGCTGGGTAGCTGCTGACTTTTTCACATTGGCACTTGATTGTGGGCACTAATAATTTAGTAACAATTGACGATTATTACGTTTTTTTGCCCATTTAAGATTGCAGATTTTCCCAAATGTTATTTGTAATGGGGTGGTGTGGGGAAAAAGAGAAAGAGAAAAAAATTAGAACAGGTAAATGTGGAGAAAATCAGGAGAAAGTTCCCACACTGATCTCACATCCTGACTTCTGGATGACAAATCAAACAACAACTTCCATTTTTAACCACTACTCTATCATACTTCCCTGCGGCATCATGATCTCAGAAAGGAGCTGGGGGTGGTGGCAATCCCAAGTAGCAGCATTGCAAGGCCCAGCAGTGAGCTGGAGTGCAGTTTTTTGGGGAGGTTTAGGAGAAGCATTCCTGCTCCTCCAGATCCCGCAAAATAAAATCTAGAAGGGAATCGAGGAATATGGGAATAGGGTGGGACAGTGGAGTTGAGGTAGAAGAGCAGTCATGATCCTATTGAATAGTGCAGTAGGCTATATGGCCTACTCCTATTTCTTAAGCTCTTTCCTCAGTCATTTTTCCCTTAGAAGGGCGATAGGTTAAACAGTTCAACCCTCACCTCTAAATAGACAGAAGGTGTTTGGTGCGGAATCCACCCATTTGTACTTGAAATATATTGTAATTGGAGTCCTACAACTGACGTAGGACAAACTGTAATTTGCCTATTTAAGCTGCTGCCTGCTGGTTTCAGGCAGACGGCTTGCTCGTCCACTTCCAGGGTTGCCTGAAAAATGTAGCAGGATGGCCTTGGGTGCCAACGGGGTAGCTGAGGTGCCACCTTCCCCAGTTTCAATGGTTGGCCGCCTCTTTTCTCAGGCAATATTTGGGCATGCGGCAATTGAAAATTGCCCCCCCAAATCTACAAGGCACACTTCACTTAAACCTTAAGATTTTTAATGAAACTGTTGCGAATTTTTAGAATTCTCTATCCTGAAGGGTTGTGGATGCTCCATCTTTGAATACATTCACTGCTGGTCTCGCAGAGAAGGACATGGGGAGAGGGCAGGAAAGCGGATTGTACTGAATGGCAGAGCAGGCTCGAGGACCGTATGGTCTATCCCTGCTCCTATTTCTAATGATCTTATGCAGAACTCAAGGTTACTGCTACAGCTCTAATGACTTACTTTCCATTATGATGGCGGGGGATAAGAATCAAAAGGAGACAAGGACAAGGCAACAATTTTTCCCATTTCTTTCATTAAACATTGCTTTGGCATACAAGAACATAAGAAACAGGAGCAGGCTAGAGTCAATCTTATACTTTCCCATAATTTACAAAGCAAGATGGTTGTCCCAGGCACCGCTGCAGTAATTCCTCATACAAGTGCCTTTGGTCCAACCATCTTCATTTGATTCAATGACTTTCTCTCAATCAAATGGTCAGAATTGAAGATGTTCACAGATTAATTCCACAGTGATCAGCTGCATTTACAAATCCTGATCATGAAGCAGCTGGGAGGTATGACGAGTAGTAGTTATCCATTTCACTGTTAAAGGTGCTATATAAATCCAAGTTGTTGGAATAATAACCCAGAGAACCCGCGGGATAGTACCTTGGTAGTTGAGAATTTGATTTTGATTTTTTATAAAATCTGGAACTAAAAAGCTGATACCAGTAAACGTGACCATGAAGCTGTCAGATTGTCATTAAAACCCACTGGTTCACAAAAGACCTTTAGGGAAGGAAACCCACCATCCTTACCCGATCTGTTCTATGTGCGATTCCAGTCCGACATCGTGGTCTTAACTGCTCTCTGACATGGCCCAGCAAGCCACTCGGTTTATTAAACTGCTACAAAGAATAACAAGAATGCAGTTCATGAAGGCGGCCCACCAACACTGTCTCAGGGCAACTAGGAGTGGGCAATAAATGCCAGCCTTGCCAGCAAGAGTTAGGCAAATAACTTCCTTGCCACTTAAGTGCACAGTATTAAATAATAGTCAAACAAAAACACCCATCACCTCTCCCAACTTCACAGAGTCTCCCAACATCAACACCTTCAGGGTCACTATCGACTGAAAGCTTAACTGGACCAGAAAATCAACACCGCAGAGCCACTCCACCATGTACAAGGCTCAACCTCTAGACTACTGAGCACTCGCCTGGATGGCTGTAGCTGCAACAATACTCATGAGGCTCAACACCATTCAACTCACTTTGCTGGTGCCCCTGCCGCTGCAGTCAATCCCTTTATCACCAAGTCAAAGTAGCTAAAGTATGTATGATCTACAGGAATCACTGCAACTCACCAAGCTTACTTTGACAGCACCTCTCTCCCCTGCAACCTCTACCATTAAGAAGTATGAAGCAGACATGTGGAAACGCCATTCAAGTCATACACCACCGTGACCTAGACACTTATCACCTTTCCTTCAAGGTTGTTGCATTAATATCCTGGAATTCCCTACCCAACAGCATTAAAGGAGCACCATCAGCACAAGGGTTGCAGCAGCTTAAGGGAGCCCTACAACACTTTCTCAGGGAAACTAGGGATGGACAATAGATGCGGACTTGCCAACATTACTCCATATCCCGAGAATCCAACAACTACCACAAATTTCCACATACTGAGCTTAACTAGTCATTTTTCATATGGAACTTTCTAAGAGTCCTTTTGGAAGTACAGATTCAGCACTTTTTTTTTTATACACAGTTGTTGTGATCTGGAAAGTGCTGCCTAAAAGCACAGTGAAAGCAGATTTAATCGTAACTTTCAAAAGGAAGTGGGTAAATACTTAAAAAGGAAAAATGTGCAGGGCTATGGAAAAAGTGCAGGGCAATGGGACTAGTTGGATAACTCCTTCAAAGAACTGATGCAGCCACAATGGGCCGAATGGCCTCCTCTTGTGCTGTATGATTCAATAATTTGAAGGGTTTCCCACACCACTTGGGTTATAATTTTCTCAAAGCAGTCTATGCGGTTGGTTAGGCAGGATCTTCCCCTTCTAAAGCCAACATTGTTGACTAAATCATTGCTGTATACATCATACTCAAGTTCAATATGCGCACCACATTGGCCTGTTTCCATTCTATCAGCCACCACCCCAGTTTACTGACTCCCTCATAATGATCATCAACAGTTTAGGTTTTCAGCATACCACCAATTGTGGATCCAAATCCCATCCCACCCCACCCTGCCAAACAACAATAGCGCAGATGAACAACCTGCTCTGAAGACTCTACAATCGGGGTATTCTGACTGAGCATGCTCTCAGCTGATCTTTTTTGCATCTCTTTATGTTTGTCACCAGGACACTTCTGTTACCCATTTATACCCCTATCTAGCCTCTGTTGCTGCTGAAACCTTTCCTCGGCTTTCAACACCTTGAGCACTGATTCGAATGGAAGCTTTTTTCTGGTGAAAAGATACAAAACATCTACAGATAATAATTACAGCTGTCATCATCAGGACAAGACGAGCTTGAGGCTTTCAAAATACACATCAAAAATAAATTTATTGATGAATATTCCGCACACATAGTTTATGTTTTTTTGAAGGCATATATGCAAAATGATCAGAAGCAACTGCAAGCAATTAATTTATACTGAAAAGCAGAAGAATGAAATCCCATAGCCTACCTGCAAATGCCATGCAGACATGGTCATCAAGTGCACAGATTTTTCTCACTGTTCTCTCCTCCTGAAGTTTTGCAACCGACTTTTTCTCCACACCGAGAACAACTATGTCTTTACCACGAATCCCAACCTTTAAAGAACAATGCCATCACTTTATAGCATGAAGTAAAAATGAATGGAATAAACACTGGATATAAAGATCTGAACCCAACTCCCTCTCCATTGGCTGAGGGCAACGGAGGCCATCACTCGTCCCTACGGAATGGTATTGCCTATCTCTTAGGACCGAATGGGGAAACAGTGGCGTAGTGGTAATGTCACTGAACAAGAAATCCAGAGGCCCAGGCTAATACCCTGGGGGACACGGGTTCAAATCCCACCACACCAGCTGGCGGAATTTAAATTCGACAAATTAATAAAAATCTCGAATTGAAAGCTGGTCCATGAAACTATCATTGATTGTCATAAAAACCCATCTGGTTCACTATTGTCCCCCAGGGAAGGAAATCTGCCGTCCCCACCTGGCCTGGTCCACCTGCGACCCCAGACCCACAGCAATGCGCTTGACTCCCAACTGCCCCCTGAAATGGCCCAGCAAGCCACCCAGTAGTCAAGGGCAATTAGGAATGGGCAACAAATGCTGGCCTTGCCAGCGACACCCTCACCCCATGAAAGAATATAAAAAGGGACAACATAGAATACGTAATAAAAGGGAAAATATTTACAGGGCTACGGGAAGATCAAGGGCTTAATTCGACAGCTCCAAAGAGCTGGCACGGGCACGATGGGTGGAACGAACTCCTTCTGTGCTGTATGGTAGGATTAAGAAAAGTTGACCCAAGACCTTTTATTGATTTATTCATGGGACATAGGCACCAAGGGCAAGGCCAGCATTTATTGCCCATTCCCAATTGCCATCGTGTTACAACTGAGTGGCTTGCTTGGCCATCCAACAACAGTCAAGAGTCAACCACATCGCCAAGAGTCTGGAGTCACAAGTAGGTCAGACCAGGCAAGGACACCACACCTCCTCCCCTGAAGCACGCCAGTGAACCAGATGAGTCCCTACGTCAATCCTGTAGTTTCATGGTCACTGTCAAAAAAACCCTGCATGCCAAATGAGAAATATTAATCTCATCGGTTGGAAACTTACCTTCGACTTTTAATGGGCAAAATCCGACATATTAATTTTTTTTTAAAAACCAGCAGCCAAGATGGCCACTGCAACTTATATCTGAAATACCAGGAGATTGAACTGGAGACAAAAAGTCTAACCAGAAGCCCAGCCAGGACAATGGTTTGCTCTAAGCGATTTAATTACCTAAAATGGCTTCATTAGCATGGCAGTCAAGGCCTTCCTCACACATTGACTTTAGAAGAGCCAACCCCCTCCAAGTGTCAATGGGCATCCTGGGGCATGTAGAACCTTGAATTTCATTAGAAAGTTCCAGAAAGCCTCTTTATAAATTTAGGGGATTGAGAGAACCATGTGACCAACTGTTCATCCCTGAAGAAACTGGGAGTTGCTACTCAGACAGAATACAAACAGTTACACTGAGCGTGCAGCAGCAGAAAGCTGCATGCTTCCCTTTCTCTCTCCCCAGAAAACATTAAGTTTGAAAACTTTCTGCAACTGGGGGATCCTCCAAGCCTATAGGCTGCTACAACCAGCAACCAGGGGAAGAGAGCCAACTACAGTTTAATATACTTACCTCTTTCTTGTTAAAACTCAAGAAAACCTGTCCGATTGGTTCTTTCACGATCACAGTAAAGGAAAAAGGCAAAACACTCAGAGAAATAAACACTGTTATGGTCAAATAAGAAGGGGCAAGAGGGGAGCCTGAGACCCCCCTCCTCACCTGGCCATTACAGACATCAATACCGATACGAGATTTTTATTCCAGATTTATTTAATTAACTGAATTTATATTCCCCAGCTGCCGTGGTGGAATTTGAACTCACGTCTCCAGATCATTAGTCCAGGCCTCTGGATTCCTGGTCCAGTAACATAACCATTATGTTCTGATTTTACCAGAACAGGCAGCATAACAAATATGGGAAGACAGAGGTTGTGCTGCTTTATATGCATAGCAGTTACTATCCATAGGGGTGGCACAGTGGCGCAGTGGTTAGCACCGCAGCCTCACAGCTCCAGGGACCCGGGTTCGATTCTGGGTACTGCCTGTGCGGAGTTTGCAAGTTCTCCCTGTGACCGCGTGGATTTTCGCCGGGTGCTCCGGGTTCCTCCCGCAGCCAAAGACTTGCAGGTTGATAGGCAAATTGGCCGTTGTAAATTGCCCCTAGCGTAGGTAGGTGATAGGGAATATGGAGGGTTAATATAAATGGGTGGTTGTTGGTCGGCACAGACTTGGTGGGCCAAAGGGCCTGTTTCAGTGCTGTATCTCTAAAATAATAAAAATAAAATGCATAGTGTGTTATGTGCTGCTGGTGTGCACCCATCTCGCTTTTAAGACTAAAAGGTCTAATTCAAACAAACCCTCAACAATTCAGAGTTGAAATTGTTGTTTGGTCAGGGAACTTTGGAAATGTTAATAAAAGCAAAATACTTTTTGACTGGAAATACTCAGCAGGTCTGGCAGCATCTGTGGAGACAGGAAGCGTTAATGTTTGAGGTCTGTGACCATTCATCAGAACTGGCAACGGTTAGAAATGCAATAGGCTTTGCGCAACTGAAAGGGAGAACGGCAAGAACAAAAGGGAAGGTGTGCGATAGGGCGGAGGACAGGAGAGATTAAATGACAAAAATGTCATGGAACAAAAGGCAAAGGGAGTAGTAATAGCCGTCATAAAAAACAAACCATTTGTCCAGAGAGCGTTAACGGCAGAATAATGAACACTGTGGACTCAAGATAGCAGAATTTGCCAACCACTTCCAGTGGAGTGTTATTTAGTGCGATCAGGGTCGGAGATGCAACACCTGGTCCCATGACCATGGTTTTCTTGGCACTTATAGTCAAGGAGAACAATTTACAAGCATGGAAGAGACAGTCCATGAGTCTTTGTAGCTGAGTTTCTGTGTGACTAGCACCGCATCATCAGTGTAGAGGAGTTCTCTGATCAGGACATGATGTGTTTCTGTCTTCACTTTCAGCCTTGATAGACTGTCGAGCTTGCCATCTAACCTAGTGTGCGACTAGACTCCTTTCATATCTGCAGAGAAGGCGAAGGTCAGGAGCATGGAGAAGATGTCAAATGGAGTGGGGGCTGGGACAGAGCCCTGTTTCACTCCATTCTTCACTTCG
Source organism: Heterodontus francisci (assembly GCF_036365525.1). Taxonomy (NCBI): domain Eukaryota; kingdom Metazoa; phylum Chordata; class Chondrichthyes; order Heterodontiformes; family Heterodontidae; genus Heterodontus; species Heterodontus francisci. The sequence continues at coordinate 11,920,166 of NC_090375.1, read as the reverse complement.
AAACAGTCAGAAGTTTTGAAGTGTAGTCACTGTTCTAACGCAGGCAATGCAGCAAGCAATTTGTGGACAGCAAGCTCCCACAAACAGCAAAACACTGCAGATGCTGGAAATCTGAAATAAAAACAAAAAATGCTGGAAATACTCAGCAAGTCTGGCAGCATCTGTGAAAAGAGAAGCAGAGTTAACGTTTCAGGTCAGTGACCTTTCATTAGAACTGGCAAAGGTTTGAAATGTAATAGGTTTTAAGCAAATAAAGCAGAGGTAGGGCAATATCTTTGGATCCAAGGCCCCAAACACTCCTTTCAGTGAAGCAGCGATTTACTTGTACTTCTTTCAATTTAGTATACTGTATTCACTGCTCACAATGTTGTCTCCTCTACATTGGCGAGACTAAATGCAGATTGGGTGACCATTTTGTGGAACACCTCCACTCAGTCCGAAAGCATGACTCTGAGCGGTTGCTTGCCATTTCAACACATTCCCCCACCACCCCTCCCGCTCTCATGCCCTGAGCTTGCTGCAGTGTTCCAGTGAACATAAACACAAGCTCGCAGAACAGCAAGTCATTTACTGAATAGGCATGCTACAGCCTGCCAGACTGAACATGGAGTTCAATAATTTCAAACATGACAGCACCCTCCCCCCACCTTTTTCTTTTCAGTTACTTTTTCTTCTTTTTTATTTTAGTTTGTTTCATCATTAATTTTTTTTTTTACCATGTGCCTTCCTACCTTTTTTCTCATGTTTGTGCTTTGGGCTAGGGGCTGTTCATTTTTCTGTCAATTAACACCATCTCTGCACTAACGCTTTGTCTTTCAGCACACAGTTAACATACCTTTTGCCTTTGCTCCATGACCTTCCTGTCAGTTATTCTCTGTCCTATCAACACCTTCCCTTTTGTTATCGCTTGCCCACTCCCGATTTGCTTAAAATCTATTTCTTTTCTAACCCTTGCCAGCTCTGATGAAAAGTCACTGACCTGAAACGTAAACTCTGCTTCTCTCTCCACAGATGCTGAGTATTTCCAGCATTTCTAGTTTTTATTTTATCCCACAACCAGCAATATGTTAATGACCAGATAATCTGTTTTAGTGATGTTGATTGAGGAATAAATATTTACCAGCACACAGGGTATAACTCACCTGCTCTTCTTTGAAAAATACTATGGGATCTTTTACATTCACCAGAGAGTGCAGATGGGGCTGGGTTTGACACTTTTTTTATTTGTTTGGGGGATGTAGGTGTCGTTGGCCAGGACAGCATTTATTGCCCATCCTTAATTGCCCTAGAGAAGGTGGTGGTGAGCTGCCTTCTTGTTAGGAAATGAAGTTCCAGGATCTTGATTCAGTGACTGAAGGAACAGCGATATAGTTCCAAGAAATGTCATGTGTACTGCACGGGGAGTCATAGAGATACAACACTAAAACAGACCCTTCGGCCCACCAAGTCTGTGCCGAACATCAACCACCCATTTATACTAATCCTACATTAATCCCATATGCCCTACCACATACCCACCTTCCCTCAATTCTCCTACCATCTACCTACACTTGGGGCAATTTACAATGGCCAATTTACCGATCAACCTGCAAGTCTTTGGCTGTGGGAGGAAACCGGAACACTCGGCAGAAACAGACACGGTCACAGGGAGAACTTGCAAACTCCACACAGGCAGTACCCAGAACCGAACCTGGGTCGCCGGAGCTGTGAGGCTGCGGTACTAACCACTACGCCGCCCCAACTGTTGATGTTTGATTTATGTGCTCAAGCCCTGGACTTGAACCCAGAACCTTGTGACTCAGAAGTGAGAGTGCTAGCCACTCAGCCACAGCTGACATACCAACGTTCCTACAAAAGCAAAACAGTGCAGGTATTACAAGTGACTACAGCTCGAAAAGTAAATATAAGTATGTCTTTCTATTTTTGGCAGGAAAACCAAACACAAACACGACGGGCCAAGTGGCCTCTTTCTATGCTGTAAACGTTCTATGATTGACACAGATTTAAGAAAACTGGCAAAAGAATTGGAGGGGAGATGAGAATTTTTTACGCACTGAGTTGTTGTGATTCAGAATGCACTGCCTTAAAGGATAAATACGTGAAGGGAAAAATTTTGCAGGGCTATGGGGAAAGAGCAGGGGGGATTGGGAATAATTGGATAACTCTTTCAAAGAGCCGGCACAGGCACGATGGGCCAAGCGGCCTCCTGTACCAGGTGCTTTTGAGTGAAGGGGCCTCAGGCGAAGGCCATTGCGCCCCAAAGCCCGAGCACCTACCGCCGTAGAGCCTTTCTTCACCGCTTCTTGCGCATACTCCACTTGGAAGAGGTGTCCATCTGGTGAGAAGACGGTGATGGCGCGGTCGTATCTGGTCGCCATGGTTCAGGCCAAAATCAAACGAAAATAAAAACAGCCCCCCAACCTCCAAAGGAGGAGCCGCCGCTTCAAACCGAGCAAACCACCCAGCACCAATCTCAACGGCCACTGCGCACGCGTCACTCTCAAACACCGCCACTGCGCACGCGTCACTCTCAAATGTAGCCGCCACTGCGCACGCGTCACTCTCAACTGTAGCCGCCACTGCGCACGCGTCAATCTCAACGGAGGCCGCCACTGCTCACGCGCCAATTTCAACGGCCCCCCCCCCCCCCCGGCCCCACTGCGCAAGCCCCAATCTCAACAGCCGCCCCTGGCACGGTCAATCTTAACGGCCACCACTGCGCACGCGTTAATCTCGATGGCCGGCAATGAGTACGCGTGCGCACGCGGAGGAGATTTTGGTTCGGGGGCCCAGCCAAACTAGAAGAAACCACAAAGTAGGGAGGGGGGATTAATTAATATAGGGTTGATAAATTCAGGACAGTTTATCATAAATTTCCGCCATATATTTGGCAGTTGGAATTTAATGAAAAGAAAGAGCGACTTATTGTTTGGAAATCCCGAAAGCGCTCCAGTTAATTGCATTATTGAGTCTACTGCTCCAGAAAATCCCGTTCTCCTCTGTGGACCCGCTCCAAGTTCTGATGGAATGTACCACTGTCTGGGTTATACGGGGGAGGGGAAGGGGGGGGGAGAGACACTGAGCTAAACTACACGGGCTGAATGGTTTAATTTATTGATTAATACAATATTCAAGCGTGTATCAATGATGTATTTTCATATATCAGTCTATCCAAACTCTTATTTGCTGCTTTACATTTTTCAGGATTTTTTTTGTAATTGTACCATCTCACTTTCCAATTGTAACTGGGAGAGTTTATCAGGAACTCTTCATTCATTGATAGGGAGATCCTCAGCTCACTGATTAACATGAAATTGCACCTAGATACAGCACTATCTCCCCAGTCAGTGCGAGTGTATCATTCAGAATATTGCATGCACTTTAATTCCTCCTCTCTCCTTTGTCGTCCTGTAAAGCTGCCGACAACTGCTTTTTGCAGCTTAATTTGCATTTCCCACCCCTTTTTTTTTACTGGGGGGGAACCCTGCTATTTCCCCTTCCCCCTACCACAGTTGCTCTTACAGAGTTTGGCAGGAAATCCAGTTCCCTCCCCCCCCCCCCCAACCTACCTATCTCTCTCTCTTTTCCTGTAAAAGCATTGCCTGTGTCAAAGGAGGAGGAGTTGATAGAATATCTGCTGGTTGTGCTCTGCTGCATTGTGTGTGTGGAGGAAGAGGGGAGGAGGGGGGAAAATTCCTCCCCACACATACACAGACAGAAAGAACACCATGTCGGTTGCATTCGCTACTCCCAGACAGCGCGGGAAAGGTGAAATTACACCTGCCGCCATTCAGAAGGTAATGTAGCGAGTTTTGGAACGTTGTGACAATGTATCCGGTCAGATTGTTACATTGTAGCGGGAGCGCAACCACTGCTCTCCCCCCCCCCCCCCCACACTGGGCTATGGTGCCCAGGGGCCTGAGCGTTGAGTCTTTGTATATTCATGCTGCCTTCTAGTTTACAATATTAAGCTTAAGCAGAAAAAAAAAGCCTTTTTTCTACTTTATATATGTTTAGAATTTAAAAACCATCGCTGGTTCCTTTACACTGAACCTATTTTCAAAAAAAAAGAGTGAAGGGGAATTTTACTATAGCGGCCATGATGAAGATCTCTAGCTGTTGGAGAACATTTTTCTTTCCCTGTGCTTTTAAGTATCGCCTTTCTCAACCCCGAGTGAAAGTACAAGCACCAGTAACGATTTTTCTGCAGCTAACTTTTAACCCGTCCCTAGTTTTAGGTTTCGCAGTGGCTGGGTTGATTTGAACTGTTTCCCTTGTTCTGGGAAAAAAAAACTTTTGATGTGCTCATGGTGTGCAATTGTTAATGTTTTCTTTCAAACCCTATTCTTTCAAAGTTTCAGTTGGTTATGTTAATGTAAGTTTTTGCGAGTTACAAGTTGTGTTAGATTTTCACCAATTTTACTGCAAGACTGCTTTCTCTCCCAAGGTCTTTCGACATTTTTTTGGAGTTCGAAGGTGAGATGGAGCATCAGTTCCCGCTTCTGTTTCTGCAGTGAAAATTTGTAGCGATGTCTAACTTTGGGAATCTGCTTCTGGATTTATTGGGGTTACTTTATCATTTTCAGCAGAGTTTAGGATTAAGGCAGATCCAGTCTATTAACCGCGCTCACGTTAGTTTCAAAATGTGACTTGGCTTTTCTCGTCTTAATTGTCTCAACTCAGCTCCCAAGGTATTTTGCAAGTCACGGAGTACGGTAACATAGTGATTGTTGGTGGGTTATTCCTCCAGAGGCCTATACTAATGATCTGGAAATGTGAGTTGAAATCCCACCACGGCAGCTGGGGAATTTAAATTCATTTATTCAATAAATCTGGAATAAAAAGCTAGTGCTAATGATTTAGATTTGGATGTACAGGGAACAATTTCAAAATTTGCAGGTGACAAACTTGTAAGTATTGTGAACTGTGAGGAGGATAGTGATAGACTTCAACACGTCAACTGGGTGGTAGAATGGGCAGACATGTGGCTGATGAAATTCCATGCAGAGAAGTGTGAAGTGATCCATTTTGGGTGGAATATATGAGCGCGAATATAAACGAAAGGGAACAGTTCTAAAAGGAGATGCAGGAGCTGAGGGACCTGGGCGTCTATGCACACAAATCATTGAAGATGGCAGGATAGGTTCAGAAAGCGGTTAATAAAGTATAAGGGATCCTGGGCTTTATAAATAGAGGTGGAGAGTACAGAAGTAAGGACGTTATGATGAACCTTTCTAAAACACTGGTTCAGCCTCGACTGGAGTGTTGTGTCCAATTCTGGGCCCCACACTTTAGGAAGGATGTGAAGGTATTAGAGAGAGTGCAGACAAGATTCACGAGAATGGTTCCAGGGATGAGGGACTTCAGTTACGTGGGCAGAAGTTGGGGCTGTTTTCCTTGGAGACAAAAAGGCTGAGAGGTGATTTAATAGAGGTATTCAAAATCATGAAGGGTCTGTACAGATTAGATGGGGAGAAACTGTTCCCATTGGCAGGGTTGAGAACCAGAGGACACCGATTTAAGGTGAATGGACAAAGAACCAAAGGTGACACAAAAAATCTTTTTATGCGGCGAATGGCTGGGATGTGGAATGCACTGCCTGAGTGTGGCGGAGGCAGATTCAATTGTGGCTTTCAAAAGGAATTGGATAATTATCTAAAGCACAAATATTTGCATGGTTACGGGGAAAGGGTGGGGGGGAGTGGGATAGCTGAATTTTTTTATTCGATTGTGGGATGTGGGCATCACTGGCAAGATAAACATTTATTGCCCATCCCTAATTGCACCTTGAGAAGGTGCAGTCTCTTGCAGAGAGTCAGCACAGATATGATGGGCCGAATGACTGCATTCTGTGATCAGTAATGGTGACTGTGTAGCTACCAGATTATTGTAAAACCCCATCTGGTTTACTAATGTCCTTTGGGGAAGGAAATTTGCCATCCTTACTGGCTGTACCTACATGTGACTCCAGACCCACAGCAATGTGGTTGCCTCTTAAATGCCCTGTGAAATAGCCTAGCAAGCCAGTCAGGTGCATCAAAACTGCTATAAGGGCAATAAATGCTGACCTTGCCAGCAATGCCCACATCCCATGAATAAAAAAAATTGCAAGTGGGTTTTTAGTTGAGCCATCCTGTATGATGTCATGAAACAACTGAAGTTTCTCTCGTCCTTCCCACTCAACATTTACTAGGGCAAAGGGAAAAAGTGGAGACAATTTGGAGAGAAAATGGGAGGGAAGCAGACAAAAGGGGAGTTATTGCAATGTGATGGGGAAAATCGTAGAGAGGAACTAGATGTAGTAGGGATAACACAAACATGGTTGCATAAAGAACAGGATTGGCAATTTAGTACTGCAATATGTTGACAAATATATGAAATGAGTAAAAGACATAGAGTAATCATGGGGAATTTGACTACACACAATCCCCCCCATAAAGTGGAAAGTCGAAGTAGTGAAAAAGAAACAACATAGAATCACAGAATTGTTACAGTGCAGAAGGAAGCCATTCAGCCCATCCTGTCGGCACTGGCTCTCCAAATGAGCAACTCGCCAAATACCATTCCCCTGTCGTCTCCACGTGACCCTGCACATTCTTCCTTTTCAGATAACTGTCCAATTCCCTTTTGAATGCTTCAATTGAACCTGCCTCCACCATGTTCTCAGGCAGCGCATTCCAGACCTTAACCACTTGCTGCATGATAAAGTTTTTCCTCGTGTCACTTTTGCTTCTCTTACCAAATACTTTAAATCTGTGCCCTCTCGTTCTCGATCCTTTCACGAGTGGGAACAGTTTTTCCCTATCTACTCTGTCCAGACCCCTCATGATTTTGAATACCTCTATCAAATCACCTCTTGGCCTTCTCCGAGGAAAACAGTCCCAACTTCTCCAATCTATCTTCATAAATGAAATTCCTTATCACTGGAACCATTCTCGTGAATCTTTTCTGTGCTCTCTCCAATGCTTTCACGTCTTTCCTCAAGTGTGGCGCCCAGAACTGGACGCAATACTCCAGCTGAGGCCAAGCTAGTGTCTAGTTTAACTTAACTTCCTTGCTCTTGTACTCTATGCCCCTATTAATAAAGCCCAGGATACTGTCTGCATAATTAACCGCTCTCTCAATCTGTCCTGCCACCTTCAATAACTTATGCACATATATAACCAGGTCCCTCTACTCCCTTTAGAATTGTATCCTTTATTTTATATTGTGTCTCCATGTTCTTCCTACCAAAATGAATCACTTCACATTTATCTGCATTGAACTTCATCTGCCACCTGTTTGCCCATTCCACCAACTTGTCTATCTCCTTTTGAAGTTCCACACTATCCTCACAGTCCACAATTGTTCCACGTTTCATATCTGCAAATTTTGAAATTGTGCCTTGTACACTAAGGTCTTGGTCATTAATATAGATCAGGAAGAGCAAGGGTCCCAACACTGAGCCCTGGGGAACTCCACTACAAACCTTCCTCCAGCCCTAAGAGCATCCATTAACCACTACTCTTTGTTTCCTGTCACTTAGCCAATTCTGTATCCATGTTGCTACTGCCCTGTTTATTCCATGAGCTATATCTTTGCTCACAGGTCTGTTGTGTGGCACTATATCAAAGGCCTTTTGAAAGTTCATGTACAGCACATCAACCGCATTGCCCTCATCAACCCTCTCTGTTATCTCTTTTTAAAAAAAAAAAAATTTCAGATTTTCCCTTCATGAATCCATGCTGACTTTCCTTAATTAATCCATATTTGTCCATGTACCTATTAATTTGGTCTTTCTAGAAGTTTCCCCGCCACCAAAGTTAAACTGACTGGCCTGTAGTTTCTGCGGTTATCTTTACACCCTTTTTTGAACAAACGTGTAACATTTGCAATTCTCCAGTCCTCTGGCACCACCTCTGAGTCTAAGGAAAACTGGATAATTATAGCCAGTGCCTCTGCAATTTCCACTCTCGCTTCCCTCAGTATCCTTGGATGCATCTCATCCGGTCCTGGTGCTTTATCTACGTTAAGTATAGCAGCCTATCTAATGCCTCCTCATCAATTTTAAATCCTTCTCGTGTATTAATTACTTTCACTGTTGCCTGGGTAGCATCTTCCTTGGTAAAGATAGATGCAAATTATTCATTTATATCTCTGCGTGTAAATCCCTTTTGGTCCCTAATGGCCCAACTCCACATTTCACCACTTTTTACTATATATATATATATATATACCTATAGAAGACTTTGGGATTCCCTTTTATGTTAGCTGCCAGTCTCTTTTCATATTCCCTCTTTGCTTTTATTTGCCTTTTTGTTTCCCCTCTGAACCTTCTTTATTCAGCCTGGTTCTTCATTATATTACCTACCTGACATCGGTCATAAGTACACGTTTTCTTCGTCTTCATCTCCATCTCTTGTCATCCAGGGAGCTCTGGATTTATTTGTCCTAGCGTTCCTCTTCGAGGGAATATGCCTTGACTGTGCCCCAACTATCTCTTCTTTGAAGGTAGCCCTCTGTTCAGCTACAGTTTTTCCTGCCAACCTTTGATTCCAGTTTATTCAGCCCAGATCCATTCTTAGCCCATTGAAGTTGGCTTTCCCCGCTGTTAATTATTCTTACTCTAGATTGTACTTTGTCCTTTTCCATAACCAACCTAAACCTTATGATAGCATGATCACTGTCCCTTAAATGTTCTCCTATTGATATATGATCCACTTGGCCCATCTCATTCCCCAGAATCCCATCTAGTAGTGCCTCCCCTCGTTGGATGCAAACATACTGTGTAGGAAAATTTTCCTGAACGCACTCTGGGACCTCTTGCTCTTTTCTGCCCTTTACACTACTACTATCACAGTCTATATTTGGATAATTGAAGTTCCCCATTATAACTACTCTATAATTATGAACATATGAATTAGGAGCAGGAGTAGGCCACTTGGCCCTTCGAACCTGCTCCGCCATTCAATAAGTTCAAGGCTGAACTGATTACTCCGCATTTCTATCTACCCCCAACAACCTTCCAGCCCTTAGCTTATCAAGAATCTATCTACCTCAGCCTTAAAAATATTCAAAGACTCTTGCATCTCTCTGTAATTTCTTTGCAAATTTGTTCCTCTTCATCCTTTCCACTAGTTCATGGCCTACAGACTACACTGAGCAATGTAATTGCACCTTTTTTGTTCCTTAGCTCTAGCCAAATAGATTCCGTCCTTGACCCCTCAGGGATATCTTCTCTCTCCAGCTGCAATGCTCTCCTTAATTAATACTGCCACCCCTCCCCATTTTTTTCCTTTTCTTTCTTTCCTGAATGCCTTGTATCCAGGAATATCCAATACCCAGTCTTGCCCTTTTTTGAGCCAGGTCTCTTATAGCCACAACATCATATTTCCATGTGTCAGTCTGCGCCCATAACACACAAATCTTATTAACAATAAAATGTGCATTCACATACTTGCACATTAACCCTGATTTAGACTTTATTGCTTTCTCCCTTACTCTGACCCCAGCTAATAACTTAATATTCCTTACTCTCTCTCCAAATATTCTGTGCACCTTGGTATTCCTCTCTGATATTTCCTCCTGGTTCCCATACCCCTGACAAGATAATTTTAACCCTCCCCAATAGCACTAGCAAATTACCCTGCAAGGAAATTTGTCCCAGCTCTGTTCAGGTGCAACCCCTCCAGCCTGAACATGTCCCACTTTGTCCAGAACTGGTCTTAGCGTCCTAGGAATCTAAAGTCCTCCCTCCTGCACGATCCTCCCAGCGAGGTGTTGAGCAACATTATTCTCCCATTTCTGTAACCGCTTGCACGTGGCACTGGGAGTAATGCAGAGATGACTACTTTTGAGGTCCTGCTTGCTAATTTCTTACCTAGCTCAGTAAACTCTTTTTGCAGGAGCACATTCCTCTTCCTATCTATGTCGGTACCAATGTGGACCATGACTGCTGGCTGTTCCCCTCCCCCCTTCAGGATGCTCTGCTCAGTGACATTCTTGACCCGGGCACCAGGGAGGCAACACACCATCCTGGATTCACGTCTGCAGCCACAGAAACGCCTGTTTATTCCCCTCGCAATTGAATCTCCTATCACTATCGCTCCTCCAGTCTTCCTTGTGCTCCCCTGTACAGCTGAGCCAGCCATGGTGTCATGGCCTTGATTGTGGCTGCTCTCCCCAGATTCTTTCCTCAGTATTCAGAACTGAATACTGGTTGGAGAGTGGGATGCGCTCACGGGACTCCTGCACTGCCTGCCTGTTCCCTCTCTCCCTGCATAGTCTTGAACTGCATGGTTGGCCACATCTATAAACGTGCAATCCACGAAACACTCATCCTCACGAATGCTCCGTAGTGATGCCAGCTGTTGCTCACGTTCCGAAACCCGGAACTCAAGCTGCTGCAACCGACAACACTTCTGCACATATGTTTATCCACGACCCGAGAAGTGTCCTGGAGTTCCCACAAAGCACAGGATGTGCATTCTAGGGGTTGGAACGACCGTGCCATTCCTCTATCTGTTGATTAATAACCTTGCTACTTCCAATAAATCTTACTGCTAATAAATCTTTACCAATACTAATAAACATTACTCCTCTTAATAAACCCTAATACTTAATTTGCCTTACTAATACGAGTAGCAATAAACCCAATTTTTCTTAAATAAAAAGGAGTCGCCAGTTTATTTCCGAGTTTAGATAAGATAAATGGCTGGTGAGTATTTCCTAATCACCTCCCTGCTTCCCTGTCATGTGATACCTCAATATTTTTTTCTTTCCGAACACTGCTCTGAACGTATTGTTACGACCGAGGTGGGAAGAGTGCACTGTTTATTCTGGTTCCACTTCTCCATATTTAAATTTTCCCATTTGCCGATACTGTCAATCATATGCTCCATTTTTCCCAGAATAAAACACAGGAAACAGGTGTCTTTAATAAACAACAAAATTATCAGTTTATTATAAACACGTCTTAACCAGTAATCAAGTAAAGCAAAAACACACAGACTGAACTATAACAGTTCCCTTTTTACCTTAGCCCCTCACACCCACACATACATACCCTTACCCCTTACCTTAGGAAGGATATTATTGCCATAGAGGGAGAAATGAAGTTTCATCAGACTTTTTCCCGGGGTGGTGGGACTGTCCTATGAAGAGAGATTGGGGAAACTGGGCCTGTATTCTCCAGAATTTGGAAGAATGAGAGGTGATCTCATTGAAACCTACAAAATACTTCAAGGGATAGACAGGGTAGATGCAGCTAAGATGTTTCCCCTGGTTGGGGAGTCTAGAACCAGGGGACACAATTTCAGAAGAAGGGGGAAGCCACTTAGGATTGAGATGAGGAGAAATTTCTTTACTCAGAGGGTTGTGAATCTTTGGAATTCTCTACCCCAGAGGGCTGTGGAAGCTCAGTCATTGAGTATGTTTAAAGCAGAGATTGACGGATTTCTAAGTGCCAATGACATAAGGGGATATGGGGATAGTGTGGGAAAAAGGCATTGAAGTGGATGATCAGCCATGATGGGCTCAATGGGCTGAATAGCCTACTCCTGTTCCTATACATTGGTTAATTGGAAAAATAAAATGGATTTTGGTTTTAGAGCTCAAACAAAAAAACAACACTTCAGCTCAAGCAAGAATACTTGCTCATTCTTGATGAAAAAAGATATGGAAATATGTCCTTTGTTTTGGTTTGGCATCCCAAATGCGATAGACAGCTGTCATTGGGATCTTCGTAGAACAGTTCTTTCCGGGTGATGATGATCTGTTTGTGTAGGCTTTCCAAGAAATGCAGCTAAAGAGGCTTCAGATAGCTCTTGCAGCAGAGATGCAGCCACAGGGGTTTCAGTTCCCGCACATTGGATACGGAGGGTTTCTTCAAATACAGGAAGAAAGACGAGACTGACACACTGGATATGCAGGGTTTCTTTTCAAGAGAAAGAAAGCGATGAGCTGAGTTTTCTTGGAAGATAAAATTGCAATTCAAAGTAAAACCAAAAATATTCCAGAAGTCAAGCCTCCTGACCTCTGCAAATCTTGACCTGTCACTTCTCTGTAAACGTCTTCTCCAAGTCAAAACAACCAGCTCCCTGCTGGTATTTCATCTCAAAACAGATGCTTTCCAATAAGGGCTTGTTTATAAACCTAGTCCAGGAAGCCTTCTGGTGACCTCTTTTTAAAAAAAAAAAACACAACGTTCAGCATCTATTCAAGCTTCCAGATGAACCAATGTCCATAATTCAACTATAAATCCTTAAAAACTTTTTTTACCAAAAAAAAGCACACTCAGCATATTATAGACTGGCAGCGGTGGCTATCCTCACTCTGCTCTCGCTGTTTACACCTGCTCCACTCTCGTTTCCTGCCGTTCTCCGTGAACTCTCATACTCTCCTGGGCTCTTCATGCCCCATTCTGCTTTCGCTGTTTTCCGCTGCTCTCGGTGAAGTCTATCTCTCTCTTGGGCTCTTTATGCCCCACTCTATCCTCGATTTTTGCGTTCAAGTCCTGCAGTAGGCTGTGAAGATCTACTCTGATACCTTTCAGCTATTGTATCTTCAGAGAACCTTCTAGCTAAAGCAGGAGCAGAGTGCTACTTGTTACAGACTGAGGTGGTACAACTAGGTGGGTGATTAGGGTGATGTGAATCCAACTATTTCCTCACTTTGATTCGATAACCCTGTCAGTGTGGAAGTACGGACTGTATCTAATGGGGCAGTTTAAAACAAAATTCATAGAGACAAGACTTTCGAATGGTAAGCATGTTGGGTGTGCAGGAATTCTGAACGCCAACTAAGTTATGCCTATTACATTGATTTCCTCTATCTATTCTTTTATTAGTTACTGGATGAAAACAATCAGCTTATCCAATGCATAATGGAATACCAGAGCAAAGGGAAAACTGCCGAATGCTCCCAGTAAGTTGATTTTTTTTTTTTTGGTTTTGCTTTTGCTTTCTGAAAATCTGCAACTAAACTGATGCCTGGCCACATGAACTATCTTTAGTCGTTGAATCTACTCCGGGGGGGTGGGGGGGTGAAAATAGGTAAAATTGCACATGGCTATTCATCCTGTGTGATGACACATTGCAAATGAATACAAAGCACACATGTAAGATTGAACAGACCAGGCATCTTTACTCTAGAAAAGAAGCATCTGATAGAGCACCTGATAGAGCAGTGTTAGATTATGAAGGAGCTTGATGGGGTAGACATAGAGAAGATGTTTCCACTTGTGGGGGAGACCAGAACTGGAAGCCATAAATATAACATATAATAAAAGCATAAACACACAGATAGGGACAGAAAAGAGCAGAAGAAAAGATAAGTGAAACAGTTTGAGGCAATATCTTGTTACTGTTTCTCAAGCTCGCTGTAGCCTTGATTGAAGATCTGGTCTTGCGTTTTGTTGGGGCCCAGTAGTCATCTTAAAAACCTTGTTCACGTAGGAAACCTTGCTCTCTTTTGAGTTTCACGTGTTTTCACAAGATTCAGTTCCGTGGGAAAAAGATGGAGGCAGGCAGTCCTAGAATAGAATCATAGAATGGTTACAGCACAGAAGGGGGCCATTCATTCCTTTGTGTCTGTGCTAGCTCTCCAAGAGCAGCGCAGTTAGTTCCACTCCCCCGCATTTTCCCTGTGCCCCATATATGATATAATTGCCTGGCGTCCTAATATTTTTAACCTTGTGTATGCTTCTTTATAATGACCGATGTCTCTAGAGCGATGCATTATTTTTCTTTTAGATGGCCTCCTGCTTAAGCTGATCTGTCTCTTTAAGGCTAGAAAGTTTAATTGCAATGAACAAATGCAATCATGGTTCACACTGAATTTAACTGTTGTTTGGTGTGGTACATTTTATAGATTAGATATAGATAACTCTCAGTAAATTCTTCTCTACTGGTGATTTGTAAGTTTCCTTCGGAAAAGTTGTCATTCTTTGCTTGAAGTACGAACATACGAACCAGGAGTAGGCTATTCGGCCCCTTGAGCCTGCTCCGCCATTCTATAAGGTCATGGCTGATCTGTTTGTGGACTCAACTCCACTTTCCTGCCGACCCCCGATACCCTTTGACTCCTTTGTTTGTCAAGAATCTGTCTTTAAAAACATTCAATGACCCTGCCTCCACTGCTCTCCGGGGAAGAGTGTTGCATGGACTCATGTTCCTCGGAGAAAAAATTTCTCCTCGTACTGAGGAGCACTCTAAACTAACTTAGTTCCACATTTTGTGTAATTAATATGTGGAAATTTTATTACAATTTGAGGCCGATGATTATTGTTCCACCTCTGCAATCTAATTTTAGTTATATCATTATATTAAGTAGTTCAGGCAGAAGTCAACAGTGCTATGTTCGTACTTAGTCAGAAGGTTGTGGGTTCAAGTCCCACTCCAGAGACTTGAGCACAAAATCCAGACTGACGTTCCCTCTGGTGCCAATAGTGAGGGAATGCTGCACTGTTAGAAGCTTTCAAATGTGACATAAAACGAGACCCCGTCTCACTTCTCGGGTGGACATAAAAGATCCCTTCGCAATGTGTTCAGAAAGAGCAGGGAAATTCTCCCTGGCGTTCTGACCAATATTTATCCCTCAGGATCACTTTTTCAAAAAAAGAAAATTACATTGTTGTTTGTGGGAGCTTGCTGTGTGCATATTGTCTGCCGTGTTTCCTATATAACAGTGACTACACTTCAAAAAGTAATTCATTGGCTGTAAAGCACTTGGGGGAGTCCTGAGGCTGTGAATGCAATTTGGTTCTCCCTGATTTGCTTTGATATTTGCATCATAATTTTTTATTTTTGGCATGTTTCCAAAATGACGGTTTTGAGCCATGTTTTGTGACTTACTGAAAGTGTTGAAGCAAATCCAGTTTAAAAAAAATAGTCGATCATTGCACACACAATCTGGGAGGCATGGGCACTTAATGCTGAGCTTCCCTTACATCAGTCAGATAATTACATCGTAGTCAGTGGGAACTATTTTTAAAGGTTTAACAATGACTGCATATGATATTTTACTCTGTGAACCTTTCATTATCTTCTTAGCATGGGGTAAATAAATGCAGAACACAATACTAAAACAGAAAAGGCTGGAAGCAGTATGCAGGTCAGGCAGTATCTGCAGAGGGAACAGAGGAGTTCATTTCTTTGTGTAAACGGGAGGGTTTTATGGCGTTGTAATGAGGAACAGAAATGGGAGCTGTGGCAATGGGATATCCTAACAATCATCATTTCTGGAAGAGAAATGGCCGCGAGTTAAAGAATATGAAGAAAACACCAAAAGAACAGCAGATGCTGGAAATCTGAAACAAAATCAGAAAAGGAGACCAAAACGATAGCTAGTGTCAGCTGTGGCTCAGTGGGGAGCACTCTCGCCTCTGAGCCAGAAGGTTCTGGATTCAAGTCCCACTCCAGAGACTTGTACACAAAAATGTAGGCTCGTACTCCCAGTGCCAATACCGAGGGAGTGCTGCACTGTCGGAGGTATTGTTTCTCAGATGAGGCGTTAAAGCGAGGTCCCACCAGTTCTCTCCTAGGAGCAGGAGTAGGCCATTCAGCCCATTGAGTCTGCTCCACCATTCAGTTAGATCATGGCTGGTAATCTCCCTCAACGCCACTTCCCCACGATATCCCCATATACCTTGATGTCATTAGTATCCAGATATCTATCGATTTCTGTCTTGAACATGCTCAGTGATTGAGCTTCCACAGCCGCCTTGGTGAGGGGGTGGTGCGGGAGATGTAAAAAGATCCCATGGCGCTATTTTGAAGAGCAGAAGGGGAGTTTTCCCTGGTGTCCTGGCCAGTATTTATCCCTCAACCCACATCAAAAAACCATTGTTACCTGGTCATTGTCATGTTGTGGGAGCTTGCTGTGTGCAAATTAGTTGCCACTTTCCTACATTACAGCACTTCAAATAGTACTTCATTGGCTGTAAATAGTTTGGGACATCCTGAGGTCATGAAGGCCGCTATAGAAATGCAAGTCTTTCTTTCAAGATCTTCTCTAATAAATTCAATGGAGGAATTCAGGAGAAATGTCTTGGCCTGAGAGTGGAGAAAATGTAGAACTTGCTGCCACAGGGAGTGTTTGAGACAAATAATAGATCCATTTAAGAAGAAGCTAGATTAACACGTGAGGAAGAAATGAATGGAAGGATATGTTGATCGGGTGAGAGAAGGCTTGTGGCGGACCTGGACCGGTTGGGCTGAGTGGCCTGTTTCTGTGCTGTAAATAGACACAACTGGAAGCGTTCAAGCTGATCAGGCAGCATCTGTGAAGAACAGAGAAGTTTAACATTTCAGTTTGGATGAAAGGTCACAGAGCTGAAACGTTAACTCTGCTTCTCTCTCTCCACAGATGCTGCCAGACCTACTAAGTATTTCCAGCATTTTCTGGTTTTTATTTCAGACTTCCAGCATCGGCAGTATTTTGCTTTTGTATTGGAGAAGTTAACGCTTCGTTTTTTGGACCCCTTTGTCAAAAGCTTTGCCCTGTGCTGGTTTGATGCTCTGTGGTTGAATCATGTGCTTTGCAATTTTTGAAGCAAGTGACTTCTGTTGCACATTGCAGTGTTTCCAAGTCTGGTCTGTTTGGAATAATGTCAGCAGTAGATTCTCTGGAATTCCCTTATCTGAAAACACGAGCTCATTCTAGGACACGCTGTAGACTCTTGTGATTTAAGACCAAGTGAAGCAGCGTTTTTGAGACCATTTTACTTACGACTGTGAACAGCCTCTTCTGTTCTGGACTCCGATGGGAGAAATCAGAGGGGATGTTCAAAAAAAGGTGTTTTTTTTATGGAACATTTTTAATAGTTTCTAACTGGAGATGAAAGGTCTTTGAGCGGACAGAGCAAGAGTTCACATGATGGAAGCTCCAGAATACATTCAACCAGAGTTGGCAACTCGTTACTTATCAATTAGGGTTATCATCGAGTCCTGTTCTGTTCTTCTGGCCCTCATTGTCAGTCTGATTCTCACTGTCTTGTTACAGGATTTGTTTTAACATGTGGCCTCAATGTTTTGAGTTTTGTGCAAAACTGTTGTCCGTATCTTTAGTGCATGCCTGTAGTGAGAGCTGCGGCTAATTGTCAGCAAGATTTTTATTTATTAGGGTTCTGTTTAGCCTGCTTTTTGGTTACTTTTTAGACTTGGGAAGCGAGATTGAATGAATGAGTTAAAATAACACTTTTGTAACCTTCCCCAGCCCTCCTGAGATTTCTGCGTTCCTTCAGTTCTGGCCTCTCTGCATCTGTGATTTCCATCGCTCCACCATTGGCGGCCGTGCCTTCGACTGCCTGGGCCCTAAGTTCTGGAATTCCCTCCCTAAACCTCCCCCCACCCCCCCTCCTCTCCCACTCCCTCCCATCTGTCTGTCTCTCTCTGCCTCGCTCTCGCGCATCGGGACAATCTGCAAGAATAGCCAATGTAAGGGAAAACAACAACTTGTACTGCATGAGGAGAGAGTGCTGATTGGTTGGCAAGTGAACTCTGGTACAGGCGTTGCCATGGAGGATGCATGTCTCTACCAATCAGAGTTCACTTGCCAAACAATCAGCACTCTCTTCTCATGCAGTATAAGTTGTCTTCCCTTAATTTGGTTATTCTTGTGGATTGTCCAGATGAGTGCAAGACAAAAGGCTTCGACAGTATGTCTCTATTTTCAGCAATGGCTCCTAGTTTTGTTCTCACTTGCAAGTGGAAACATCCTCTCTCTCTCTACCCTACTGAACACTTTCATAACTTGAAGTCCTCTAACGGGTTACACCTCAGTTTTTTTCCAGTGATAAGAGCCCCAATCTGTTTGTTTCCTAATGGGTGTAAACTCTCAATTCTTGTATCAATCTAGTAATTCTTTTTTGCAATTTCTGCAGTGCCTCTACATCCTTTTCATATGGAGCCTGGAACTGTGCAGAGTACTCTAAGTTTAAATAAAGTAAATGAAGAGAAACTGTTTCCAATGGCTGAAGGGCCAATAACAATGGGGCACAGATTCAAGGCGATTGGTAAAAGGACCAGGAGGTGACATGAGGAAAAATATTTTTAGGCAAGGAGTGGTTCGGATTTGGAATTCCCTGCCTGATAGGGCGGTGGATACAGATTCAATAGTAGCTTTCAGAAGGGAATTGGATAAATACTTAAAGGAGAAAAAATTGCAGGGATTGGGAAAGAGCAGGACTAACTGAATTGATCTTCAATGGGGAGATAGTGGCATAGTGGTAAAGTCACTAGACTAGTCATCCACTGGGCTAATGCCCTGGGGACATGGGCAAAAATTATAAGATAATTATAATTTTTTTTAAAATTCATTCATGGGATGTGGGCGTCGCTGGCCAGGCCAGCAATTATTGCCCATCCCCTAATTGCCCTTGAGAAGGTGGTGGTGAGCTGCCATCTTGAACCGCTGCAGTCCATGTGGGGTAGGTACACCCACAGTGCTGTTAGGAAGGGAGTTCCAGGATTTTGTCCCAGCGACAGTGAAGGAACAACGATATAGTTCCAAGTCAGGATGGTGTGTGGGGGACTTTAATTATCCAAACATTGACTGGGATAGTAGTAGTGTCAAGGACAGTGAGGGGCAAGAGTCATGAGGGGTCTGGACAGAGTTGATAGGGAGAGTCTATTCCCACTTGTGACAGGATCGAGAATGAAAGGACACAGATTTCAAGTATTTGGTCAGAGGAGAAAAAGTGACATGAGGAATAACTTCACGCAGAGAGCGGTTAAGGTCTGGAATGCACTGCTTGAGCATGTGGTGGAGGCCAGTTCAATTGAAGCATTCAAAAGGGAATTAGACTGTCATGTGAGCAAGGAGAAGGCAGGGGAATGGAAGTGAGAATTGCTCTTTTGGAGAGCCAGTGCAGACACGATGGACCGAATGGCCGCCTCCTGCACTGTAAGTATTCTGTGGTGGATTTAGATTCCACGATGGCAGCTGGTGGGATTTAAATTCCATTATTTATTTTAAAAATTCAATTACTTAATTAAAATCTTAAATTGAAAGCTAGTCGCAGTAATAGTGCCATGTCGTAAAAACGCATTTGGTTTTTGGAATTGCATGCAATTCTGGTCGCCACACTACCAGAAGGACGTGGAGGCTTTGGAGAGGGTACAGAAGAGGTTTACCAGGATGTTGCCTGGTCTGGAGGGCATTAGCTATGAGGAGCGGTTGGATAAACTCGGATTGTTTTCACTGGAACGACGGAGGTGGAGGGGCGACATGATAGAGGTTTACAAAGTTATGAGCGGCATGGACAGAGTGGATAGTCAGAAGCTTTTTCCCAGGGTGGAAGAGTCAGTTACTAGGGGACATAGGTTTAAGGTGAGAGGGGCAAAGTTTAGAGGGGATGTGCAAGGCAGGTTCTTTACACAGAGGGTGGTGAGTGCCGAGGACTTGCTGCCAGGGGAGGTGGTGGAAGCAGGTACGATAGCGACGTTTAAGAGGCATCTTGACAAATACATGAATAGGAAGGGAATAGAGGGATACGGTCCCCGGAAGTGCAGAAGGTTTTAGTTTAGGCAGGCATCAAGATCGGAGCAGGCTTGGAGGGCCGAATGGCCTGTTCCTGTGCTGTACTGTTCTTTGTTCTTTGTTCACTAATGTCCTTTTAGGGAAGGAAATCTGCCGACTATGCCTGGTCTGGATTACGTGTGACTGCAGATCCATAGTGGTTGACTCTTCACTGCCTTCTGAAAAGGCCTGGCAAGCCACTCAGTTTAAGGGCAATTAGGGGATGGACAATAAATGCTGGCCTTGCCAGCGATGCCCATATCCCATGAAAGAATTTAAAAAAAAAAAGCTGGCACAGGCTCGATAGGCTGAATGGCAGCCTCTAGGGCTGTGTTATTCTCTGATTCAGTCAGTGTGGTCTAACCAAGGTTCAATGCAAGTTTAACATTGCTTCTCAATTCTCTCCCTCTAGAAATTACTGTTTTCTTATAACTGTGTGTGACTGCCTAGTGACTCATCTTGCTGTAGCCTCCTCTGACTTCATCTTTCCCAGGAAGCTCAGAACTGTGGTTTTGAGAGAGAGCGGAGAGAGCTTTCACCTGGGGGCATAGATTTCAAGTAATTGGTCGAAGGATTAGAGGGCAGTTGTTGTTTTTTTGCCTTGAGGATGGTAATGGTCTGGAACTCACTGCCTGAAAGAGGCAGAAACCCTCATCGCATTTGGGAAAAAAAGTGAGCTAGATATGCACTTGAAGTGCCTTAACCTACAGGGTTCCAATCAAGAGCTGAGAAGGGGGATTAGGTTGGGTAGCTCTTTCAGCCCCGCACTGGCACCATGGACTGAATGGCTGCCCCCTTGTGCTGTAAATTTTTCTATGTTTCTATGTGATGTTCCTTAGTCTCTCTGTCACCAAGTGCTTCAATCTATAGACTTTCAAAATCCTGCGGTTCAAATCCCACCATGGCAGCTGGGGATTTAAATTCAATTAATTAATAAATTTGGCCTAAAAAATTAATATCAGTAATGGTGACCATAAAACTACTGGATTGTTTAAAAAAAAAAAACATCTGGTTCACTAGGGAAGGAAATCTGCCGTCCTTACCTGGTCTGGCCTACGTGTGACTCCAGACACACAACAATATGGTTGACTCTTAGCTGCCCTCTGAAATGGACCAGCAAGCCACTTAGTAAAGGGTAAGTACAGATGAGCAATAAATGCTGGTCTTGCTAGCACAGCTATGAATAAATTAAAAAGAAAGCTGGGAGGCTGGCCAGGAGAGCATTGGAAAGGTACTGGTATAGAATTCATCTTTCCTGTCTTCCCTGCTTTTTGATGTCTTTTATGGTTGAACTATTTCACTTTGGTGTATCTGAAAAGTTAGTAGTACGTGTTATAGAGCCATTTACAGCACAGAAGGAGGCCATTCAGTCCATCGAATCCATGCTGGTTCTCCACGGAGCAATCCAGTAACTACCACTCTTTCTGCCCTCCCCACCCCCGCAAGTTTATTTTCAAGTGGACGTCCAGTTTCTCTTTTGCAGGTGACTCTCTGGCTACGATTAGATACATAAGAATGGCACCAGATGAGAGCAGCCCCACCCAGTTGGAGAGGCTACTGTACATTCTAAAACCTAATTTCGTTTTTCCTTTCCTTTGAATTTGAGGTTGTGTCTTTTTATTTTAAGTTCTGTTTGGGAATCTTCTCAATTCAATTTTTTGCTTGTAATATTTCAATGAAAATGTGCAAGCAGTGGGTAATTTTTTTTAAACTTGTGCGATTGGGTGTTTAATGTGAATATGCTGTAATATGAATGCAGGGTGTAAATTGTTATACAAGCCAAATACTGCGGATGCTGGAAATCTGAAATAAAAATAGAAAATGCTGGAAATACTCAGCAGGTCAGACAGCATCTGTGGAGAGAGAAGCAGAGTTAAAGATCCATCTCGGCTTCCTCCTGAAGTCCCCGGCATCACGTATGCCAGACTTCAGCCAATTCGATTCACTCCGCGTGATATCAAGAAACGACTGAAGGCACTGAATACTGCAAAGGCTATGGGCCCTGACAATATTCCGGCAATAGTACTGAAGACCTGTGCTCCAGAACTTGCCGCGCCCCTAGCCAAGGCACCTTCGACAGCGCCTTCCAAACCCGCGATCTCTACAACCTAGAAAGACAAGGGTAGCGGACGCGTGGGAACACCATCAGCTGCAAGTTCCCCTCCAAGTCACACATCATCCTGACTTGGAACTATGTCATTGTTCCTTCACTGTCGCTGGGTCAAAATCCTGGAACTCCATCCCTAACAGCACTGTGGGTGTACCTGCACCACATGGACTGCAGCGGTTCAAGAAGACAACTCACCACCACCTTCTCGAGGGCAATTCGGGATGGGCAATAAATGCTGGCCTGGCCAGCGACGCCCACATCCCATGAACGAATAAAAAAAAAACCTCTGTGACCTTTCATCAGAACTAGTTCACAGACCTGAAATGTGAACTCTGCTTCTCTCTCTACAGACTGCCAGGCCTGCTGAGTATTTCCAGCATTTTCTGTTTTTATGTAAATTGTGTTGTTTGGTTTTGGCTTCTTATTATTCAAGATCATTTTAAGGTGACTTAAATCAAATTTTGATTTTTAGCTATGATTCCTGTGAGTTTGGAAGTATGTTCTGTCAATCTGCCTGTTCGACCATAAAAATGGGAAATCTTTTTCTTTGGCTGTTTTATTGTGACTTGAATAAGTCGAATTATATTTTCTTCATGTCATGTCTATCGCACAGAAATGGGCTACTTGGCTCACTGTGTCCACGTAGGTGTTTGTGCTCCAGGCAAGCCTCCTCTCTCACTTACTCATCTCACACTCAGACTATCAGCATATCCTGCCTGAAAGGGTGTGAGAAACAAAAAACTTCATAAAATTTTAAACAGTACTTGGATATGCACTTAAAGTGCCGTAACTTACAAAGCTACGGACCAAGAGCTGGAAAGTGGAATTAGGTTGGATGACTACTTGTCAGCCAGTGCGGACACGATGGGCTGAATGGCCTCTTTCTGTGCTGTAAATTTATATCATTCTAATCTCTAGTCTTTTCTTTCTTGTGTTTATTCAGTTTCCTCTTAAGTGCATCTATACTATTCACCACAGCCACTCCCTGTGGTAGCGAGTTCCTCATGCTCACCATTCTATGGGTTAAGAAGTTTCTACTGAATTCCTTATTGGATTTATTAGTGACTATTATATTTGTCTTCTAGTTTTATACTCCTGCACATCAGAGTCTTTAGAATTGCATATGTGCTTTGACAAAGTCCTCCTTTTTTTTGAGTTATGATTAATCACACCCACCCCACCCTTGGTGTCTCAGACATGAACAATTTATTTTTGTCGTGACACGGACCAGAAACTGATGAAGAAATTTTGCGCATGTGGAAGAGAAATGTAATGCTGCACGTGCATGAAGCAGCTGTAGTTCACCTTTTGAGATTTCGACTGTTATATCAGTATTAGTTGCAGCTACTGTATGATTATGAAAATGCCTCTTGTTTTGTTCAATATTTTTTTTTGAGGATTCATTTCTGAAAGATTGAAAAAATGTTAAACTTTGGGTTTTTCAAAGGGGGTCCTGTAGCATCCACCTGACTTTGAAAAACACTCCCTGGAAATGATTTTTAAAGGGGCAGTGAGGGGTCTTGTGAGGAAAACGAGCCTTTCTGGGAAACCACCTGACTTACAGCTCAATAAACAACAGAGAACTTTGGACACCTGGAGAAGTTGTTTACTAAGAAGTGACAGGTCAAGATTGATGGAGGTCAAAAGGTTGACTTGCTGTTATCAGTTTCGCTTTTGAATTGTTTTGAGTTGGGGTTGAACTGTATATAAAAATGGAGAGAACTTCCAAAAAAGGAGGGAAGACCACAACAGCTCAGCTTTCCAGCACTTCTCTAAAAGACCCTGAGAAGGCCACTGTGTCACCTCGCTGGTCTCCTGTCTGAAGAAAAGCCTGCTAAATTAATTCTCGACGCTGCCTGAAAAGAACTGTTCTAAAAGATCCCAGTGACCTGTCTCCATGTACTCCGGGGTCAGACTGTGTGCCAGTTTTGGAACACAACATATCTCATCTGTCTCTTCAAGAATGAGCAAGTATTCAGCCCAAGTGTGTAGTTTTATTGTCTGTAACAGAGCTCTAAAAACAAAAATCCCTTTATTTTTCCGGTTAACTGGTTGTATGTGTGTGTGAGGGGCTAAGATAAAAAGGGAATTTTAATATTTCAATCTGTGTTTATGCTTTGCTTCATTTCTGGTTAAGACTTGTTTTATGATAAACTGATAATTTTGTTGTTTATTGGTTGGTGTTTTATTCTGGGATAAAAATGCAGTATATGATGGACTGTATTGGTAAGTGGGGGGGGAAAATGTAAATATATGTTGTGACCAGTGGAGGAGTGGAACCAGAATAAACAGTGCACTCCTCCTGCCTTGATTGTAACAATATAGTCACACGCTTTCAATCACTCATCTGATAGTGTGGACCCTCAGTTTCCACAATGTATAACTTGCTCCCTCAATGTCTCATGTGATGTGACAATACACATTCTCTGTACCTTTTTAACATCGACCTTTGTAAGAGTGAAACTCTGCACTGCCATGTCCAACAGAGAGACGGTGGTCCCAACTTTGTGCTTCGTGACTAAGCAGGGGTGCTCGCCACTGTCTTTTAAGAAAGCTGCAGGCAGAATTAGCGACCAGTGTGGTGAGAACTTCACCTCTCTGTGCAGTGGGTTGCAGCGTTCCTCAATGGGGATTCCCAGCATGGAGCTCCAGTGTTGTCAGCAAGCAGCCAATCACATTAAGGAACTCTCTCAGACAGCCAAACCGGAAATGAAAAGCACGAATAAATCAAATCACCTTTTATAAAAAATTTTTACGGGGAGCGATTAGGGCACACAAATAGGGTGAAGGTGGAAGCTGAAATATCACGAACTAACTATAATTTTTTAATTCGTTAAAAACTACTTTAAATAAATCTAGTAGTTAATCTAAACTGGTGACATTTAACAAATTCCACAAATATAAAATTACTTTTCAAGGCCAAATTTATTCAGCAGTAGCTACTACTCAGATTGCCATTAAAAAAAATCCAGTTCCACCTGATTGAATATGGTGTAACTTATTGAGGTTTCTACCCGCGATGTGGTAGCAGCAAGGGGGACAATTTGACCGCATTGACTGATTTCATTGATTTCTGGCTCTGTTAGCTCGTGTGGGGGGGGGGGGGGTGGGGGGGAATGGTCCACAACTCAGCCAATGGCGGCGGATCAGTGAGTGACTGAACTTCAGGATTTCCTCGTTAATATGCTCCTGTGATAAATCCAGAAGGTCAGTTTCCAAGGGATAGTGACAGCGAACACTCCGTTTCCCCTACAAAATTGCATCCACATATTTGAAAAGAATCTAGGGAAGAGATCAGAGGCATTACTACACATATTGATAATTTGTTGGAAAAAGATGTAGTGCCAGAAGACTCGCAGATAACTAATGCCATTCCTTTCTCTAGAAAGGGAGACAGAACATGCCCAGGGAATTATAGGCCAGTCAGCTGAACAACAGTGGTAGGAAAATAATGGAATCCCAACTAAAAGAGAGAATGGAAAAGCTTCGAGAAACAAAAAATAATAATGAATAGTCAGCATGGATTTTAAAAGGGGAAATCTTGCTTGAATGGAGTAGACAGTGGTAGTGCAATAGATGTAATTCATCTGGATTTTAAAAAGGCCTTCAATAAGGTGCCCCATAATAGACTAATGAATAAGGTCAGGGAACGTGGAGTCTGGACAAGTGGCAGAAAGGATTGCTAGCTGGCTTCAAGACAGAAAGCAGAGTGGGAGTAAAGGGTAGTTATTCAGAGTGGCAGAAGGTGTGAAGTGATGTTCCACAAGGATCAGTGCTGGGACCACTGCTGTTCACAATTCACATCAACGATTTGGACTTTGGTTTCAAATAGACAATTTCTAAATTTGTGGACAACACCAAAGTGTGGGGAGGATTGGTCAATACTGGGGAGGGTTGCATCAAATTACAGGAGAACATTAATAAACTTGCAGAGTAGAAAAGTAATTGGTAAATGAAGTTCAACACTGATAAATGTGCGGTAGGACATTTTGTTAATAAAAACAGGGAGGGCACTTATTACTTGGAAGGTGCGAGTCTAGGTGGGGTAGAGGAACAAAGGGATCTCGGAGTACAAATACACCATTCACTAAAAGGTGTGCCTCAGGTTAGCAAGGCCATAAAAAGCAAACCAAGCGCTCGGCTTTATAGTTAGAGGACTAGAAACGTTACGGAGGTTATGTTCAATCTGTATCGAGCTTTGATTAAACTGCACTTAAAGCACTGTGTGCAGTTGTGGTCGCCATATTATAGAAAAGATATAGGAGCACCGGAGAGAAGATTTACAAGGATGATAGCAGAAATGTGTGGGTATATATATCATTGAAAGGATGAACGGGCTGGGGGTTTCACCTCTTGAAAAGGCAAGGCTGAGGGGGTAACCAAATCGAGGTCTTTAAAATTATGAAAGGTTTTGATAGAGATTGTTTCCACTTGTGGAGGAGAGCAAAAGTAGAGGTCATCAATAAAAGATTGTTAACAAAAAATCCAATAGGGAATTCAGAAGAAACTTCTTTACTCAGAGTGGTGAGAATATGGAACTCACTACCACAGGGAGTGGTTGAAGTGATTAGTATAGATGCATTTAAGGGGAAGCTAGATAAGCAAATGAGGGAGAAGAGAACAGAGGGTTATGATAGATTTAGATGAGGAAAGGTGGAAGGATGCTAGAGAGGAGCATAAAGACCGGCATGGACTAGTTGGGCCGAATGGCCTGTTTCTGTGCTGGATATCCTATGTAAAATCTGGGCCATTAGTATAAGTGTCTCCCTGAAACTAACAAGTTGTTGCACTCAGTCCCACAAAGGGCACTGAAAAAAATGATCAGATCGTTTTATTTTTTAGTGATGGTTGAGGAATAAAATATTGGCCAGGACACCAGGGAGAACTCAGCTGCTCCTCTTCAAACTAGTGGCCATTGCATCTTTTACGCCCAATTGAGAGAACAGCTGGAGCTTCGGTTTTAACGTCACATCTGAAAGGTGGCACCTCAGACTGCAGTACTCCCTCAGTACTGCACTGGAGCTTCAGCCTTGATTTTATGTGCTCTGGCCTCTGGCGTGGGACTTGAACTCACAACTTTTTGACTCAGTGCTACCCACGGAGCTACAGATGGCAGTAGACTTGTTCACATTTACATGTGTGTTAAATAAACTCTAGTATAAATCGAAGCTTTCAGAATGACTGAGTGGTAAAAAATTAATTTTATGATAGTCATTTGGTAGTACAGAACTTGAGAAGTGCTGAAAATAGAGACCTGTTGTCGAAGCTTTTCATCGTGCACTCATCAGGACAATAGGCAAGAATAACCAATGTAAGGGAAAACAACAACTTATATTGCGTGAGAAGAAAGTGCTGATTGTTTGGCAAGTGAACTCGGGTAGAGGCGTTGCCATGGAGAATGCGCCAGTTTATGGTGATTGACAGTTCATTGCCAAGCTTTGTTTGAAATTTAAACCAGGCAGCTTGACTCTGGTTAAGGCATTGCCCCGAGGAATGAACCAGTGAATGGTTGTTATT
The DNA here is from genome assembly GCF_036365525.1 of Heterodontus francisci. NCBI lineage: Eukaryota > Metazoa > Chordata > Chondrichthyes > Heterodontiformes > Heterodontidae > Heterodontus > Heterodontus francisci. The sequence goes on along the minus strand of NC_090375.1, from coordinate 11,893,042 downwards.
TTGTTCAGCTGAAACGGGTGCAATGTGTATACATGTTCTTTCTGTCTTCAAAGTACCGGGTCCCGTGTATTAATATATGTAGCTTCCAGTACGTGCGAATGTGCCACACTGCAAACCCTGCTGACCATCTGAAATTGGTTGTCAGTGTAATTCTTAGCACGCTGAGGATTGTTTAGCAAATCTTGTCCAATCGCAGAATCGCATCTAATGTTGGACACTGTTTTGAAATTTGCAAGCACAGGCTGGTTGGGTATGACCTGTACCTTGCCCGTTGCGAACAGCGGAAGGGACATGTTGGATACGATCCACCAGTCTTTGGGGTGGATGGCCTATATACCTAGTGTCATGCAGGTCCCCACCTGCCAAGAATGAGGAATATTAATTTTGCCACATGAACATTAATTTTAAACTGTCACTGGAGTAAAGAAAGAACTGGTTTAAAAAAAAAACCTGCAATGGATCCTTGGCTGGAGAGACAAAGGGGCTACTCCCTGCTGCAATTTAATCCACAATGGACTTTTGATGACCAGACATTGAGGGTGGAGGAGCTCGCATTCCAGGTTAATTGCTAAGATGGCTGAATACACAGAAGACGTGGACAGACCACTTTAGTCACGTGACTAACTGGTGCAGGAATTTGAACTTGCCACAGAGTTTTGAACTGGCAGAAAGCTTCTGGATTGAGAACATCTCTCTCCTGTCTGCTCCCATCTCTTTCTCACCAGCTTTGGAATGCATTGAAGACACATGAACCCCAAGAGAGAATGGTCTCTTACAATGAACAAGGTTTAAGAAAAATACTTGGGCCTATTCATAAGTTGGTGCGATATACAGCGAGCAATGATGTGATCAGGGTAGTCATTGTCACACAAGATGTCTTTGATTTGCCCTATTTCAGCATCGAGTTTGTATGGTGAGCAAATGTGATCTATGAATTTCAATGCCAGTGTGATGCTAGGTATACAGGCCGTACATCCCAAAGATTGGATCAAACATGTCCCTCCCGCTGTTAGCAATATGCAAGGTACAGGCCATACCCAACCTGCCTGTGTTTGCAAGGCTCGAAACACAGTGTCCAACATTAGATGTGATACTGCGAATGGACAGCATTTGCTAAATAATCTGCAGTATGCTTAGAATTACGCTGACAGCCAATTTAAGATTGTCAGTCGGGCTTGCAGTATTTGCACGTACTGGAAGCTACATATATTAATACACAAAACCTTGTTCTTTGCAGACAGAAAGAACATGTGCACACATTGAGCCTGTTGCAGCTGAACAAAATAAGTGACAGCCATTTGCTGGTTCATTCCTCAGGGCAATGCTTTGACCAATCAGAGTCAAGCTGCCTGTTTTAATTTTCAAACAAAGCTTGGCAATAAACTGTCAATCACCGTAAACTGGTGCATTCTCCATGGTATCTACCAATTAGAGTTCGCCTGCCATCCAGTCAGCTTTCTCTTCTCGTGCAGTATAATTTGTTGTTTTCCCTTACATTGGTTATTCTTGTGGATTGTCCTGATGAGTGCAAGATGAAAAAGTTCGACATGACTCTATTTTCAGCAATTCTTTATGATTGTGATTAAAAGGCCAAATAGTTAAACAAGAGCAGTGATTGATTTTTGATGTAACCCTTGTCTTTTCCCTCTTAGGTACCAACAAATGCTTCATAGAAATTTGGTCTATCTGGCAACAATAGCAGATTCCAATCAGAACATGCAATCACTCTTACCGGCTGTAAGTATCCTTTTAAAACATAATAAATCCAGCAAGTTTGAAAGCAATTTTTTTTTCCTGATGTTTGCAGGTGACAAAACCTTATCAGAAGCTGGAGCCAGTGTAAGTAGTAATTTGGGTTCTTCACTTCTGCCTTCAAATGTGTATATTTTCACAGGAACTTTTTGAAAAAATAATTCAACAAACTTAGGATAACCATTTAGACTTTGCAATCGAAAGCACCATTTCTAAATTTGCAGATACCTGACTGGAGGGGTTAGTAAATACTGCAGGAGGTGGCGACAAATTATAAGTTTTTTTTTGTTCTTTCATGGGATGTGGGCATCACTGGCAAAGCCAGCATTTGTTGCCCATCCCTAATTGACCTTGACAACAGAGTAGCTTGCTCAGCCATTTTAACGGGCATTTAAGAGTCAACCACATTGCTGTGGCTCTGGAGTAACGTGGGCCAGACTAGGAAAGGGTGGCAGATTTCCTTCCCTGAAGGACATTGGTGAACCAGATGGGTTTTTACGACAGTCGACAGTCTCATGGCATTACATGGCTTTCAGTTGAAGATTTTCCACCAGCTGTCATCATAGGATTTGAACCTGTGTCCCCTGGGCCTTGGCCATCTGGATTACTAGCTCAGTGATATTGCCACTACGCCATCAGCTCCTCTATATAATAAACTTGCACTTAAGTAATTAGGAAGGCAAATAGACTGTTAGCCTTTATTGCATGGAGTATTTTTTTTCTTTCATGGGATGTGGGCGTCGCTGGCATTTATTGCCCAACCCTAATTGCCCTTGAGAAGGTGGTGGTGAACTGTCTTCTTGAACCACTGCAGTCCGTGTGGGGTAGGTACACCCACAGTGCTGTTAGGAAGGGAGTTCCAGCATTTTGACCCAGCAACAGTGAAGGAACGGCGATGTAGTTCCAAGTCAGGGTGGTGTGTGACTTGGAGGGGAAATTGCAGGTGGTGGCGTTCCCATGCATTTGCTGCCCTTGTCCTTCTAGTTGGTAGAGGTCACGGGTTTGGAAGGTGCTGTCTAAGGAGCCTTGGTGCATTGCTGCAGTGCATCTTGTAGATGGTACACACTGCTGCCACTGTGTGTCGGTGCTGGGGGGAGTGAATGTTTCTAGATGGGGTGCCAATAAATTGGGCTGCTTTGTCCTGGATGGTGTCAAGCTTCTTGAGTGTTGTTGGAGCTGCACCCATCCAGGTAAGTGGGGAGTATTCCATCACACTCCTGACTTGTGCCTTGTAGATGGTGGACAGGCTTTGGGGGGTCAGAAGATGAGTTACTCGCTGCAGGATTTCTGGCCTCTGACCTGCTTTTGTAGCCACGGTATTTATATGGCTACTCCAGTTCAGTTTCTGGTCACTGGTAACCCTGAGGATGTTGATAATGGGGGCTTCAGCGATGGTAATGCTGTTGAATGTCATGGGGAGATGGTTAGATTCTCTCTTGTTGGAGATGGTCATTGCCTGGCACTTGTGTGGTGAGAATGTTACTTGCCACTTATCAGCCCAAGCCTGGATATTGTCCAGGTCTTGCTGCATTTCGACACTGACTGCATCAGTATCTGAGGAGTCGCAAATGGTGCTGAACATTGTGAAATCATCAGCGAATATCCCCACTTCTGACCTTATGATTGAAGGAAAGTCATTGATGAAGCAGCTGAAGATGGTTGGGTCTAGGACACTACCCTGAGGAACTCCTGCAGTGATGTCCTGGAGCTCAGATGATTGACCTCCAACAACCACAACCATCTTCCTTTACATTAGGTATGACTCCAACCAGCGGAGATTTTTCCCCCTGATTCCCATTGACCTCAATTTTTCTAGGGCTTCTTGATGACATACTCTGTCAAATGCTGCCTTGATGTCAAGGGCAGTCACTCTCAACTCACCTCTGGAGTTCAGCTCTTTTGTCCATGTTTGAACCAAGGCTGTAATGAGGTCAGGAACTGTATGGCCCTGGCGGAACCCAAACTGAGCGTCACTGAGCAGGTTATTGCTAAGCAAGTGCCGCTTGATGGCACTGTCGATGACACCTTCCATCACTTTACAGATTGAGAGTAGACTGATGGGGCGATAATGGGGTTGTACATGTCCTACTTTCTGTGTATGGGACATAGTTGGGCATTTTTCCACATTGCAGGGTAGATGCCAGTGTTGTAGCTGTACAGGAACAGCTTGGCTAGGGGCGTGGCAAGTTCTGGAGCACAGGTCTTCAGTACTATTGTCAGAATATTGTTAGGGCCCATAACCTTTGCAGTATCCAGTGCCTTCAGTCGTTTCTTGATATCATGCGGAGTGAATCGAATTCATGCTGGGGACTTCAGGAGGAGGCCGAGATGGATCATTCACTTGGCACTTCTGGCTGAAGATTGTTGCAAATGCTTCAGCCTTAACTTTCACATTGATGTGCTGGGTTCCCCCATCATTGTGGATGGGGATATTTGTGGAGCCACCTCCTCCAGTTAGTTGTTTAATTGTCCATTACCATTCACGGCTGGATGTGACAGGACTGCAGAGCTTAGAACTGATCCGTTGGTTATGGGGTCGCTTAGCTCTGTCTATCGCATGCTGATTACGCAGTTTGGCATGGCGATAGTCCTGGGTTGTAGCTTCACCAGGTTGACACCTCATTTTGAGGTATGCCTGGTGCTGCTCCTGGCATGCCCGCCTGCACTCTTCATTGAACCAGGGTTGGTCTCCTGGCTTGATGGTAATGGTAGAGTGGGGGATATGCTGGGCCATGAGGTTATAGATTGTGGTTGAGCACAATACTGCTGCTGCTCCTGGCCCACAGCGCCTCATGGATGCCCAGTTCTGCATTGCTAGATGTGTTCAAATCTATCCCATTTAGCACGGTGATAGTGCCGCACAACACGATGGACGGTATCCTCAATGTGAAGGTGGAACATCGTCTCCACAAGGACTGTGCTGTGGTCACTCCTACCAATACTGTCATGGACAGAAGCATCTGCGGCAGGTAGATTGGTGAGGACGAGGTCAATTATGTTTTTCCCTCTTGGTTCCCTCACCACCTGCCGCAGACCCAGTCTAGCAGCTATGTCCTTTAGTGCTCGGTCAGTAGTGGTGCTTCCGAGCCACTCTTGGTGATGGACATTAAAGTCCCCCACCCCGAGTACATTCTGTGCCCTTGCCACCCTCAGTGCTTCCTCTAAGTGCTGTTCAACATGGAGGAGTACTGACTCATCAGCTGACGGAGGGTGGTAGGTGGTAATCAGGAGGTTTTCTTGCCCATGTTTGACCTGATACCATGAGACTTCATGGGGTATGGAGTCGATGTTGAGGATTCCCAGGGCAACGCCCTCCCAACTGTATACCACTGTGCTGCCACCTCTGCTGGGTCTGTCCTGCTGGTGGGACAGGACATACCCAGGGATGGTGATGGCAGTGTCTGGGACATAGTCATACTCACGGAATCATACCTGATAGACCATGTCAGGGTGTTGCTTGACTAGTCTGTGGGACAGCTCTCCCAACTTTGGCACAAGCCGTTAGTAAGGAGGACCTCGCAGGGTCGACAGGGCTGGGTTTGCCGTTGTCGTTTCCGGTGCCTAGGTCGGTGTTGTTCCTTTTTTATTGACTTCGTAGCGGTTAGATACAACTGAGTGGCTTGCTAGGCCATTTCAGAGGGCGTGTAAGAGTTAACCACATTGCTGTGGGTCTGGAGTCACATGTAGGCCAGACCAGGTAAGGACAGCAGATTTCCTTCCCTAATGGACATTAGTATAAAAGTAGGGAAGTCTTTCTACACGTGTCCAGGGCATTAGTGAGACAGCACATAGAGTACTGTGTACAGATTTGGTCACTTTGTTTAAGGAGGGGATATACTTGGATTGGAAGCAGTTCAGAGGAGGCTAATTCCTGGGATGAAGGGGTTGTCTTATGAGGAAAGGTTGAGTAGGTTGGGCCTATAACCATTGGAGTTCAGAAGAATGAGGGGTGATCTTATTCAAACATCTAAGATTCTGAGGGGGCTTGACCGGGTCGATGCTGAGAGGATGTTTCCCTTTGTGGGGGAATCTAGAACTGGGGGACATAGTTTCAAAATAAACGGTCTCCTACTTATGACAGATGTTGAATTTCTTCTGAGGGTGGCTGAGTTAGAAAATGTTCTGATCTACAGGGGAGTCCAGGGTTATAAGGGAATGTAGGAAAGTGGAGATGAGGCCCCAATCAGATAAGATTGAAATTCATTTTCCAACTATATGCCCATTCTGAACATAAGAACTAGGAGCAAAAGTAGTACATTCAGCCCCTCGAGTCTGCTCTGCCATTCAATAAGATCATGGCTGATCTGATTGGGGCCTCATCTCCGCTTTCCTACATTCCCTTAGCCATGATCTTATTGAATGGCAGAGCAGACTCGAGGGGCTGAATGTACTACTTCTGCTCCTAGTTCTTATGTTCAGAATGGGCATATAGTTGGAAAATGAATTTCAACTTGGGTAAATGTGACATTCTCTTTTTTGCTCGGATAAAACAAGGAGATCACATATCACTTAGAAAAATAAGACTCTAAATGGGGTAGAGTCACAAAGTTATACAGCACAGAAATGGGCCCTTCGGCCCATTATGTCTGTCCCGGCCATCAAACACCTATCTATTCTAATCCCATTTTCCAGCACTTGGCCCGTAGCCTTGTATAGAGGAGCAAAGGGACCTGGAAGAACAAATGCACAAATCGCTAAAAGTAATGGCTCAGGTTAATAAGGCCATGAAATGCAAATCAAGCACTGTTTATTCCTAGAGGGATAGAGTTGAAAAGGTAGAAAAAGTTATACTAAACTTGTATTGAACCTTGATTAGATCTAACCTGGAGTACTGTGTACAATTCTGCCACAGAGAAAGGATGTGTAGGGTATGGCGAGACTCCAAAAAATAGATTAAGTGCATCTATACTTCTTTTGTTCATGGGATGTGGGTGTTGCTGGGTAGCATTTCTTGCCCCTCCCTAATTGCCTTCTCACGGTTAACAAAGCAGTTAAGAAAGCGTAAGGAACCCTAGTCATTATAAATAGAGGCAGAGTACAAAAGCCAGGAAATCATGCAAAACCTGTATAAAACTCTAGTTTGGCCCGAGCTGGAGTGTTGTGTTCAAATCTGGGCACTAGACTTAAAGGGCATGACTGCTTTGGAGAGGGTGCAGAGGAGATTTAGACTCATAGAAAGTTTACCCCATTTACAGAAAGAAGCCACATGCTCCATCATGTCAGTGTCAGCCAGAAAACGTTCCACCCATTCGAATCACACCTTCCAGCATTTGGTCCGTAGCCCTGCAGATTACGGCACTTGAGGTGCAAATCCAGACTTGTTTTGAATGAGTTGAGGGTCTCTGCCTCAACAACCCTTACAGGCAGTGAGTTCCAAACCCCCACCACCCTCTGGGTGAAAAAGTTTTTCCTCATCTCCTCTCTAATGTTTCTACCAATCACTTCAAATCTGCACCCCCTCATCACTGAGCTCTCTGCTAAGGTGAATAGACCCTTCACCTCCACTCTATCCAGGCCCCTCAAAATTTGGTACATTGCAATCAGATCTCCCCTCAGCCTTCTCTGTTTCAAGGGGAACAACCCCAGCCTATCCCATCTTTCCTCATAGCTGCATTTTTTCAATCCTGGCAACACCCTCGTAAATCTCCCCTGTACCCTCTCCAGTGCAATTACATCCTTTCTGTAATGAGGTGACCAAAACTACACACACTACTCGAGTTGTGGTGCAACCAATAAGTTATACATTTCCAGCATAATCTCCCTGCTCTTATATTTTATACCTCGGCTAATAAAGGAAATGTATGCCATCTTAACCACCTTATAGACCTGTCCTGCTACCTTCAGGGATCTGTGGACATGTACTCCAAGGTCCCTCACTTCCTGTACACTTCTCAGTATTTTTCCATTACACGTGCATTCCTTTGCCTTGTTTAACCTCCCCAAATGCTTGACATCTCACTTCTCCGGGTTGAATTCCATTTGCCACTTTTCTACCTATCTGACCGGGGGAAGCAGTGAAGTAGTAATCCAGAGCCGAGGCTAATGCTCTGGGGATGGCAATTTGAATTCAATTAATAAATCTGGAATTAAAAAGCTAGTCTAATGACCATAAAACCATTTTCGATTGTTGTAAAAACCCATCTGGTTCACTAATGTCCTTTAGGGAAGGAAATCTGCTGTCCTTACCTGGTCTGGCTAGACATGTGACTCCAGACCCACAGCTATGTGGTTGACTCTTAATGCCCTCTGAAATGGCCTAGCAAATTAGGGCAAAGGGCAAATTAGGGCTAGGCAATAAATGCTGGCTTAGCCAGCGATGCCCACATCCCACAAAACGGAAAAAAAACATCAATACCTTCCTGCAGCCTATAGCTATCCTCCTCGCTATCAACCACACGACCAATCTTTGTGTCATCTGCAAACTTCTTGATTTGCCCCCTACATTTATGTCCAAATCGTTAATATATGCCACAAAAAGCAGAGGACCCGGTACTGAGCCCTCGGAACGCCAATGGGAACACCCGTCAACAATTACCCTTTGTTTCCTGCCACTGAGCCAATTTTGTATCCGCCTTGCTGCATTTCCCTGGATCCCATGGGATTTTATTTTCTTTAACCTGTCTGCCATGTGGGACCTTGTCAAAAGCCTTGCTAAAACCCATCTAGACCACATCAACTGCATTACCCTCCTCCTATCTTGCTTGTTACTACTTCAAAAAATTCAATTAAATTGGTCAGACAACAACTTCCCTAAACAAATCCATGCTGACTATCCTTAATTAACCTGTCCCTTTCTAAGTGACAGTTTATCCTGTCTCTCAGAATAGATTCCAATAATTTGCCCATTACTGAGGTTAGACTGACTGGCCTGTAATTATTCGGTCTCTCCCTCGCTTCCTTTTTAAACAGAGGTACCACGTTAGCAATTCTCCAATCCTCCAGCACCACACCTGTATCTAATGAGGACTGGAAAATGATGGTCAGATCTTCCACTATTTCTCCCCTCGCTTCTTTTAACAGCCTGGGGTACATTTCATCTGACCCTGGTGATTTATCAACTTTCAAGGATGCTCATCCCATTAATACTTCCTCTCTCCCAATGTTGATCACATCCAGCACTTCACACCCCTCTTCCTTCACTACAATATCTGCATCATCCCCCTCTTTTGTGAAGTCAGACTCAAAGTATTAATTAAGGACAATACCAACATCTTCAGCCCCTACCTTTTTTGGTCTTTTGTGGGCCTAGAGTAGCTCCAGGGATGAGGGACTTCAGTTATGTGGATGGACTGGAGAAGCTGGGATTTGTTCTCCTTGGAGCAGTGAATGTCAAAGAGATTTGATAGAGGTGTTCAAAATTATGAAGGGCTTAGATAGAGTAAATTAGAAAAACCTGTTTCCAGTGGCTGAATGGTTGTTAACCAGAGGGTACAGATTTAAGGTGATTAGCAAAAGAAACAGACATGACATGAGGAAAAACCTTTTTGTGTGATGAGTGGTTAGGAAAGGCAATGCACTGCCTGATGGGATGCTGGATACATTTTGAATAGTAGCCTTCAAAAGAGAATTGGGTAAATTTTTGAATGAGGAAATTGTGCAGGGATCTGGTGAAATGGAATATTTGGAATGCTCTATGGAGGAATCAGTGCAGACTCGATGCCTGAATGGCTGCCTTCTCTGCTGTAACCTTTTTTTAAAAAAAAAAACTATTTAAAATCTCCCCACAGCCTTCTCCACTGCAGTGGAAATTATCTGTGTATTGCAGGTATCCCCTCATTATTATAGTTTTGCATCTCTGGCTAAATGGACTCTGTACCTTCTCTATGGCACTTTGTCCTTTCTGCAATGTGTAGAATGGAATACCCACGGGAGGTGATGGCGTAGTGGTATTGTCACTGGACTAGTAACCCAGAGACCCAGGGTATTGCTCTGGGGACTTGGGTTCAAATCCACAGCAGAAGGTGGAGTTTGAATTTAATTAATAAATCTGGAATTAAAAAGCTATCTGAGGATATCTGCTGTCCTTACCTGGTCTGGCCTACATGTGACTCCAGACCCACAGCAATGTGGTTGACTCCAAACTGCCCTCTGAAATGACCTAGCAAGCCACTCAGTTGTATCTAACCGCTATGAAGTCAATAAAAAGAAAAGAAACCGGACGGACCACCCAGCATCGACCGAGGCACCGGAAATGACATCGGCAAACTCAGCCTTGTTGACCTTGCAAAGTGCTCCTTACTAACATCTGGGGGCTTGTGCCAAAGTTGGGAGAACTGTCCCACAGACTAGTCAAGCAACAGCCTGACATTGTCTATCAGGTATGATTCCGTGAGTATGACTATGTCCCAGACACTGCCATCACCATCCCCGGGTATGTCCTGTCCCACCGGCAGGACAGACCCAGCAGAGGTGGCAGCACAGTGGTATACAGTAGGGAGGGAGTTGCCCTGGGAGTCCTCAACATCGACTCCGGACCCCATGAAGTCTCATGGCATCAGATCAAACATGGACAAGGAAACCTCCTGCTGATTACCACCTACCACCCTCCCTCAGCTGATGAGTCAGTACACCTCCATGTTGAACAGCACTTGGAGGAAGCACTGAGGGTGGCAAGGGCACAGAATGTACTCGGGGTGGGGGACTTCAATGTCCATCACCAAGAGTGGCTCGGAAGCACCACTGCTGACTGAGCTGGAAGAGTCCTGAAGGACATAGCTGTTCGACTGGGTATGCAGCAGGTGGTGAGGGAACCAACAAGAGGGGAAAACCTACTTGACCTCGTCCTCACCAGTCTGCCTGCCGCAGATGCATCTGTCCGTGACAGCATTGTTAGGAGTGATCACCACAGAGCTTGTGGAGACAAAGTCCCATCTTCACATTGAGGATACCGACCATTGTGTTGTGTGGCACTGTCACCGTGCTAAATGGGATAGATTTCGAACAGATCTAGCAATGCAAAACTGGGCATCCATAAGGCGCTGTGGACCATCAGCAGCAGCAGAATTGTACTCAACCACAATCTATAACCTCATGGCCTGGCATATCCCCCACTCTACCATTACCATCAAGCCAGGAGACCAACCCTGGTTCAATGAAGAGTGCAGGCGGGCATGCCAGGAGCAGCACCAGGCATACCTCAAAATGAGGTGTCAACCTGGTGAAGCTACAACCCAGGACTATCTGCATGCCAAACTGCATAAGCAGCATGCAATAGACAGAGCTAAGCGATCCCATAATCAACGGATCAGATCTAAGCTCTGCAGTCCTGCCACATCCAGCCGTGAATGGTGGTGGACAATTAAACAACTAACTGGAGGAGGTGGCTCGATAAATATACCCATCCTCCATGATGGGGGATCCCAGCACATCAGTGCGAAAGATAAGGCATAAGCACTTGCAACCATCTTCAGCCAGAAGTGTCGAGTTGATGCACTCTCTTGAAGTCCCCAGCATCACAGATGCCAGAGGTCAGCCAATTCGATTCACTCTGCGACATATCAAGAAACGACTGAAGGCACAGGATACTCCAAACGCTCTGGGCCCTGACAACATTCCGGCAATAGTACTGAAGACCTGTGCTCCAGAACTTGCCGCACCCCTAGCCATGCTGTTCCAGTACAGCTACAACACTGGCATCTACCCTGCAATGTGGAAAGTTGCCCAGGTATGTCCTGTACACAAAAAGCAGGACATGTACGACCCGGCCGATTACTGCCCTATCAGCCTACTCTCAATCATCAGTAAAGTGATGGAAGGTGTCATCAACAGTGCCATCAAGCAGCACTTGCTTAGCAATAACCTGCTCAGTTTGCGTTCCGCCAGGGCCACTCAGCTCCTGACCTCATTACAGCCTTGGTTCAAACATGGACAAAAGAGCTGAACTCGAGGTGAGCTGAGAGTGACTGCCCTTGACACTGAGGCAGCATTTGACCGCGTATGGCATCAAGGAGCCCTCGTCAATGGGAATCGGGGGAAAAACCTCTGCTGGCTGGAGTCAAACCTAGCGCAAAGGAAGATGGATGTGGTTGTTGGAGGCCAATCATCTGAGCTCCAGGACATCACTGCAGGAGTTCAGGGTAGTGTCCTCGGCCCAACCATCTTCAGCTGCTTCATCAATGACCTTCCTTCAATCATAAGGTCAGAAGTGGGGATGTTCGCTGATTGCACAATGTTCAGCACCATTCGCGACTCCTCAGATACTGAAGCAGTCTGTGTAGAAGTGCAGCAAGACTTGGACCACATCCAGACTTGGGCTGATAAGTGGCAAGTAACATTCGTGCCGCACAAGTGCCAGGCAATGACCATCTCCAGCAAGAGAGAATCTAACCATCTCTTCTTGACATTCAATGGCATTACCATCGCTGAAACCCCCTCTATCAACATAGACCAGAAACTGACCTGGAGTAGCCATATAAATACCGTGGCTACAAGAGCAGGTCAGAGGCTGGGAATCCTGTGGCGAGTAACTCACCTGACTCCCCAAAGCCTGTCCACCATCTACAAGGCACAAGTCAGGAGTGTGATGGAATACTCTCCACTTGCCTGGATGGGTGCAGCTCCAACAACACTCAAGAAGCTCAACACCATCCAGGACAAAGCAGCCTCTTGATTGACACCCCATCTACAAACATTCACTCCCTCCACCACCTTCGCACAGTGGCAGCAGTGTGTACCATCTAGAAGATGCAAGGCTCCTTAGACAGCAATTTCCAAACCCGTGACCTCTACCAACTCGAAGGACAAGGGCAGCAAATGCATGATACCACCACCACCACCTGCAAGTTCCCCTCCAAGTCACGCACCGTCCTGACTTGGAACTATATCGCCGTTCCTTCACCGTTGCTGGGTCAAAATGCTGGAACTCCCTTCCTAACAGCACTGTGGGTGTACCTACCTCACATGGACTGCAGTGGTTCAAGAAGGCAGCTCTCCACCACCACCTCTAGGGCAATTCGGGATGGGCAATAAATGCTGGCCTGGACCGCGACGCCCACATCCCATCAATGAATAAAAAAAGACTTGTGGTCTAACCAATGTTTTATCCAGGTATGGAGTACAAAGCTGAGTAAATTTGTTTTCAGTTGTACAGAGCCTTGATCAGACCCTATCTGAAATACTGCCTTCAGCTTCGGACACCAAATTCGAATTTATGCAGTTATTTTGATGAGAAACTGTTGCCACTGGCAAGACGATCAGTAATGAGAGGAACCGAATTTAAGATAATTGGAAGAAAGACGGCAGAGATTTTTTTTTACTGCAGCATGCTGTGATCTGGAATGCGCTGCCTGAAAGGGCGTTGGAAGCAGATTCGATAGTAACTTTCAAAAGGGAATTGGGTAAATTGAAAGGGAAATCTTTGTCAGGCTATAGGGAAAGAGCAGGGGAGTGGGATTATTTGGATAGCGCTTTCGATGAGCTGTTACAGGCACGATGGGCCGAATGGTGACCTCCTGTGTTTTCTAACTCCGTGAAACCTCAAAAAATCTATATTGACCTTGGAGGGGGCACAGTGCAGTTTCACCAGAATTATACCGGGGTTAAAGGTGTTACGAGCCGGAGTGATTTAAATTATGAAGGCAGGTTGCATAGACTATCCTTGTATTCCCTTGTGTTTAGCAGATTGAGGGGTAATCTAATCACTATATTTAATATGATAAACACATTCAATAGGCTAGGTCGAGAGAAACTGTATCCTCTGGTGTGGGGAGTTCAGAATAAGCCAGCATAACCTCAAAATTAGAGCTAGGACATTCAAGATTAAAATCCAAAAGACATTTGAACACAAAGCGGTTGTGGAAATGGGGAGCACTCTATCCCTGAAATGCTCTGGTTGTTGGGAGTCAATTGAAATTTGCAAGACTGTGATTGGCAGATTTTTGTCTAATTTGGAGCAAAAGCGGGTTAATGGCGTCAAGATGCAGATCAGCCATTGTCGAATGGTGGTAGAGGCTGGAGGGGCTGAATGGTCTACTCTTGTCCGTATGTTCCTTCACCAGGAGGTTGAGAGGCCTCAATAAGCAGAAATAAATACAATTTAATGACTTTAAGGAGGTGTAAACAGTTGAAACTACTCAGAATAGCTGACCGGCTTAATACGGTTTAAGCTGCAACTTTGCAGTTGAAGTCTATGAAAATTACCTAGGAATAGGAAGAGGCCCTTCAGCCCCTCAAACCCAATCTGTTCCCCCATTCAATTAGCTCATGACTGATTATCTTATCTTCGTTTACCTGCCTTGGTCCGGCATCTTAACATCCTCACCTAACAAAAATCTTGGGAATCTCAAAGGTTTGAAATTTTTAATTGCCCTCCGGCCTCAACAGCTTTTTGGGGGAAGAGAGTTCCAGATTTCCATTACCTTTTGTGTGCTGAAGTGCTTCCTGACATCACCCCTGAACTGCTTAGCTCTAATTTTAAGGTTATGTCCCCTTAGAAACATAGAAAGTAGGCGCAGGATTAGGCCATTCGGCCCTTCGGGCCTGCTCCGCCATTCAAACAAGATCATGGCTGATCGTCTAATTCAGTACCCTGTTCCTGCTTTTTCCCCATATCCCTTGATCCCTTTGGTATTAAGCAATATATCTATCCCCTTGTTGATTATATTTAATGATTTGACCTCCACTGCCTTCTGTGGTTGAGAATTCTGCAGGTTTGCCATCCTCTGAGTGAAGAAATGTCTCCCCATCTCAGTTCTAAATGGCATACCCAGTGTCCTGAGACTGTGACCCCTGGTTCTGGACTCCTCAGCCATCAGGAACATCCTCCCTGCAACTAGCCTGTCTAGTCCTGTTAGAATTTTATAGGTTTCTAATGAGATCCCCTCTCAATCTCTCAGGAGAGACCCAATCTCTCCTCATACGCCAATCCTGCCATCCCAGGAATCAGCCTAGTAAATCTTCTTTGCACTCCCTCCATGGCAAGAACATCCTTCGTCAGATAAGGAGCCCAAAACTGCACGCAATACTCCAGATGTGGTCTCACCAAGGCCCTGTATTACTACAGTAAGACATCCTTGCTCCTGTACTCAAATCCTCTTGTGATGAAGGCCAACATACCATTCGCCTTCCTGATTGCTTTCTGCACCTGAATGCTTGCTTTCAGCATCTGTTGAACAAGGACACCTAGGTCTTGTTGCACCTCCCTCTTTCCCAATCTGTCGCCATTGAGATAATCTGCCTTTCTGGACTTGCCTGCTAGAGGAAATAGTTTCTCTCTATCTACCCTATTGACTCCTTTAGTCATCTTAAACACTTCAATTAGATCACCTCTTAATCTTCAACACTCAAGGGACTACAAGCCTGGTCAATGCAACCTGTCCTCATTTCTCTGGGGCTCAAATGGTTAAATAATTAGTGTCACTTGGCCCTAAACAGGTGCCTATGCAGGATAAGCAGGGACGGTGTGAGAGTTGGGGGCTGTAACTACTTGCTTGTGAGTGTGTAAACAGGAACGATTCTTGAGTTTTCAGTTCATTTCATACTTCTCTATTCTGTTTTAGCCTCCCACACAGACCATGCCGATGGGACCAGGGGGAATGACCCAGAGTGGAATGACCCAGCTCCCTCACGGACATGCCATGGCCATGGACAGTATGGTAGGAGGAGGTCCCCCTGCCTCTCACATGCAGAGCCAGATGAACGGGCAGATGCCTGGTGAGTTTCTCTCGTGTGCCATTAAGCGTCAGTGTTACTGAGCAACTGGGGCAAACTGCTTCATGTCCTCTTGAAGAGAAGTCTTGTGTCCGAGGGTTCCAGAACCTTCTGGAACATGGTTTGATGTTGATCAAGCTTCCCTCCAGCTTGACTTTAACTCAGGCAAAACATGTATAAGCATAATTTTTAAAATTTCATCTTTGAGATGTGAATGTCGCTGGTAAGGCCAACCTTTAATGTCCATCCCTTCTCAGGGGCAATTATGAATGGACATTAAATGCTGGCCTTGCCAATGGCACTCACATCCCAGGATTGAATTGAAAGAAACCAGAGCCGGCTGACCATTTTTGGATGAGATGTAAGGTGAAAGGTTTGTACAGGTTCTGATAGGGTTGTGTTGTTAGCGCCTCGCTACAATCCTGCAGCATCGAGGGATTGTAAAAACCAAAAAGATTGTAAAAACCAAAAAGGTTCATACCTGGGAGACTTCAGTTATGTGGAGAGACTGGGGAAACTGGGATTGTTCTCAGAGTTGAGAAAGTTAAGGGGAGATTTAATAAAGATGTTCCAAATTATGAAGGGTTTTGGTAGAGTAAATAAGGAGGGTCAGTAACCAGAGAGACAGATTTAAAATAATGGCAGAAGAACCAGAGGGGAGGGAAAGAGAATTTTTTTTTTCTTTTTTTTTACACACGGTGAGTTGTTGTGATCTGGAACGCGCTGCCTAATAGGGCGGTGGAAGCCGATTCAATAGTAACTTTCAAAAGACGATTGGATAAATAGTTGAAAAGGCAAAATTTGCCAGGCTGCAGGGAAAGAGCAGCGGGGAGCTGAATTAATTGGATTGCTCTTTCAAAGAGCTGGCACAGGCATGTTGGGCTGAATGGCCTCCTTCTGTGCTGTAATTGAATTAAGTTTCTCCCCATCTCTCTTAAAGGCACTGATTTGTTTTACGCAGGGACTGCAGTCATCCAGGTAGCCAGTTTACATGTGTGAACGCACAGTGAATGTCAAACAGGTGATCCCACTTCAGGGAACATCATCACTGAGCCCAATCTCAATCTCTGTACATGCATACACCTTCCCCGAGGGGGGGAGGTTGAGTTACTCTATGGTAACAAAGAACAGTGGCTGTCTGCATTTTGTTTCTTGTAGTACACCCTTACTACATCCAGTACTGTATGAGTAAGGTCATTGACCCAGGACTATCCTTGTCCACTGGCTCATAGTCCAGGACATCACTGCAGGAGTTCCTCAGGGTAGTGTCCTAGGACCAACCATCTTCAGCTACTTCATCAATGACCTTCCTTCACCCATAAAGTCAGCAGTGGGGATGTTCGCTGATGATTGCACAATGTTCAACACCAATTTAAGGTGATTGGAAAAAGCCAAAGGCAGCGTGAAAAATTGTTATGACCTGGAATTCACTGCCTGGGAGTGTGGTGGAGGCAGATTGAATTGTGGTTTTCAAAAAGGGAATTGGATAATTATATAACAATCTCAAACAAGAGAGAATCTAACCAACTCCCCTTGGAGGCATTACCATTGCTGAATTCCCAACTATCAGTGTTCTGAGGGGTGGGGTGGTGTGGTCACCATTCAACATAAACTGAACTGGACCAGCCACACACACACCGTGGCTACAAGAGCAGGTCCGAGTCTGGGAATTCTGTGGCGAATAACTCATCTCCTGGATCCCCAGTGCTTGTCCACCATCTACAAGTCAGGAGTGTGATGGAACACTCTCCACTTGCCTGGATGGGTGCAGCTCCAACAACACTCGAGAAGCTTGACACCATCCAGGATAAAACAGCCCACTTGATTGGCACCCAATCTACCACCTTTAATATTCACTCCCTCCACCAGTACCATCTACAAGATGCACTGCAGCAACGCACCAAGGCTCCTTCGACAGCACCTTCCAAACCCGCAACCTCTACCACCCAGAAGGAGAAGGGCAGCAGATGCATGGGAACACCACCACCTGCGAGTTCCCCTCCAAGCCACACACCATCCTGACTTGGAACTATATCGCCGTTCCTTCACTGTCACTGAGTCAGAATCCTGGAACTCCCTTCCTAACAGCTCTGTGGGTGTACCTACACTCCAAGGACTGCAGCAGTTCAATAAGGCAGCTTCTCGAGGGCAACAAATGCTGGCTAGCCAAATTTAAAAAAAAAACAACTCAGCGCAGCGTCCAAGTGTGGTCCAGCCACCTTTTTGAAATGGTTAAAAATCGGTTTGAGTTTAATGTCAGAATGTTTACAATAGCAGGGCTCGCCCTTCCTCGCACTCCCTCTTTTCTCACTAATTGGATTAGGAAATGTAGTGAAAAGATTTAACAGGGTCAGGATTGTGCCAGTGAGAGTTTGTGTGGACCTTTAACTATTGCTTTTAATGTAGAGCCTGTCATTATGACACACAGAAGAAGGCCATTTGACCTATCGAAAACATGCCGTCTCTTTGTACAGCAATCCAGTCAGTCCCATTCCCGTGCTCCAACCGTAGCCTTGCACGTTTATTTCCCTCGAGTGCCCATCCAATTTCTTTTTGAAGTCATTGACGTCTCCGCTTCCACCACCCTCGTAGGCAGCGAATTCCACGCGCTGCTTTTTTAAAAAAAAAAACTTTGTCACATTCCCCCTGCATCTCTTGTCCAAAACTTTAAATCTAGTCTCTATCATCAGTTAATGGGAGCAGCTTTTCTTAGTCTACCTTGTAATCTGAGTGATAGGTATTGCTAAAGGTTTACGAGTGTGAAGTGAACTGCGAGTATCCATATTCAGATTGGTCTTCAGGCTGGGTTATCCTTCAACCTATGACTTTGGGACTCTGACAGTAAAATGCGCGAGTGATTTTAACTACACACCTGTACAAACACATTACTTTTGAAGGCTGGGGAAATAATTGGTTTCTGTAATATCTGTTTGTTTGTTCGTTCCAAATCTGCCAGGACCAAATCACATGCCAGTTCAAGGACCAGGCCAACCCAGTATGGCGAGTGCCTCTGTGAACATGCCAACGAGTAGCCATGGTTCCATGGGAGGTTACAGTCATTCAGTGCCATCGTCGCAGGGTATGTCAGTGCAGAACCAGATGAGTATGAACCCAGGACAGTCTATGGGTAACTATGGCCCCCGAACAAACATCAACATGCAGCCAAACCAAGGTACTTAAAATGCTTGTGCAATTTTCATTTGTATAGCATCTTTAATGTAGCAAAAACATCCCAAAGTGCTTCACAGGCATGATTATTGGCTTTAAACTAAGAAGTGCAGACGAGGGATCAAGTGAGGGAAGATGTGGTAAATTAAAGAGAGGACAAGGCAAGAGAGCAAGGTAGCAATGAGAGGGAACATTTGGCGGCACAGTGGCGCAGTGGTTAGCACCGCAGCCTCACAGCTTCAGGGACCCGGGTTCGATTCTGGGCACTGCCTGTGTGGAGTTTGCAAGTTCTCCCTGTGTCTGCGTGGGTTTTCTCCGGGTGCTCCGGTTTCCTTCCACAAGCCAAAAGACTTGCAGGTTGACAGGTAAGTTGGCCATTATAAATTGTCACTAGTATAGGTAGGTGGTAGGGAAATATAGGGACAGATGGGGATGTTTGGTAGGAATATGGGATTAGCATAGGATTAGTATAAATGGGTGGTTGATGGTCGGCACAGACTCGGTGGGCCGAAGGGCCTGTTTCAGTGCTGTATCTCTAATCTAATCTAATCTAAGTGTGGCAGGAAGGGACAGGGCATACAAACCTAAGAGTGTGTCAACGGGTAAGGCTAGAGGTTGAGAAAATAAAAAGACGGAATTAAAGGCAGTCTATCTGAATGGACACAGCATTCGCAACAAGGTAGATGAATTGATGGCGCAAATTTTGGTAAACAGGTATGATCTAGTTACGGAGACATGGCTGTAGGGAGACTAAGACTGGGAACTGGATGTCCAAGGATTTTCAGCATTTAGGAAGGATAGGCAAAAAGGAAAAGGAGGTAGGGTAGCGCTGTTAATAAAGAATGTGATCAGTACGTTAGTGAGAGAGGAATCTTGGATCAGAAAAGCAAGATATGCAATCAGTTTGGATGGTGTTAAAGAGCAAGGGGCAGCAAACATTGGTATGGGTTGTAAATCAGGCACAGTATAAACCAGGAAAATAGAGCTGCATGTAACAAGGGTAATACAGTAATCATGGGGGACCTCAATCTACATATAGACTGGGTAAACCTAATTAGCACTAATGCTGTAGAGGATGAATTCCTGGAATGTATACCAGATGGTTTCTAGAACAGTATGTTGAGGAACCAACTCGAGGACGGGCTATTTTAGATCTAGTGTTGTGCAATGAGAAAGGAGTAATTAATAATCTCTCTGTAAAGGAGCCTCTAGGGAAGAGTGACCATAATGTGAAAGAATTTTGTATTAAGTTTGAAACTGAAGTAGTTCAATCCAAAACTAGGGTCTTCAATCTAAACAAAGGAAACTATGAAAGGGTGAGCGGCAAATTGGCTGTGGTAGATTGGGAAACTACATTAAAAGATATGATGGTAGACACATAATGGCTAGCATTTAAAGAATTAATACATGCTTTACAGCAAATTTATGTTCCTTTTGAGGCATAAAAACTCAGCAGGACAGGTGATCCGACCATGGCTAACGACAAGTTTAAGATTGTATCAGATCAAAGGAAGAGGCTTATAAAGTTGCCAAAAAAGTCGTAAGCCTCGGGATTGGAAGCATTTTATAATTTAGTAAAGGAGGACTAAGAAACCGATAGAAGATAGTATATGAAAGTAAACTAGCGAGATCCATAATAATGGACTGTAAAAGCTTCTACAGGTATGTAAAAAGGAAAGGAATACCAAGGACAAATGTTGGCCCACCACAGGCAGAGACGGGAATTTATAATGGGGAATAAGGCGGAGAAACTAAACCAATACTTTGTGTCTGTCTTCATGGAGGAAGATACAAAAAAATTCCTAGAAATACTAGAGAACGAAGGGACTAGCGATAATGAGGAACTGAAATAAATTAGTATTAGTAAAAAAGTAGTACTGAAGAAATTAATGGGACTGAAAGTTGATAAATCCCTGGGACCTGATGATCAACATCCCAGAGGGTTGGAAGAGGTGGCTGTAGAGATAGTGGATGCTTTGGTGATCATCTTCCAAAATTGTATAGATTCTGGAATGGTTCTTGCAGATTGGAAGGTAACAAATGTAACGCCATTATTTATGCAAGGAGGGAGAGAGAAAACAGGGAACTACAGACCTGTTAGCCTGACATCAGTAGTAGGGAAAATGCTAGAAGCTATTACAAAGGATGTGATAACTGGACACTAAGGTAATAGTAGGATTGGGTAGAGTCCACATGGATTTATGAAAGGCAAATCATGTTTGACAAACCTGTTGGAGTTTTTTAAGGACATAACTGACAGTATAGATAAGGGGAAACCAGTGGATGTGGTGTATTTGGATTTTCAGAAGGCTTTCACTCGTGTCCCATGAAGCAGTCCGTGTAGAAATGCAGCAAGACCTGGACAATATCCAGGCTTGGGCTGATAAGTGGCAAGTAACAGTCATGCTACACATGTGCCAGGCAATGACCATCTCCCCTTGACATTCAATGGCATTACCATCGCTGAATCCTCCACTATCAACATCCTAGTGGCTGCCATTGACCAGAAACTGAACTGGAGTAGCCATACAGGGCACTGGTGAGACCACATCTGGAGTACTGTGTACAGCACTGGTCTCCTTATTTAAGGCAGGATATAAATGCGTTGGAGGCAGTACAGAGAAGGTTTATTAGACTAATACCTGGAACGGGGGGGGCCTGTCTTACGAGGAAAGATTGGACAGGCTAGGCTTGTATCCACTGGAATTTAGAAGCTTGATTGAAACATAGAAGATCCTGAGGGGTCTTGACAGGGTGGATGCGGAAAGGATGTTTCCCCTTGTGGGAGAATCTCGAACTAGGGGTCATTGTTTAAAAATAAGGGGTCACCCATTTAAGACAGAGATGAGGAGAAATATTTTCTCTGAGGGTCGTGAGTCTTTGGAATTCTCTTCCTCAAAAGGCGGTGGAAGCAGAGTCTTTGAATATTTTTAAGGCAGAGGTAGATAGATTCTTGATGATCAAGGGGGTGGAAGGTTATTGGGGGTAGGTGGAAATTTGGAGTAATCAGTTCAGTCATGAACTTATTGAATGGCAGAGCAGGCTCGAGGGGTCGAGTGGCCTACTCCTGTTCCTAATTCGTATGTTCATATATAATACCATGGCTACAAGAGCAGGTCAGAGGCTAGGAATCCTGTGGCAAGTAACTCACCTCCTGATTCCCCAAAGCCTGTCGACCATCTACAGGGCACAAGTCAGGAGTGTGATGGAATACTCTCCACTTGCCTGGATGGGTGCAGCTCCAACAACACTCAAGAAGCTCAACACCATCCAGGACAAAGCAGTCCACTTGATTGGTACCCCATCCACCAACATTCACTCCCTCCACCACCGACGCACAGTGGCAGCAGTGTGTACCATCTCCAAGATGCACTGCAGCAACTCACCAAGGCTCCTTAGCCAGCACCTTCCAAACCCGCAACCTCTACCCACTAGAAGGACAAGGGCAGCAAATGCATGGCAACACCACCACCTGCAAGTTCCCCTCCAAGTCACGCACCGTCCTGATTTGGAACTACATTGCCGTTCCTTCACTGTTGCTGGGTCAAAATCCTGGAACTCCCTCCGAACAGCACTGTGGGTGTACCTACCTCACATGGACTGCAGCGGTTCAAGAAGGCAGATCACCACCACCTTCTCCAGCGCAATTTGGGATGGGCAATAAATGCTGACCTAGCCAGCAATGTCCACATTCCATGAATGAATAAACAAAAATGTCCCACATAGGTTAGTGAACAAAGTTAGAGCGCCTGGGCTTAGGGGTAATCTACTGGCATGGATTGAGAATTGGTTAACGGACAGAAAACAGAATCAAAGTATAAACGGGTCATTCTCGTGTTGGCAGGCTGGGACCAGTCGGTAGTGCAAAGATCAGTGCTTGGGCCCCATCTGTTCACAATCTATATCCATGATTGGATGTAGGGACCAAATGTAATGTTTCCAACTTTGCTGATGACACAAACTAGGTGGGAATGTGATTTGTGAGGGGGATGCAAAGAGGCTTCAAGGGGATTTAGACAGGCTGCAGGAGTGGGCAAATACATGGCAGATGGAAGATAGTGTGAAAAATGTGAAGTTATCCATTTTGTTAGGAAAAATAGAAATGCAGAGTATTTCTTAACCCTTCCCAACCTCTCACTATTTAACGTCCAAAGGGACCTTGGTGTCCTTGTTCATACGTCACTGAAAGCTAACATACAAGTGTAGCAAGCAATTGGGTAGGCAAATGATATATTGGCCTTCATTGGAAGAGGATTTGAGTACAGAAGTAAAGAAGCATTTGTACAGAGTCTTGGTGAGACCGCACCTGGAGTATTTTGTACAGTTTTGATCTTAGCTAAGGAAGGATATACTTGCCATAGAGGGAGTGCAACAAAGGTTCACCAGACTAATCCCTGGGATAGCGGGATGTTCCTGTGAGGCGAGCTTGAGGAGACTGTCTATATTATCTAGAATTTAGAAGACGGAAAGGTGATCTCAATGAAGCATGCAAAATTCTTACAGGGCTCAACAAGGTAGATGCAGGAAGGATGTTTCCCCTGGCTGGGAGGGATCTAGAACCAGGGGACACAGACTCAAAATAAGAGGTAGGCAATTTAGGACTGAGATGAGGAGGAATTCTTCACTGAGGGTGGTGGATCTTTGGAATTCCCTACCCCAGAGGGCTGTGAAGGCTCAGTCGTTGAGTATGTTCAAGACAGAGATCAATTTAGATTTCTAGATATTAAAGATATCAAGGGATATGGGGATAGTGCGGGAAAATGGCTTTGAGGTAGATGATCAGCCATGATATAGTTGAATGGCGGAGCAGGCTCGTGGAATCGAATGGCCTACTCCTGCTCCTATTTCCTATGTTTGTAAAACTTATAAATAAGCCACAGAAGGTGACATTAGGATAGGTGACCAAAAGTTTTATCAGTGATTTAAAGGAGCTCCTTCAAGGATAAAGAGAGGCGGAGAGGTTTAGGGAGGAAATTCCAGAGCTCGAGCCCAGGCAGCTTAAGGCACGGCCACCAATGGTGAAGCGATGAAAATTGGGATGCACAAGAGGTCAGAATTGGAGGAGCACAGAGATCTCGGAGGGTGCTTGAGCTGGAGGAGATCACAGATGGGGAAGGGCGGCACCATGGAGGGCTTTGAACAGATGCATGGGAACACCACCACCTGCAAGTTCCCCTCCAAGCCACACATCCTCCTGGCTTGGAACTATATCGCCGTTCCTTCACTGTCACTGGGTCAAAATCCTGGAACTCCCTTCCTAACAGCACTGTTAGTGTACCTACCCCGCATGGACTGCAGAGGTTCAAGAAGGCAACTCGCCACCAAAGGCAATAAATGCTGGCCTAGCCAGCGACACCCAGTTCCCAGAAATGAATTTTTTTTAAAAAGCACAAGGATGGAATTTTAAAATGGTGGCATTGCTGGAACTGGAGCCAATGTCGATCAGCGATCACGGGGTGTGATGGATGAATGTGACTTGGTGTGAATTAGGATTTAGATAATAGAATGCTTGATGGGGTCAAGTTGACAGGTGGTCAGGAGAGCATTGGAATAGTGAAGTATGGAGGTAACGAAGGGGGGAAATGAGGGTTTTAGCAGCAAATGAGCTGAAACATGGGCAGTGGATCGCACTTTCTCCTCTGAGTCAAAAGTTTGCAGATTGATATTTGAGCACAATTTCTTGGGTGATACACCGACTGAAGGGGTGCTGCACTGTCTGAGGTGCTGTCTTTCAGATGAGACATTAAACTGAGGCCTTGTCTGCCATCTTGGGTGGATGTAAAAGATTCCATGGCACTATTTTGACAAAAAGCAGGAATGTTCTGTAATAAAAACAGAAAATGCTGGAAATACTCAGTTTCGACTGCATCTCTGGATAGAGAAACAGTTGTTTCAGGTTGATGATGTCATCAGAACTGATATAAGGTGCTATATAGAAAAGTTTGTCTTTCTGTACAGTTGGTAGAGACTGAACAGCCAATAGAACCTAGGCCACATGTCCGTTGCACTCCCTGAACGGCTGGTAGAAGCATTCAAATCTGAATTGGATGAATAATTGAAGGTTTAAAAAAAAAATTACAGGGCTATGGGGAAAGAAGTGGGGAGTGGGATGAATTGGATAACTCTACCCAAGAGCTGGCACAGGCACGATGGGTTGAATGGCCTCCATCATTCTATTCTGAGAATGAGTGTTGAATTTTCTTAGCTGAATGACTGACTGACTGACTGACCTGGAATACCCAATGTGTAACTGGTCATGAGGACTGTTGTTGAGCTATTGAGGTTTTATTTTAAATAGAATAGTTAAGGAGCCATGAGCAGAGGACAAAATTAAGGTAATAGGCAAAAAATATCCAGGGTGCGGGGAGGGGGAGGTGGGGGGGGGGAAATGAGAATTGCTTTTGAACAGTGAGTTGTTGTGATCTGGACCGCGCTGCCTGAAAGGGCTGTGGAAGCAGATTCAATAGTAACTTTCAAAAAGGGAATTGGGTAAATACTTGAGCAGGAAAATCACAAATAAAGCCAATAGGGGAATGAGATAAATTTCTTCACCCAGAGAGTGGTGAGAATGTGGAACTTGCTACTTCAAGGAGTGATTGAGGGGAGTGGTCTCGATATCTTTAAGTGAGATAAACATGAGAGGAATAGAAGGATATGCTGATAGGGCGAGATGTGTAGGGGTGACAGGAGGCTCGTGTGGAACATAAACACCAGCATGGACCAGTTGGGCCGAATGGTAGAGCTATGGGGACAGAGTGGGGGGATGGGGCTAATTGCATGGCTCTAAGAACCAGTACGGGATGGAAAGGCTGAAGGTCTGCCACCTTCTGTGTGGTAAGAGTCTGAAACGGGACAGACTGCCTCAACGATGACTGTCTTTCAGGCCCCATGATGCATCAGCAGCCGTCTGCCTCACAATACAATATGCCACAGGGAGGCGGCCAGCATTACCCCAACCAGCCACCGATGGCAATGATGAGTCCAGTCAACCAAGCAAATCATATGATGGGGCAGAGGCAGATTCCCCCGTACAGACCAGCACAGCAAGGTGAGTGTGTGTGACATCAGTACGACTGGATGATTCATTGTGCAAATGTATTATGGAAAGTGTCTTGTGAAATCCCAAAGCAAATTAGCTTTTGAGTGACGAATTTGTACTTTTCCATCCCAAGGTTGAATTCTTAGTTTGAGTGTTTGTATACAACCCTGTTTATGATGAACTTTATCCATTCACTCATTTACATCAGGACTCCACTGATGTCACCGATTAACCTTTGATCTGTTTTTGCCATTATTTATTACTTTGGGGCAGATTAAGTTACAGGATATAGCAGGTGATCATGTTTTTGTCTTAAGTTTGCTTGTACAGGTCTCCAGAATGCTGAGGTGAATTTGCTAAATGGTACGAGCTCCCCAAAACATGTGATTTCGCTCCACCCCAATCCCCCCTCCCCCACTGGCCCATCCCCACCAGAGCTTTGCCAAACACTGTCGATGCGGAGCTTTAGTTTTTGGAAAAACTAACTTTCAGTCCTAACAAGTCATTCCAGACATCCTAGCAATTGTTAAAACCAGCGGTACTGCATTCTCCCATAGAGTACTTCTGGTTATAGCACTTGGATGAGTGAATCGAACCATCTCCCCTGACATTCAATGGCGTTACCATTACACAATCCCCCACCATCAACATTCTGGGGGTTATCATTGACCAAAAACTGAACTGGAGGAGCCATATAAATACCGTGGCTACAAGAGCAGGTCAGAGGCTAGGAATCCTGTGGCGAGTAACTCACCTCCTGATTCCCCAAAGCCTGTCCACCACAAGTCAGGAGTGTGATGGAATACTCTCCACTTGCCTGGATGGGTGCAGCTCCAACAACACTCAAGAAGCTCGACACCATCCAGGACAAAGCAGCCCGCTTGATTGGCACCCTATCTACAAACATTCACTCCCTCCACCACCGACGCACAGTGGCAGCAGTGTGTACCATCTACAAGATGCACTGCAGCAAGTCACCAAGGCTCCTTCGACAGCACCTTCCAAACCCGCAACCTCTACCACCTAAAAGGACAAGGGCAGCAGATGTATGGGAACACCACCACCTGCAAGTTCCCCTCCAAGTCACACACCATCCTGACTTGGAACTATATCACCGTTCCTTCACTGTCGCTAGGTCAAAATCCTGCAACTCCCTTCCTAACAGCACTGTGGGTGTACCTACCTCACATAGACTGCGGTGGTTCAAAAAGGCAGCTCACCACCACCTTCTCAAGGGAAATTAGGGATGGGAAATAAATGCTGACCTGGCCAGCGACGCCCACATCCCCTCCAACATTTAAAAAAAAATCAGCTTGTGCAGTTTTCTAAAAGGGGTCAAGTCTTGTATGTGATTAGTGATAAAACTAAAGCAGATTAAGAATGTGCAAAAGAAAATTGCTTGCCGATTTTTGTTTTGCTGCATGAAAATTTTCCCCGCTGTTGGGCGGCCTGATGTCTGCTTTCTCTCAACACCAGTATTGCACATGTAAAGCGATGAAACGTGTGTTTTGTCAAAACCAATAGATGATTTAATGGAACTCGAGAGAATGCGTTCTATCTGTTCTGATGAAATTGTTCTTTGAATGTGTACACAGTAAACTTTAAAAGTTTCTTTTTTTCGCAGCTCGTTGTATCTGTACATTTTAATATATTTATCTATAAATAAATACCAAACAGCAAAGGCTACACTTAACGCGAGACTGTTACTTTTTTAGGTCCTCTACAACAATATGCAGGGCAGGAAGATTACTACAGTGATCAGTTCAATCATGGACAGGGTACCCCAGAGAGCATGAACCAGCAGTATTATTCTGATGGTAATACATGCCTATCACTTTTTTTGTGCTTTTTCTTTCTGCATTCTGTTGCATACGTGAAGATAACACTAGGTTTAATCATCCAGACTGTTCACTTTTTCTGTTGGGCGAGTTTCTATGATAGGAGATTCGCAGGTGATGCTTTTGATGAGGGTAATTGGATGCTTTAGGCTTCTTTGAGAGAGCTATGTAGAATGTTGCCACAGAAACAGGCTGTTTGGCCCTAAAATCCAAGTGAGCCTCCTCCACTTCATCTTTCATCTGCATCTCTCACTGTCAGTACATCCACTTATTCCTCTGTCCCTCACATACTCCACCTTAAATACATCTACGTATGGAGCGGTAAAAAAAGAGCGTCCAGTGTAATTAGGAAAACTTCAAATTGGAAGGATTTCTAAGCAATTCAGCGCAAACTGTCTGTTTGCAGTTAATAAATTCCAATTTTTTGGGTTGGTGTGGTATTAACTGGCTCTCTAGCTATGGTCAACGTTGGATCATTTTAGCATGGAGGCAGGAGTCTCTTTCAGATTTATGAGGGATTTTAATAGTGAATAAGGAGAAACTTATTTCCAGTGGTAAGAGTGTCAAAACCAGAGGACACAGATTGAAGGTAATTGACAAAAGAACCAGAGGAGCAATGAGAATTTTTACACAGTGAGTTGTTGTGATCTGGAACGCGCTGCCTGAAAGGATGGTGGAAGCAAGTTCAATAGTAACTTTCAAAAGGGAATTGGATAAATACTTGGAAAGGATAGAATTTGCAGGGCTCTGCGGAAAGAGCAGTGGGGAGTGGGACTAATTGGATAGCTCTTTCAAAGAGCTGGAACAGGCACGATGGGCTGAATGGCCTCCTGTGCTGTACAATTTTATGATTGAGCTATGCGTGCAAGTACAATACATCCCGATCTGCTCAATCTTTTATGCCCTCTTCATCTTACCAGGCAGGTCCCCACTCTGCTCTGGTGAAGAAGTTCCTCCTAAATTCCTTATTGGATTTATTGGTGACTATCTTGTATTTATAGCTTTTAGTTTTTGTCTCTTTGATCTAACCCTGATCTAATTGACAGCGAAGTGCCGGTGCCACTGAATATCTCGCCTATTAAGGGGAATAAAATGTAGAACAATTATGAAATATTTGTGAACATGATCTCACAGCGGCACACAGGACTGGTGTTTCTGCCCCTGGCATCCTGTTTGTGGATCCCTATTCCAGGTTTACACAGGATTGTTATTTTAAAGATTGTCACTTCACAACAGAATGCTTCAGTGTTTTTTCCTTTAAATCCTCTTCAAAAGCTTCATCTCCCATGCTCTTCCTCGCAAGTTGCTTTGTATGTGACAGACTTTGTATCATATCGAGGTGATGCGCTTTTTCTTGCTGCCTGGTTTGACACAACAATGCCAGAACCTGAGCAGGAATTCTAATATCCCTTTGAGCTTGTCGCCACCTCCTGTCACATGCGCCCTGCATGGGTTAGTAGGTAGGTTGTGTGCTGAATATACAGAACTACAGGTAGCTCAATTGACCCTCAAAGTCAACAATTGCTACATCTCTACGTATTCTGTTCATAGATAATTTAAGCAACTTATTTATCTTCATGACAGTGTAAGATTTTCCTGATAAACTCATACTGTAACCAGGACCACTGTTGTTCATTACATGAGGAAAAGCCATCGGAATTCCAGGATGCAATCCCAATATATCGACAAAAATGCTTGAATTCCACACCATGAAATTTGACTTATTCAGTCAACATAAATCAGCCAGTGAAGAACTTTTGAAGTGTAGCCACTGTTGTAATGTAGGAAACGCAGCAGCCAATTTGCACACAGCAAGATCCCACAACCAGCAATGTGATCATGACCAGATAACCTGTTTAGTGATGAATGTAAGCCAGGACAAAACTTAGTTAGAAAAGCATTTTACTTAAAAATCCATGCAGACACCTGGCCACTAGAGCATAGTGAATGAATACGACTTTGGGAGTCCTGACAGAATAAATGCATTTACTGGCAGGAGGGTCAGTAACCAGAGGACACAGATTTAAGAAACATTGGCAGAAGAACCAGATGAAAATCTTTTACACAGCAAGTAACGAGAACATAAGATATAGGCGCAGGTGTGGACGATACGGCCTCTCGCGCATTCTCTGCCATTCAGTACGATCTTCTGCCTCAACAGACACAATGGGCCAAGTGGCCTCATTCTGTGCCTTAAACTTTCCTGCCTAATCCCCATATCCCTTGATTCCCTGACAGACCAAAAATCTCTTGATCTCAACTTTGAATATATTCGGCGACTGAGCATCCGCTATCCTCTGGGGTAGAGAATTCCAAAGATTCACAACCCTCTGAAGAAATTTCTCCCTCATCTCCTAAATGATCAGCCCCTTTAGCCCTGAGACTGTGCCCCCTTTGTTCTAGGTTCCCCAGCCAGGGGAAACAACCTCTCATTGTCTACCCTGTCAGACCCTTTCAGAATTGTTTTTGATTCATTTTTATGGGGTGTCGGCATCGCTGGCTAGGCCAGCATTTATTGCCCATCCCTAATTGCCCTTGAACTGAGTGGCCATTTCAGAGGGCATTTAAGAGTCAACCACATTGCTGTGGGTCTGGAATCACATGTAGGCCAGACCAGGTAAGGACAGCAGATTTCCTTCCCTAAAGGACATTAGTGAACGAGATGGGTTTTTTTTTAATGTTTCAATCTTTTATGTTTCAATGACATCACCTCTCATTCATCTAAATTCCAGAGATTATAGGCCCAATTTACTCAGCCTTTGCTCATAGAACAGCCCTCTCATCCCAGGAACCAATCTAGTGAGCATTCATTGTACTGCCTCCAAGGCTGGTATATTGTTTCTTGGATATGGAGACCGAAACTGCACGCAGTATTCCAGCTGCGGTCTCGCCGAAGTCATGTACAACTGTAGCAAATTTTCCTTCTTGTATACCAGTCCCCTCATGATCTGGAATGTGCTGAAAGGGTGGTGGAAGAAGATCCAAAAGTAATTTTCAAGAGGGAAAATGGATACTTAAAAGAGGAAATATTTGCAGGGCTATGGGGAAGGAGAGGAGTGGGACTAATTGGATAGCTCTTCTAAAGATCCAGTACAGCATGATGGGCTGAATGGCCTCCTTCTGTACTAATCCTGTACTAAAACACAACCTGCAGAATGCCAAAATAATACCATTAAGTATTCAGCTGTGCGAGTTATAAAAGAGAAAATGTTTACACTTTGTATATATCAACAGCTCATAGGTATAACTGAGAAGTCATAGAAATTAACAGCACAGAAGGAGGCCATTCAGCCCATCTGACAAACTGCTACTTTCCGATTACTTTTGTAAAATTGCTGTCTTTAGGTATTTTGAGGTAGTAATGCCGGACTTGCATCTCGCTGCATGGAAGAACAGTTTTTATTGCACTTCAATGGGTAAAGCAAGTCTTCAAAATTCAGGAACCGTTTGCATTTATATAGTGCCTTTAACATCTTAAAATGTCCCAAAGTACTTCACGGGAGCATTATCAGACAATTTGACACCTTGACGCAGGAGCTATTAGGAAAGGCGACCAAAATCTTGCTCAGAGGTATGTTTTAAGGAGTGTCTTAAAGGATGAGAGAGGGTGGAAAGGTTTAGGGAGGGAATTCCAGAGCTTAGGGCCCAGGCAGCTGAAGGCAAAGTGACCAATGGTGGAGCGACAAAAATCGGGGAAGACAAAGTGGCCAGAATTGGAGGAGTCCATGGATCTGAGTGTTGTAGAACTGAAGGAGGTTACAGATAGTGAGGGGGGAGCGAGGCCATGCAGGAAATGAGAATAATGAGAATTTAAAATTTGAGGTGTTGTTGGATTGGGAGCCAGTGTAGGTGAGTGAGCCCAGGGTGAATGGGACTTAATGTGTGCAAGAATGCAGGCAGCAGAATTTGGATGAGGTGAAGTTTATGGAAGGTAGAAAGCTCGCCAGAAGAGCATTGGAAAAGACAGGTCTGGAGGTGACGGAAGAATATTCTGATCCAGATAAACTTATGAAGTGAAACTAGCAGTATTTGGGGCTAAGGGTGCTGTGAATTTGTTTCAATATTTGGCCTTTTGTGCTCGTAGCATATAACAGTGCGACTACTTTCCTTCATGGTGTCAAACCTTTTATTTGGGTCCGAATAGTCTATTATTCATTTTCATGAAAGGCCCAATTCTCGTGTGCAAATCTGTTTTATGGTTCTGTTATCTAGTTCCCAGTCCTGATGTGGTTACCGCCATTTTCGAAGCAGAGTGCCTAATTAGTCGCATTTCCCCCTTGCATTTCTTCGCCCGCTCCCTGACTTTCTTCTCAAAATAAATCACATCTGTTCAGTTCTCCACCGCAGTAACAGTGGGAGGACTTTGTATCCTGGTCTTTTCTTTTTGGGATTTACATAGCTGGCGTGACTGAGCATGTTCCTGCTTTGCTGTATTGTAGCAATATCAAAATAAACAATTTAACAAACCAGGCACAGTTTTTAAAAATGAAGTTACTTGTGATAGAGCATGGCTGCCCGACCTGAACCCGACGACGTGTCTGGTTCGGGTGGGGCCAGGTCGGTCTTCCAGGTCTGGCATTTGGGCTCGGGTCAGGTCAGGCCGGATCGGACACAATGACAGCCAGGACGTCAAGGCAGGAAACGCTCCGGACTAGTCTGCTTTGAGTGATTCCGTCCAAGGTAGAGCACAACCTCTTTAATATAATCAACTTTATTCGGGTGGTCAGGTTGGGCGTGGGAAAAAAATCAAAGGACTCGATCGGGCTCGGGTTGCATGTGGTTCTGTCGGGCTCGGGTTGGGTTTCATTTGCAGACCCAAGCCGGCCTTTAGCTTGAGATGACAACATTGCCTAGTAAGGAACAAAAGCAGACAAAAAGCGAATAGAATCACAAATATACTTATAGACCCAAATAGAAACTATGTTGGCAATTAATGTTTTAAAAAAATATATATGTAGTATGCCAGTAAAATAATGGAATGGGTGGGGCATTCAGGGGGAAAAGGTGGCATAGTGGTAATGCCACTAAACTAGTAATTCAGAAGCCCAGGCTAATGCCCTGGGGACACGGGTTCAAAACCCACCACGGCAGCTGGTGCAATTTAAAATTCAACGAATAAATTCAAAAAAAAATCTAGAGTTGAAACTTCGTCTAAGTAATGGTGCCATGAAATTGTCATCGATTGTTGTAAAAACCAATCTGGTTCACTAATGTCCTTTAGGGAAGGAAGTCTGCTGTCCTTACCCGGTCTGGCCTACATATGACTCCAGATCCACAGCAATGTGGTTGACTCTTACATGCCCTCTGAAATGGCCTAGCAAGTCACTCAGTTGTCAAGGGCAATTAGGGTGGCAATAAATGCTGGCCTTGCCAGTGACACCCACATCGCATAAAAAAAGTACCTCTCAGGGAGTCACAAAGCTCTTTACATCCTGTTGAGTATTTTTTGAAGTGTAGTCACTGTTGTAAGGTAGGAAACGTGGCCGCCAACTGTTCAAAGCAAGATCTCGCAAATAGCAATGAGATAATGGCCAGATGATCTGTTGGTTGAGGAATAAATATTGGCCAGGACACGAGGGAGAACGCCCCCGCTCTTTGAAATAATGCAAGATCTTTTATGCCCACCTGAGAGGGCAGCGAGGGCCTGGGTTTAACATTTCATCAGAAAGACAGTACCTCGGACAGTGCAGCACTCCTTCAGTACCGGCAGTGGAGTGTCAGTGGAACGTCTGTCTCGGTGAGTGTGCTACCCACTGAGCCAAGGCTGGCAGTTAAAGGAGTAAAGCCGTGAGAGATTTGATTGGAAAATGGACAAAATACATGTGCCTGTATCCAGAAAGAAGATAACCCCGTGTCATAGTCATTTACGGCACAGAGGAGACCATTCAGCCCATCGAGTCCATGCCGACATGTGGCAGTAGTCTGCATTTAAAGCCTTAATTTATTTTTGTAATGCCATGCAGGCAATGCGAAGTGAAGGCCGGGTTTCCCTTGTTTCCCACAATCAGGGGCACATCTTTTAAATTTATGGATGTGTTTGTTATTGCTTTCCAATTTGAAATAAATTTTACAATCTCATTACGGCGTTTCCGGCAAATCATGAATGTTGTACTCGGTGCCAGCTCTTGTTAGGCTTCACTTCTTGGCTGTCTGGTAATCCCTTCTATCTGCCTTTCAGTGGCAGATGTTGTGAAGGTGAAGATTGTTGCTCTAAAAAGCTAGACGATATTTCTTTCTCTCTAAGTCAGTGCAGCTAGTTCTGTTAACTTACTGTACATAAGGCATGTTAAATTAGAAGTGCGTTATAAATCCTTTCATTGGGACTACTATTTTGTTGCTATTTGGGTTTGAGAGGCTTAAAAAAAAAAATTCCTGATTTGAATCAAGCACTTAGTTCCTGTTTATGAATAATTCTGCATGTACTCCACTTGAGGGCAGTTCATTCCACAAACACGCATACCTCGGGTCTAGTAAGCTGTATCTGAATTGCTGCAGCCGAGATTAGATTCAGTCCTAGATTTATAGAACAGAATCATGGAATGGTTCCTGCACAGAAGGAGGTCCGTTCGGCCCGTTGGATCCATGCTGGCTTTCTGCAAGAGCAACTCGCCTCGTCCCACCCCCCCGCCTTTTCCCCGCAGTCCTGCAAATCTTTTTCCCTTCAGGTTCTTATCCAATTCCCTTTTGAAAGCCCGCAGTTGAATCCGTCTCTGCCACACACTCAGGTAGTGCATTCCAGATCTTAACCACTCGCTGCTTTTAAGTTTCCAGTAAGTGCTTTGTCGCAGTCACTTTTTTCCCCTCCTTCCTTGGTTTTCTTGTAACCTTTTGAACTTTCTATATTTGCTGTACATCATCGAGGACTCCTGCTTTTCAGCCAAGTTTCCTTATGTCTTTACTTTGCCTTTCCAGCTGGATTCACTCAATCCAAATTGCAATTGTTTATTTTAAAATAATTGAGACTTGCAGCGTTGGAAGTTCCCATGGCATGTACTCGATTGCAGTACCATGCTGGACTTTACTAGCATGACGCTGTTTCACCTCCGATGGGATCTATGCCTTGGAATTACAGAACATGGAAAGGAATGGGAACCTAGGGACGAGAGGAGGCCATTCAGCTCCTTGAGCCTGTCCTGCTAGTCAATCATGTCATGGCTGCTCTGTATCTTCACTCCATCTACCCACCTTGGTTCTGTTACCCTTAATACACTTACTAAACAAAAATCTATCAATCTCAGTTGTAAGATTTTCAATTGACCCTGAACAGCTTTTTGGAGGAGAGAGCCCGACCCTTTGCGTGAGGAATTGCTTCCCGACATTATCCCGAGCTCTAATTTTCAGGTTGTTTTGAACACTGCCAACAGAGGAAATAGTTTCTCTCTATCAACCATATCAAATCCTTTAATCTTCTTAAACATTTCAATTAGATCACACCTTGAACTTCTATACTCGAGGGGATACAAGCCTAGTCTGCGCAAGTTGTCCCCATAATTTAACTCCTTTCGCCCCAGCACCCCTGTGGAATGTGATTACACCTTGTCAGTGTCCACCTTGGGGAAAGGTTACCAATATTGTCCTAAAGAAGCATCTAAATGTTTCTGGGGTGGGGAGGAATGTGGTTTGAGAGTCACGCTCTTATCCAGACCCTTCTTGTCGATAGAAATCCAGAAAACAGGTTGCACGTCATCCTTTCATCCTGTGTGAACAGGAGGGTATGTTTAAATTGGGGAAGAGGAATAAAACTGCAGTGACTGTACAGTGGAATTTTGTGTAGACAGGACCTAGATATTTTCAGAGATATCCCTAGGTGATGTCCATAAAATGTTGCATTTTCACATTTATAAAGTAACAGCGGGGTTTAAAATGTTGAGAAATGCAGTTGTGCATGACGGAATAAGCAATAAAGAAAGACCTGCATTTCTGTAGCGCCTTTCACGTCATCGAGATGTCCCAAAGTGCTTTACAGTCAGCGAAGTACTTTTGAAGTGTAATGTTGGAAATGCAACAGCCAATTTGTGCACAGCAAGCTCCCACAAACAGCAATGATATAATGACCCGATCATCTGTTTTTTTTTAAAGTAGTGATTGAGTGATAAATATTGGTCAGGTCCCCGGGGATAACTTCTGCCCTTTTGCAAAATTGTGCCATGGGATTTTTTGCATCTACCTGAAAGAGCAGACGGGCGCCTCAGTTTAACATCTTATCCAAAAGCCAGTACCTCCAACCATGCAGCACTCCCTCAGTACTGCACTGGAGCGTCAGCCTAGATTTTATGCTCGAGTCTCTGGAATGTGACTTGAACACAAACCTTTCTATCTTAGAGGCAAGGGTGTTGCCAACTGAGCCACAGTTGACATTTATATAGTGCTTTTCGAGACCTTTAATCGTCCCAAAAAGCTCCATAACCAACAAAGTACTGTTGAAGTATAGTCGCTGTTGTAATGGAGGCAAATGACACTGTGCCAGATAACTGAGCAATGACATTCCTGAGATTGTCTCTTCATTCTTTCTATGATTATAAAGATGTATCCCTATATATTCAGTTTAGGCAGACATATATTTTTAGGATAATTATGTACTATTTACTTTTCTCTCATATTGTAAAAGGGTATAACAAGTGTCGTACTGCTGGCTGATCTCCTACATTCTACCTTCGGTAAACTTGAGGTTGACTAAATTCTGCTGCCCATGTCCTAACTCGCACCAAGTCCCATTCACCCAACACCCCCGTGCTCACTGACCTGCGTTGACTCCCAGTCAAGCAATGCCTCAATGTTGAAATCCGCATCCTTGTTTTCAAATCCCTCCATGTCCTCACCTCTCGCTATCTCTGTAATCTCCTCCAGCCCCAACACTCTCCGACGTCTGTGTGCTCATCTAATTCCGGCCTCTTGAGCGTCCCCCGTTTTAATCACTTTACAATTGGCAGCTGTGTCTTCAGCTGCCTGGGCCCTAAGCTCTGGAATTTCCTCACTAGACCTCTCTACACCTCCCTCCTCTTTTAAGATGCTCCTTAAAACTGACCTGTTTTCCCAAGCTTTTGATCACCTGTCCTTATATCCTCTTTATGTGGCTCGGTGTCAAATTTTGCTTTATAATGCTTCCTGTGAAGCACATTGGGACGTTTTATCCTATTATAGGCACCATATAAATACAGGTTGTATTGGGTTTAATCATGTGCATGGTTAATTGTAATGTCATTGTGTGGGTGGATAGTATTTTTCATATTTTCATTTTGGTGTCGCCGCCCTTCCCAGTTTATGGATTTTAGTTTGTGTGATGGTGTCCTTAAATTCAGTTTCCACAATCCTTGTATCGTTCCCAAACTCATCTTCCATGTGTTTCCCCATTTCAACCTTTTTATTCATTTTAAACACATGAAGCAAGATTATTGTCAGTGTGGGTTGAATCTTTGGATGAGCATCTAAATGTGTGTAGGTACAATTAATAAATCTGGATCTTTGCTGCTGACCTTTTTAAATGTCATCATCTGATGAGCATTTATGTGTGACACTGTACTAGGGGCATTGCAGCATAGTGGTTGTTACTGGGCTATTAGTCCAGTGACTGGACTAATGATTGGGAGACATGAGTTCAAATCCACCACGGCAGCTGGGGAATTTAAATTAGTTTATTAAATCTGGATTAAAAAGCTAGTCTTAGTAATGGTGGCCATGAAACTACCGGATTGTTGTAAAAATCCATCTGGTTCATTAATGCCCTTTACGGAAGGAAGTTCTTGCCCGGTCTTGCCTATATGTGACTCCAGACCCACAGAAATATGGTTGACTCTTAACTGCCCTCTGAAATGGCCTAGCAAACCATTCAATTGTATTCAGGAAGGCGTCTCACCACCACCTGCTAGTTCCCCTCCAAGCCCCACACCATCCTGACTCGGAACTATATCGCCGTTCCTTCACTGTCGCTGGGTCAAAATCCTGGAACTCCCTCCCGAACAGCATTGTGCGTGGACCTACATCCCAAGGACTGCAGTGGTTCAAGAAGGCAGCTCACCACCACCTTCTCGAGGGCAATTGGGGATGGGCAATAAATGCTGGCCTGGCCAGCGACGCCCACATCCCATGAACAAATTTTTTTAAAAATTGAAAATCTTGAAGGATTTTGATTGAATAAATAAGGAGATACTGTTTCCAGGGGCAGTAACCAGTGGACACAGGTTGAAGGTAATTGGCATAAGAACCAGAGGGGAGATCAATTTTTTTTTAAACGCAGTGAGTTGTTGTGATTTGGAATGTGCTGCCTGAAAGGGCGCTGGAAGCAGTTTCAATCGTAACTTTCAAAAGGGAATTGGATAAATACTTGAAAAGGAGAAATTTGCAGGGTTAGCGGGACTAATTGGATAGTTCTTTCAAAGAGCCAGCACAGGCACGACGGGCAGATTGGCCTCCTGTGCTGTATCATTCCATGATGTATAATCTCCTGCCTTACTATCTCTTTAATACTCCTGTCACATTCTGTCTTTCCCCAAAATTTTTAATACATCAAAATTCGACTTGCTTAGATTCTCAAATTTATGATCATTGTGTCAAATTTTCATTCAGTGATGGAAAAGATTTTTGAAGAATAATTGCTGCCAGTATTGACGGCAGACTGAAGTCAAGAGTGTGAAACTTTACCCAAGTGTGTTCCTTTGAAATATTAGTTCTGATATGTGCAGGTATTTGCTCAATATGGTTGCAGTACTTGCGTTGTTTTCCTAGGGGATGTCATAGTATGTATTACAAGCTTTCTGTGCCAAATTGTATGACCTCTTTTAGCTAACATAAATGTCCTGGGTGACTCTTCGCATTGTTGCTACTTAATGTCAAAAACACTCCCAGCAAAATTATCAGTCACTATGAAATTGTCTTGCTGGATTTCATAAGTCTTCACATCTTCTTCTTCTTTGGCCTCCTTGTCTCGAGAGACAATGGGTAAGCGCCTGGAGGTGGTCAGTGGTTTGTGGAGCAGCGCCTGGAGTGGCTATAAAGGCCAATTCTAGAGTGACAGGCTCTTCCACAGGTGCTGCAGAAAAAATTGGTTGTCGGGGCTGTTACACAGTTGGCTCTCCCCTTGCGCTTCTGTCTTTTATTTCCTGCCAACTGCTAAGTCTCTTCGACTCAGCAGTCTTCACATCACTCTAGGCTAAATGGGATTTGAAAGTTGGCTGAAGGCTTAAACTAAAAGCATTTGACATGCCCTATCCAGCAATCATTGGCTTAAAGAGTTAACTCGGAGGAAGTCTCCAGCCAATAAGCTTCAAGTTTCTAACTCGCCCTTGAAAATGTCCCCATTCCTTCTTAATTTAAAGAAAACACGCAGGAAATGGAGAACGATTGTAACAGCCCCTGTAAAGCTTTGTTTTAAAATCTCATTTCAGTTATGTAATTTTCTGTAACTTTTTTTTCCCGACTGCCTTTAAGCTGCAGTTTAGCAAAGAGTTCTGAAACCCGTTAGTTTAGCATCGGTTTTGGGGAAGTTATTGGAAATAATAATTAAGGACAGAGTGAGCGCTTAGGGAAATTTGAGTTTCTAAAGGGTAGATCATGTCGAATGAACCTAATTGAAGTTTTTGGGGAAGTAATTAAAGCAGCGGACAGGAGACGGCTTATGAATGTGGTTTATCTGGATTTTCAGAAGGCATTTGATAAGGTTCTATTTAAGAGATGGTGAAAGCTCATGGAATTGAAGAAAATTATTGGCCTGAGTAGGAGATTGGTTGAGCGGTAGAAGACAGAGTAAGGATAATCCGTATGTACTTGAATTGGAAAGAAGTGACTTGTGGTGTCCCACAAGGATCTGTAATGGGGTCTCAATGATTCACTATATATTTATTAATGATTTGGATAACACAATAGAGAGCCACCTATCCATTGTTATTGCCAATGGCACCAAGATTGGTGGCATAGTGAGTAAAGTAGGCAGGAGAATACAATTTCAAAGAGACATTGATAGATTGAGAGTGGGAAAAACCCACGGCAGCTGGATTTCAGTGCAGCTAAGTGTGAGGTCATCCATTTTGGAGCAAATAAAAGGATAAATCTGAGTACTTAAATGATGAAAAGCTAGGAGCAATGAAGGTTCGAATAGATTTAGCTTTCTGTGTGCCTAGATCACTAAAATATAGTGGTCGGGTACAAATAAATTAGTCAAAAAGGCTAATGGAATGTGGGCCTTTTTATCTAGAGGGCTAGAATATAAAGGAGGAAGTTTTGCTACAGCTGTACAAGCTCTGGTTAGACCACATCTAGAGCTCTACACTTTTGGATATTGCACCTTTTTGCTTCTTAACATTTGAAGCCCTGAGCCTTTTAGAAGTTTAAAAGAAAAATCATCTCTCTCTTTCGTCCAGTTCTGATGGACAGGGAGAAAAGTGACACTAAAGCTATTAAATTGTCCCTGAAATGGAATGCGGTCAATAAAATGAGACCAGGCTACAAGTAGGAATATATATCTACAGATAACGCTGGCAACCAATTTAAGATTGTCAGTCGGGCTCGCAGTGTGGCGCATTTGCGCGTACTGGAAGCTACGTATATTAATAGACAGGGCCCTGTTCTTTGCAGACAGAGAGACCATGTGCCCACATTGTGCCTGCTGCAGCTAAACAAAATAAGTGGCAGCCATTTGCTGCTTCATTCCTCAGGGCAATGCCTTGACCAGAATCGAGCTGCCTGGCTTAAATTTCAAACAAAGCTTGGCAGTTAACTGTCGGTCACCATAAACTGGTACATTTTCCATGGCAACGCGTCTATCGATCGGAGCCAACTTGCTAACCAAGCCGCACTCTCTTATACAGTATAAATTTATTGTTTTCCCTTACTTTGGTATTCTTGCGGATTGCCCTGATGAGTGCAAGACAAAAAGCTTTGACATAATGTCCCTATTTTCAGCAATAGTCAATGTCCTTGAGGGAAAGAAATCTGTTGCCCTTTATTGGTGTGGCCCATATATGACTCCAGACTCACCGATGCAATTGACTCTTAACTGCCCTCTGAAATGGCCTTGCAAGCCACCCAGTTAAGGGTAACTAGGGAATCAACCCATGAATAAATTAAAATATACCCTAGACTGGACACTGAAGAGAAAGGCACATTGGGGTGTGATCTTTCATTATGAACATTGGCCCAGTCTGGGTTCCTCTGTGTTGATGGCATTTTCTTGTTGTTTTTCTAATCCAAGAATGTGAAATGGTCTTAGACCTTAACTGTGCATCTTTCCTTTTTGTGGGTGCTTTTTTCTTTAAATAGTATCTGAAGGTGAAGATTCCTTATGAACACGAGTGTTACGACCAGGTGAGCCGGGGTCTCAGGCTCCCCACACGGCCCTTTCCTGGTTTGGCCGTAACAGGGTTTAACCTTTTAAAACAGTGTTTTTAGCTTCCCCTCAGTAAGTCCTTTCTCACTGCTCTCTAATTGTAATTGTAAAGGAACTAATCAGACAGGCTTTCATAGGTTTAAACAAGAAAGATGTAAGTTTATTAACCTTAACACTCTACCTCAGTTAAAACTACTAAAAATACATGACGCAACCACGTTAGCATGCAGACACGATAAACACACACACAAATTAGATACAGAGGAGGAGAAAGTATTAAAGGAGGAAGGTTTGAAGTAGCAGATGGAATTCCGTTTTTGTTTTAGTTTTGCTGTGCAGTCTTTGAAGTTAAGTCTTGCAGTTCTCGTTGGGGCCCAGTGCACACTTTCAAACTTGTTTCGCTGGTACCAGAAGGCTGCAGGATTTTTCTGTCTTGAGGCTTAAGTTACTTGGGTCCCTGGAACTTTGCGTGAGAGAGAGAGAGAGAGACCTTGCTTCTCTTTGGTCTTCAAAATTGCAGTCTGACAAAAATTTGACTGTGATGCACCATTCAATCAATTCCCAGGTTGGCCAGCAGGTTAGTCACCTGACCAGCTCTTTGTTTGACACAGCAGCGCCAGCGAGGGTTGTTGATTCTTCAAAGCTTAGTAGACACGTTCGGTGGGGGGCGAGGGTGGAATACTGGTTCTTAAAACAAACAATGACTCTCAATGTCTTTTGATCATCACTATTGACAAAACCCATCTGGCTAATTGAATCAGGGAGCACTCCTATTGTCTCCCTCGGCAACTGTTTGTCAGAATGCAAATGTGCAGCCATGTTTTCAGCCACTGCTCTGTGGTCTTTTCAAACACGTTATGTTCCAAGTAGTGTTCCACATGCCGAAATTAATATGTTTCCATTTGGCAGGTGTGGTTTCCGTCACTCTAGTGTACTATTGACGAGTGGAATTTCTATAGCTTTACCTCTAACCATTGTCAGTACAGCTTCTTTAAAGAGTTTTTATTTAGATAGCACCATTCACCACCTCAAGATGTTCCAAAGCATTTTACTGCCAATGAAGTACTTGTGAAGTATAGTCATTGTTGTAATGTAGGAAACGCAGCAGCCAATTTGGAGACAGCCAAACTCCCATAAACAGCATGACGAGACAACCTGTTTTCGTGATGTTGGTTGAGCGATGAATATTGGCCAGGACACCTAGTGAGAACTCCCAGTGCTTGAAATAGTGGCCATGGGATATTTTGAGAGGGCAGACGGAGCCTTGGTTTAACACCTCATCTAAAAGACGCCACCTCCGACAGTGCAGTGCTTTCTCAGCCTGGGTTTTGTGCTCAACTCTCTGGACTGGGACTTGAGTCCACAG
Organism: Heterodontus francisci; assembly: GCF_036365525.1. Taxonomy (NCBI): domain Eukaryota; kingdom Metazoa; phylum Chordata; class Chondrichthyes; order Heterodontiformes; family Heterodontidae; genus Heterodontus; species Heterodontus francisci. The sequence goes on along the minus strand of NC_090375.1, from coordinate 11,850,914 downwards.
CCTTCTGACTCAGCTGAGAGTGTGACCCACTGAGGCACAGCTAACACCTACTGCATTCATCATATTTATTTAGAAACTTTTTAATAGATAAAAGTCATAATTATCATGGGGACAGTTAATATCAAGTAATGATGCTTACTCTATGTTGTACCTATCACTGCTGGGCTTGCTGACCTACATTAGCTTCCAGTTAAGATTTTTAAATTGCCTATCCTTGTTTTCAAATCTCTCCATGGCTCCATTACTTGGCTCAATGTCTAACTTTGTTTCATAATACTTATGTGAAGCTCCTTTTTATTACTTTACAAGTTGTTGGTACAGAGAAAAGCAGTTATATTGGGACTTTTCCTTCCTTTCCTTTTCCTGTAATAGGTTATAGTCTTACAGTGTAGAAGAAGGCTATTGGGCCCCTTGTGCCTGTGCTGGCTCTTTGAAATAGCTGTTCCATCCCATAAACAGTGAATAGGAAAGTCACCGTTCTAAGATTTTGAAGATTCCAGTTTTATGTGCGCTACTGAAGTTTGTTTAGTTACAATAAGCCTCAAATAACTTTATTGTATTCGCTACTGTTGATTTTTCTAACTTTGTAACAAAATAACCAGAGTGGCGTATAAGTACATTTGGGGAAAAATGAATTTTTAGTCATTGCACCTAGTCATGAATAAAACTTCAAAGTAAGTGAGAAACATCTTGGAAGCATGAACCTCTTTTCTCTTTCTTGCTCTGTTGCCCTATTGTCTGCTGTCGTTTTGTGTAGCTGGTACTTGGCAGAAAACAAGAGATTTTTTTTTGTTTCGTCAACTGAAAATAGAGAACGTTTATAAAAAAAATAAATAAATAAAAAATATACTAGCTGTGAAGTCTTAGTGTGCATAATTCAAGCAGGTTTACATAGAGCCTGCAGCACAGAAACAGGCCATGTGGCCTAACTGGACTATGCTGGCTTGTATGTCCCATTTATTAACAGCAGACTGTTGAAGCTTATTGTCCTGCTCTGGTAACTGACCTTTTAGCCCTGTTCTGGTATGACTATCGATAGGTAGTTCCAAGTTCATGAAAACATGTCTTTTCAAGAAATTTTCAGGAAAAAAAAAATGCTAAAGTTTTACATTGCAGAATCTTTCACGTTACTTTTGAAATATTGTAGGATTGTAGCTGAAAGGCCATTAATCTCTTTCCTGTTTGATGTAGGGCCTAATGACTACAGTTATCAGCAACCAGCGTATCCCGAACAAGGCTTTGATAGGCCTTATGAGGATTCCTCACAACATTACTACGAAGGAGGTATATACATATATACCTTCACACATGCATACACACACATCTTACCCCCCCCAAAAACTTGGAGAAAAACTTATCCTTCCCCAACCCCTCACTGCAAAGCTCTTGTAGAACAGTAGTTGCTGGCTGTCGCAGGTTCAAAGTAGCTTCAAAATTAATTACCTTACCAATGCTTACAAATGTAGTTTTAACATTTCTAACTTACTTTTAAAATAAAAGTTGCTTTGGAAATCTAAATACATATTTGTCGCTGATAATAGAAAAGACCTTAAAAAGATTAACACACGCACACATCCCTCGAGTCAATATTTTGGTATGCAATGCCTATGTGTCAACAGCTTGCTGAGTTTTGTTTTTTTTTGTGTAGCTGTCTCTTTATTGTGTCTTTTTATTTTTTTTTCATACAGCGTAGCCGCACTCTAATTGTTACAGTAAGTGTACGCTTAGTTTTATTTTGCAGGGTTGCTGAAAATGCTGCAGTTTTAAATATGCAAAGATTGCTTGACTGTAGGATTTGTATGGCTGACTCCTTTTTTTTATGTTTGGTTTTTAGAAATCTCTCTCTCTTTCTTTCTCTCTCTCGCGCTCTCTCTCTCTCGCTCTCTCTCTCGCTCTCTCTCTCTCTCTCTCTCTCTCTCGTGCCCAAATTTCATTTTCCCCTTTCTTTCATCTGTTGACTTGTGCATTATAATTTCTGCAGGTAGTTTGAAATTGAAATTTGACAATGCTGCTGTGTATCTTTTTTTTGCAGGTAACTCGCAGTATAGTCAGCAGCAAGATACCTATCAGCAAGGGCCTCCACAGCAACAGGGGTATCCACAGCAACAGTACACAACTCAGCAGGGCTATCCAACACAACAGGGTTATGGTAAGCAGCCAGTCAGGATATGTACTCATTAGGCCCAGAAGATCATGACGAGGATTCATACTGGTTTGTAAATTACTTCTGTATATTTTTTTTTTTAAAAAGCTGATTCTGATGTTTGATGGTAAGTCGGCCCATCGTGTCTGTGCTGGCTCTTTTGAAAGCTAGTCCAATTAGTCCCCCTTCCCTTAATATAAGAACAGAAAATGCTGGAAATACTCCGAGCATCTGTGCAGAGAGAACCAGACTTAACAGTTCAGGTTGATGGCCTTTTACAGTAGTATAATGGTTATGTTACTGGATTAGTAATCCAGAGGCCTGGACTATGATCCAGAGATGTGAGCTTAAATCCCACCGTGATAGCTGGGGAATTTAAATTCAGTGAATTAAATAAATCTGGAATGAAATGCAGTCTCGGTAAGAGTGACCACGAAACTGTCGGATTGCCATTAACAAAAACTTAACTCGTTTGCTAATGTACTTTTGGGAAGAAAAGAAGGACTTTCATTTCTAGAGCACTTGTCACCATCTCGGGACGCCCAGTGTTTTTTTACGGCCAATGAAGTACTTTTGAAGCATATCCTCGACATTGGTTAATATTGTAATGTAGGAAACTGACGTCCATTCCCAGTCTGGGCTGATATGTGATGGTGTCCACACATATGGATTCTGGCCTCTGAAATGGCCGAGTGAGTCACTCAGCTGTATCTAAACTGATTCAGCACATGGACGGCAGCAGTTCGAGGAGGCAGCCCACCAGCATCTAAAGGGCAACGAATGATACCCACATCCTGACAGTGACTTAAACTTTTTTTTTAAAGTTTCACCAAAATCTAGTTCTCAAACCAGCAAAACAATATGAGCCAGTTGTGTCATGTTCATTGTTTTACAAAATTATTTAAGTCCTTTTTGGAAAAAAAACATGAATGCAGCTGTTAACTTAGCCTGGTGAAATGCAGCTTATAGCTGTAAACTTGAGCTCATCCTAAAATCCCCTGCCAGTATCCTAACTTGCACCAAGTCCCGTTCACTTGCTACCCCAGCCTCAACAACTCTTCAACTCTTTGAAATGTTTAAAATTCTGAGATGGATTGGCAGGATGAATGCCAAGAGGCTGTTTCCCTGCAGACCCCAACACCCTGGCTGGACAGTCAAGAACTAGTGGACGTAGTCTCAGGGTAAAGGGTTGGCCATTTAGGACTGAGATGAGGAGAAATCTCTTCACTCAGCGGGTGGTGAATCTTTGCAGTTCTCTACCAAGAGAGCTGCAGATGCCAGATCTGTTGAGTATATTAAAGACAAAGATCGAGGGATTTTTTTTGGGTACAAAGAGAATCGAAGGATATGGGGTTCGGGTGGGAAAATGGAGTTGAGGTGAAAGATCGGTCATGATCTTTTGGCTGAGCAGGCTCGAGGGGCTGTGTAGCCGACTCCTCCTCCTATTTCTTATCCAGATTTCCATTTCCTTTGTGTGAAGACATGTTTCCTGGCTTCACCTGTTGAACAGCCTAGCTCTAATTTGAAGGTTTTTTCATCCCTGTTCTGGACATCCCTCATCCCCACCTATGTGTGGATTGGTTGAGAAAAGTGGAAAGCACAATGATTTCAGTGTTCTTGGTTGATTTAAAATACTGTTCTACTTGCAGGCCCTTCACAAGCTCCTCCAACCCAGTACGCAAACTACCCCCAAGGTCAAGGGCAGCAATATGGAGGCTACAGACCACCCCCACCGCAGGCTGGACCCCCACAACAGCAACAGAGGCCTTATGGGTATGACCAGGTACGGGATGTGTGCTGTGTTTATGCAAATTAATTTTATTTTGCAAACTGGAGCCTGATCCACTGGACTAAAGCACAATGTTGTTCTTAATAATGCAAAGGAGGAAGATTCAGAGTCCAAAGAGACTTGGGGAGGGGGGCGGGGTTCCAGCTACATCGATCATTAAAATCTCAAACAGGTACTGAAAGTAATGAAAAAAGGCTAATGGAATGCTGGCCTTTGTATCTCGGGCTAGAACACAAGGGGGTAGAAGTCATGCTTAGCTATACAAAGCCCTGGTTAGACCACACCTGGAGTTATGTGAACAGTTCTGGACACCACACCTTAGGAAGGATATATTGGCCTTGGAGGGAGTGCAGTGGAGATTTACTAGAATGATACCTGGACTCCCAGGGTTAAATTACAAGGAGAGATTGGAGTCAAGGGTTGGATTCCCTAGAATATAGAAGATTAAGGGGCAATTTGATTGAAGTTTTCAAAATATTAAGGGGAACTGAAAGGGTAGATGGAGAGAAATTGTTTCCACTGGTTGGGGAGTCTAGGGCTAGGGGGTATGGTCTAAAGATTAGAGCCAGACTTTTCAGGAGTGAAATTGGGAAACGCTTCTATGCACCAAGGGTGGTAGAGGTTTTGAACTGTCCTCCACAAAAAGCAATTGATGCTGGACAAGGGGAAAAGGCGAGTATATGGAGTTAGGTCATAGATCAGACATTAGGGCGGCGCAGTGGTTAGCACCGCAGCTTCACAGCTCCAGGGACCCGGGTTTGATTCTAGGTGCTGCCTGTGCGGAGTTTGCAAGTTCTCCCTGTGACCACGTGGGTTTTCGCCGGGTGCTCCGGTTTCCTCCCACAGCCGAAGACTTGCAGGTTGTTGGGTAAATTGGCCATTGTAGATTGCCCCTAGTGTAGGTAGGTGGTAGGAGAATGGTGGGGATGTGGTCGGGAATATGGGATTAATGTACGATTAGTATAAATGGGTGGTTGTTGGTCGGCACAGACTCTGTGGGCCGAAGGGCCTGTTTCAGTGCTGTATCTCTAAAATAAAATAAAATAACAAAAATTAAAAACATGATCTCATTGCTTGGGAGAACAGGCTTGAGGGGCGAAATGGTCTCCTCCTGTTATTTTCTATTCAAATAAAGTTCTTAGCCTGGATGCAGCATTATAATTGATAATGTGCTTGGGGAAGGGGGTTGGGGGGCATAGGTCAGCCAGAATTCTTGCTTCTGATCACTTCGCCAGGACATAACTCCAGTCAAGACATGGTTCAGCCTCAAATAGTGTATTGTGTCCAATTCTGGGCACCATACTTAAGGAAGGATGTGAAGGCTTTGAGAGGGTGCATTAGGAGAATGCTTCTAGGGATAAGGCATTCAGTTACATGGATAGATTGTAGAAGCTGGGGCAGTTCTCCTTAGAGAAGATTGAGTGGAGATTTGATAGGCGTCTAAACAGAGTAGACAGAGAAACTGTTCCCATTGGCGCAAGTGTCGAGAACAAAAGGACACAGATTTAAGGTGATTGGCAAAGAGACAAAGGCAAGATCCCACAAGCAGCAGTGAGACAAATGACAAGATCATCTTTTTTGAGTCTGGTATCTCTGGACAACATCCCACAGACCTTTTTATTTTTAAGTTCAGTAATGTCACTGGGAAACATCTTGATTTTTGTTCTGTTTTGTTTTGTAAGCTCTAGTGTCCAGTTTCTTCCATGCAGCATTTAATAGTTTTTTGTCTGTTTCTGGTGTTTTCCTTTCTCCCCCAAATTTCTACCTTTTTCCTCTTGAAAGCAATGAGTTACAATACACTTACAGATGAGCAAGGCCATTCAGCCTATTTTAATTTATTCATGGGTCAGACTTGATGGAAGAACTGGTTTTTTTTTTTATTCATGGGATATGGGTGTCGCTGACTAGGCCAGCATGACTTGCAGCGGGCAGCTAACAATCAACCACATTGCTGTGGGTACAGAGTCATAGGTAGGCCATGTTACCATTACCTCATGAGTTTTTACGTCTTCACCTCCACTCTTTTCTGGAAGTCCGTCCCATGTTTAATCACCCTTTGTATGAAGAGGTATTTCTCGACACCAGTCTTAAATTTTGCGATGATGTGTGATTACGTGAGATGTTAGCCACCCTCTGTAACGAGTCCAAACTTAAATAGTCTTTGTGCGTGAGTCTAGACATTGAATGTCAATAGGATATGTTCTAATCCAGAAAGCCAGGTGGTGAAGGATAGAACTGGAGCCAATCTTTGCACACACCTAAGCTTTTATTTACAGAGATGCACATTACAAGCTTGCATCTCCAAACCCAACAACCACAGTTTTAGTATGTAGGAGCACAAGGGAATCCCCAGTTAATGCTTACCACCTGAATATAATTAACCACTCAATCAATATACAGTTAACAGGATATTGATCTTGGGTGGTTAGTAGGGAGTGGCAGAATCGCACATGAGCCAAGAACCGTACATCCACACAGGTTCTCCTAGCAAAGGTTGCTTACTACATTACAATCAGAAGTGGAATCTCAGGCTGTTCATGTTGTTCCCCATTCCTTTACTCCAAGGTTAGGCAGACTGATAACAATTACAGTGCCCGCTCCACTCCCCTAGTATTGATGGGCTAACTTGGTGCCGGCCAGTGAATTTAAAGCCAGCAACAGTATAGGCTGTACAACTGCATGACCACGCACCTTGCACATTGAGCCTGGGAATTGTATGGCAAGAAGCAAGTTAGGAGTGTAATGGAATACTTTCCACTTGCCTGGATGGGTGCGGCTCCAACAACACTCTAAGCTTGACACCATCCAGGACAAAGCAGTCCGCTTGATTGGCACCCCATCCACAAACATTCACTCCCGCTACCACCGATGCACAGTGGCAGCAGTGTGTACTATCTACAAGATGCACTGTAGCAACTCACCAAGCTTCCTTCGACAGCACCTTCCAAACCTGTGGCCTCTACCACCTAGAAGGACAAGGGAGGCAGATGCATGGGAACACCACCACCTTCAAATTCCCCTCCAAGTCGCACACCATCCTGTCTTGGAACTATATCGCAGTTCCTTCACTGTCGCTGGATCAAAATCCTGGAACTCCCTCCCTAACAGCACTGTGGGTATACCTACACCACATGGACTGCAGCGGTTCAAGATGGTGGCTCACCGCCACCTTCTCAAGGGCAATAAATGTGATGCCCCCATCCCATGAATGAATTTCTTTTTAGGAAAAGAGAGAGCCAGAGAAGAAGCTATTATTTCAGTTAACGTGGTTTTCTTGTGATGGTTTTTGAAAATGTTGCAGTATCGTTAGGTAATGATTTTTTTTTGTGGTTAGGGTAGGAAATAAAAACATGTTTAGTAATTTCAGTTATAGGATATTCAAAACTGCTCAGGTGGGCAGAGGGGGTAACAGTCGGTCGGAATGTGATTGTATCAGATTTGGGTGTGTATTTAGACCCTTATCTCATTAATGGGGAGACACTTGCCAGCTGTGAAGGTATCTGCTTTTTATACTGCCGTTAGCTTCACAGCCGGGTGTAATATTACAGTTGAACTGGTATTTATATTTTGAGTGGCATTTCTTAGCTTGAGGATTGTGATGTGGAATGCACTGCCTGAAAGGGCGGATGAAGCAGATTTAATGGTCACTTTGAGAGTTGAATATATACAGGTGGAGCGGGGGGTGAATTAACAGGGCGATGGGGAATGGGACCAGTTGGATAACTCTTCCGAAGAGCTGGCGCTGGCACAGGCATGATGGGCTGAATGGCCTCCTTTTCTGTATCATTCTTTGATATAACTTTTAACACTCCAAAAAGCATCAATTTAGCCACATATTGAGTGTTATTCAATTAACTCTCCCATGTAACTTTTCAGATTCGGGTATTTAGGTTTATCCTGATATAAACCCATCCATGGTGTGAGTCACGATCAAAGTTGACTTTGTTATTGTTAAAAATTAGGTCATAACAATAATATTTATAGCCAATGCAAAGCATTTTAAGCCTCACTGATCCGTGTGTTACATCCTAAAGCAACAGTAAATGAGTGCCAGCCTCCTCCCCCACCACCTCCCCAACTTTGATTCTAACTCCGACAAAGAGAGTTCACATTTGCAAGGCATTGGAGAAAGTGGGAGAAATGGGACTATTTGGATAGCTCTTTCAAAGATGGGCTGAATGGCCACCTCCTGTGCTATATGATTCTAAGTATTTTTTTCACTGCATCGTTCTAAATGAACACTTGAGAAAAATTTGAAACTGTCACTGTTCTGGAGGAGAAAGCCACCGTCTATATTGACAATGGAACCCCAAGACCCAGCAGAATGGACAAGATCCTACCTGCAGACAGTGGAAAGTGGCAGATAATCGACAGTGACCAGGACTTCATGAGTTATTAGCTTGTGATTGGTGTATTGAATTTACTCTAATCCAAGCTCCTGCCACCCGCAGATGAGGCTCAATTATTTTTTTCTGTTAAATAAAATACGTATCCTTGGAAAACGAATGCTGCCAGCACCAGACTCGACCTTTGCTCCATTTTGGTCTTGAACTACCAAACCTGCCTGTTTACTTGGCGAATGGAAATCCTGATAGATTCAAGAACCCAGGAGTTCAGGGGGAAAAGAGAAGAATTGCACCTTAAGTTTCTTTAAGCGAAGCTTTAAGTCCTGACTCCCTCCAAAGGTTCTCGGTGATAATTGAGAGGACAGATTATCGAGTCTCCCTGGACTGATGAAAGCAGGACTCGGAGGATGAAAGAGAGTCCCACGTCTGACAGACGGTTGCTGAAACTGTTAAGAGTTGAAAAAATGAAAGGGGTAAGCGAGCATTGCAGGTTTCCACTCCTGTATGATATACTGGAGAGCTGGCATGGAGAAGGGAAAATAGGCATTGACACACAGAAGAGGTGAAAAGAAACCATTTAGTCAAAGATCCACTTAAAATTTCACAGGTAAATTTTTATTTCAGTATATACAAAGAGTGGTTATCCTCATCATATTGCTTTGTGGACTAAAATTTTAATAAAAGTACATCTTTTAAGAGAAATATTATTGCTGTATGAAGATGTATAAATTCAATGAGAAATCTAATCAAGCTTAAGCTCGTGTCTAAAACTCTCTGCATTTTGTCTCCACAGAACTTGCAATGAATTGACTGCAGATCTCCGGAAGAGTGTGGCTACTCAGTGGGATCACCCAGAAGGTCACATTTCTAGATTTGCTGCGTCAGCCACAGAAGAACAGGACAGCACTATAAACCGACCCGTCAAAGAGACTCGGTATTTGGGTGGGGAAGCTCAAAACAGCAACTTCCGGAAGCTGCAAAGGAGAAGCATTGCTTGTTGCTGACCAGTGTGGTAACCAGATTAACTAGGGAATCGACCAGTGCTCCCTGCCCCGACTCCCACTGTGGCCCGCTTATTCCTGACAATTATCCAATCTTGTCATGTCACTGTGCACCTTGAGTTTTACGTCACTGCACAGTGTCAAGGGCGTCGTGGATAATTTGCTAAGAGTTGACAAAGTGCTCTCTCGCGTTTTCTGGGTATGTGGCAAGGGTGTTGGAAGACCTGCACTCTTGCACTGTGGGCCTGGTCTTTCTGCGGTAAACTCTCTGCTTTGTATGGCACTATCTAGACATAACCTCATGGAGGATTCTGTCATTGTGTTGGAACCCCCTCCAGCACCGTGCGAGGTCTGGTATCTGAAACTTGGATTCCTTGACCTCAGGCGCTCCATTTCACCAGACATTTTGCTCTCCCAGTCAGCCTCGCTCACCCTTGCTGAAGATCGCACTGGGTTATTTTTTTGAAGATACCAAGGAACTGGAATGTTGAAGAATCATCTGTTACCGATATGAAATAGTATTTTCCTTTTTTTGCTAGACTACGTGTTGCTTGTAGGTTTTCAGTGATCTGGAAGAGACAAACTCAACAACGCTTTTGGCTTCAAGTGCAATTTTTTACAGACACAGGACATTATACGTACAAGACTTTACGAAATATTATTGGCAAAAATTATAAGAACTCATTTCCAGAATCGAATCAAATGACTTGGGAATGTTGTGACACTCATACCTGAATGTTAATACCTGTGGCTATATTTTATTTACGCTAAACATTTAAAAAAAAAATTGTGCACATTTCCTTCAATTTTGTGCATTTCTAACACCTTAGTGAACTTCATTGACATTTTTTTGGACAACTTCTGCTTAAACCTTTTTTTATACTACCCAGCCCCCTCCCATGTTGAAATTGCTATTTTGGGAGCTGGGGTGTGTGGAAAGAGGTGGGGAATGCAACTTTGAACATATTTAATGTATTCAGACATGTGCCTTCTCGAGTCCATTTCTGGTCTTTACTGGTAGGTCATTATGACTAGTGTTTATCCATATGGCTCATTTCCAATTGGTTAATTCCAGTAACATCCTAATCTTGCAAAACTCCATTGGATAAGAGTCCATTATGCAGCATTCCACTCTTTCACTTCAGTGAAGTGGTTTCGTCGGGTGACCTGCTCCACTTATCAGAGTGGCACAGAAAACCCCTGAAATACAATACCTGTCCCTCTGCACTGTGGCTGCATATTTTCCTGAGCGGACAAGGATTCCACGTGCTAAAGTTGAATAATGCTGTGGTAAACTTTTCAATTTTACAAAAAGGAACCTCACTGAGTCAAAAGATTCTGAGCAAAGGAATACTTCAGCAAAGGGGTTTTTTTTTTTTTTAGACAGAGGTTGCTTTTTCCTTCGGGGTATGGTGGCATAGTGGTTATGTTATTAGACCAGTAATCCAGACACCTGGACTAATGAAATAAAAACAAGAAATGCTGGAACCACTCGGCAGGTCTGGCAGCATCTGTGGAAAGAGAAGCAGAGTTAACGTTTCGGGTCAGTGACCCTTCTTCGGAACTCTGCTTCTCGTTAACTCTGCTTCTCTTTCCACAGATGCTGCCAGACCTGCTGAGTGGCTCCAGCATTTCTTGTTTTTATTTCAGATTTCCAGCATCTGCAGTATTTTGCTTTTACCTGGACTAATGATCCTGACACATGTGTTTAAATTCCACTAGCTGGGGAATTTAAGCTCAATTAATTAAATAAATCTGGAATAGGAAGCTAGTATCAGTAATGGTGACTAGGAAACTAACAGGTTGTTGTAAAAACCCATTTGGTTCACTAATGTCCTTTTAGGGAAGGAAATCTGTCATCCTTACCCAGTCTGGTCTATATGTGACTCCAGACCCACAGCAATATGGTTGACTCTGAAATGGCTTAGCAAGCCTCTCAGTTATATCCAAGAAGGCGGCTCACCACCACCTTCTTGAAGGCAATTAAGGATGGGCAATAAATGCTGACCTTGTCAGCCGCACCCATGTCCCATGATTGAATGCAAAAACAAATTCGCCATAGCCAGCTCTTCTAAATCTGATCATTTTCTTCACAAAAAAAAAAATTGTTTTTGAATGACGGTAACATCACATTGTTTTGCTAATTCCCAATTGCCCTAATCAGAAGTTAGCATTGGTCCTTGTTTGTGTAACGCAACAGTTTGCTACGTCACTTAAGAGGGCGTTGAGTTAACGGTCGAATTTTGTGTTGTCTGCCTGACCGGGTGTAAGAAAATTCTTCTCTCTCACCTCTAGTCTCCAACCTCTCCATCTCTGCAACCTTTCTTGTATTTCTCTGTTTTACTAATGCAGGGTGAATGTTCCCCTGCTTATTTCTAATTTCTGAATGTGCCACTCTCTCCTTTCCTCCACCCCAATGGTTTCAATCAGAACTTATTCTAGTCTCCTAATCTCAGCTCCTCCCTTTCCGGGACCTCCTTGTCTCTTTCTCCTACAGTCTTCAGAATGTTGAAACCAAACTTGACATTACTCAATCTCCTCCTACCACGTCTCTTACTCTCTCGAACCTTGATGTGCTGCACTGATGTGGGCCTTAGCTCTTTGCTCAAGTTTCTCAACTTAAGAGAAAACACACACAAAAGATATATGGCCACCAATAATGCGCCGTATTAGTCCAACTGCAATTTATATCAATCATAGGTCAATCAGGTGAGAAACATAAATAGCTTGAGTTCACACTGCAGACTTTTCTTTCGATGTTACCTGAATCACTGGAAATTTGCTAACGAGTAACTATTTTTCTTCTTTCGCTGTATCTAAAGAGAAGTGTCCAGAGACCTATTGAATAACACATTTGTGAAGCCAGCAGCAAGTCTTCAAGCTTGCTTTTCTCCAACTGGCCCCATGCAGCAGCCAAATGGATGTTGAACTTAGTGACGGCCACGTTCTTTCCGTGTTTCCCCCACTCTCCACAACTTGACTCAGTAGATCAAGTCTTCCAGAACTGGTATTTCGAAGGAAGTTGTATTCAGAAGTAAACTGCACTGAATCGAACATCCCAAGCAATGACAGTGCTAATGATTCATAGTGTTCCTATCTGTTCTGATAGATTTTGCAGTGTTACCCAAACTCTATGCATGGCCTTTATTTTGCAAGTTTTAATATTTACATTATATGTTGCATTCAAAAACAAATGCAAAATTCTGACCCTCCTATGGTGTCTATAGAATGGCAGACAATGGAGGCGTTGGTTAGAATAAAATGTGCAGCTCTTGCTCAGAGGAACATCGCTGTCAATGTGTTAGTCAGTAAGGTCATTTGTTGCATAATTAGTATTGAGTACCACTCTGCCATATATCCTCACTTTGTATAATGTGTATTAGAGGTTGAATTATGTGTTTATGGTAAATGTGTTAATTGATTATTCATGTGTTTTCCATTTGGGACAGTATTTACATGTAATGTATTGAATTTTTATAAACATGTTGAATATTCATAGTTTCCAAAACGCAATATGAATACCAGAGGTGATTTCTGAGACATTCTCTCGGCAGTGATCAGTAAGTTCGCAGATGACACAAAAATTGGTGGCATTGTAAATATTGAGGAGGAAAGCCTTAGATTACAGGACGATATAGATGGGCAGAGCAGTGGCAAATGGAATTTAATCCTGAGAAGTGTGAGGTGATGCATTTTGGGAGGACTATCAAGGCAAGGGAATATACAATGGATGGTAGGACCCTAGGAAGTACAGAAGGTCAGAGGGACCTTGGTGTACTTGTCCATAGATCACTGAAGGCAGCAGCACAGGTAGATAAGGTGGTTAAGAAGGCATATGGGATACTTGCCTTTATCAGCCAAGGCATAGACTATAAGAGCAGGGAGGCTATGATGGGAGCTGTATAAAACGCTAGTTAGGCCACAGCTGGAGTACTGTGTACAGTTCTGGGCATCACACTATAGGAAGGATGTGATTGCACTGGAGAGGGTGCAGAGGAGATTCACCAGGATGTTGCCTGGGCTGGAGCATTTCAGCTATGACGAGAGACTGAAAAGGCTAGGGTTGTTTTCCTCAGAGCAGAGAAGGCTGAGGGGAGGACCTGATTGAGGTTTACAAAATTATGAGGGGCATTGATAGGGTAGATAGGAAGAAACATATTCCCTTAGTTGAGGGGTCAAGAACCAGGGGGCGTAGATTTTAAGGTAAGGGGCACGAGGTTTAGAGGGGATTTGAGGAAAATGTTTTTCACCCAGAGGGTGGTTGGAATCTGGAATACACTACCTGAAGGGATGGTAGAGACGGGAACCCTCACAACATTTAAGAAGTATTTAGATGAGCACTTGAAATGCCGTAGCATACAAGGCTATGGGCCAAGTGCAGGAAAATGGGATTACAATAGATAGGCTTGATGGCCAGCACCCATCCAGGCAAGTGGAGAGTATTCCATCACACTCCTGACTTCAGCCTTGTAGATGGTGGACAGGCTTTGGGGAATCTGGAGGTGAGTTAACTCGCTGCAGGATTCCCAGCTTTTGACCTGTTTTTGTAGCCAGTGTTTATATGGTGGTCCAGTTCAATTTCTGGCCATTGGAAACCCCCAGGATATTGATGATGGGGGATTCAGCAATGATAATGCCGTTGATTGTCAAGAGGCGTTGGTTAAATTTTCTCTTGTTTGAGATGGTCGTTGCTGGGTATTTGTGCGGCGTGAATGTTACTTGCCACTTTTTAACCGAAGCCTGACCAGGTCTTGCTGCATATGGACACGGACTGCTTCAGTATCTGAGGAGGCGCAAATGGTACTGAACACTTCTGACATTACAGTAGAGGAAAGGTCATTGATGAAGCACTTGGGATGGTTGTGATTAGAACACTGCCCTGAGGAACTCCTGCAGTGATGTCCTGTGCCTGAGATGTTTGGCCTGCAACAACTACAGCATCTTCCTTTGTGCTAGATATGACTCCAGCCTGTGGAGAGTTTTCCACCAATTCCCATTGACTTAAGTTTTACTAGGCCTCTTGATGCCACACTGGGTTTAATGCTGTCTTGATATCCAGGCAGTCTCGCATGTTGTAATGAGGTCAGGAGCTGAGTGACCCTGGCGGAACCCAAACTGAGAATCGGTGAGCAGGTTATTGCAGAGTAAGTGCCGCTTGGTAGCACTGTTTAACACACCTTCCATCACTTTACTGATGAAGCTGCAAATGGCCTGATTGGAATTGTCCAGCATCTCCAGGGCAATTAGGTATGAGCAGTGAATGCTGGCCTTGCCAGTTATGCCCACATCTCATGAATAAATAAATATTGCTGAAAATAGAGACATGTCGAAGCTGTTCGTCTTGCACTCATCAGGTCAATCCGCAAGAATAACCAATGTAAGGGAAAACAATGATTTATACTGCATGAGAAAAGAGTGCTGATTGGTTGGCAAGTGAACTCTGGTAGAGGTGTTGCCATGCAGAATGCACCAGCTTACAGTGACTGCCAGTTAACTAACTGCCAAGCTTTGTTTGAAATTTAAACCAGGCAGCTTGACTCTGGCCCAGACATTGCCCTGAGGAATGGAACAGCGAGTGGCTGTCGCTTATTTTGTTCAGCTGAAACAGGTGCAATGTTTGACCCTGTTCTTTCTGTCTGCAAAGAACAGGGTCCTGTGTATTAATATATGTAGCTTCCAGTATGTGCAAATGCGCCACACTGCGAGCCCAACTGGCAATCTTAAATTGGTTGCCAGTGTAATTCTTAGCACGCGGCTGATTATTTAGCAAGTGTTGTCCAATCGCAGAATCACATCTAATGTTGGACACTGTGTTTTGAGTTTTGCAAGCACGGGCTGGTTGGATACGGCCTGTACCTTCCCCATTGTGAACAGAGGAAGGTACATGTTGTTTGATATGATCCGCCAGTCTTTGGGACGTACGGCCTATATACCTAGAAATTGAATATGACGACGTGTGTCTATTTTCAGCAATACTCAAGTTCTGTGCTACCACACAACTATTAATAAATAAATAAACCAGAAGTTTCACTCCTGCTGACAAAGCTTCACCCCTGTCCCAGGGAACGGATGGAAGGGTGAAGGAGCCTTGGATAACAAGAGATGTGGAACAGCTAGTCAAGAGGAAGAAGGAAGCTCACTTAAGGTTGAGGAAGCAAGGATCAGACAGGGCTCTAGAGGGTTACAAGGTAGCCAGGAAGGAACTGAAGAATGGACTAAGGAGAGCTAGAAGGGGACATGAAAAAGTCTTGGCGGGTAAGATTAAGGAAAATCCCAAGGCGTTCTACACTTATGTGAGGAACAAGAGGATGGCCAGAGTGAGGGTAGGGCCGATCAGGGATAGTGGAAAGAACTTGTGCCTGGAGTCGGAGGAGGTAGGGGAGGTCCTAAATGAATACTTTGCTTCAGTATTCACTAGTGAGAGGGACCTGGTCGTTTGTGAGGACAGCGTGGAACAGGCTGATATGCTCGAACCCAGGTTGAGGTTAAGAGGGAGGATGTGCTGGAAATTTTGAATGATATGAGGACAGATAAGTCACCGGGGCCAGACGGGATATACCCAAGGATATATTACGGGAAGCGAGGGAAGAGATTGCTGCGCCTTTGGCGATGATCTTTGCGTCTTCACTGTCCACTAAAGTAGTACCGGATGATTGGAGGGTGGCAAATGTTGTTCCCTTGTTCAAGAAAGGGAATAGGGATAACCCTGGGAATTATAGACCAGTCAGTCTTACGTCGGTAGTGGGCAAATTATTGGAGAGGATTGTGAGAGACAGGATTTATGATTATTTGGAAAAGCATAGTTTGATTAGAGACAGTCAGCATGGCTTTGTAAGGGGCAGGTCATGCCTCACAAGCCTTATTGAATTCTTTGAAGATGTGACAAAACACATTGATGAAGGAAGAGCAGTGGATGTGGTGTATATGGATTTTAGCAAGGCGTTTGATAAGGTTCCCCATGGTAGGCTCATTCAGAAAGTAAGGAGGCATGGGATTCAGGGAAAGTTGGCTGTCTGGATACAAAATTGGCTGGCCCATAGAAGTCAGAAGGTGGTAGTAGATGGAAAGTATTCAGCATGGAGCTCGGTGACCAGTGGTGTTCCACAAGGATCTGTTCTGGGACCTCTGCTCTTTGTGATTTTTATAAATGACTTGGATGAGGAAGTGGAAGGCTGGGTTAGCAAATTTGCCGATGACACGAAGGTTGCTGGAGTTGTGGATAGTGTGGGAGGCTGTTGTAGGTTGCAACAGGACATTGACAGGATGCAGAGCTGGGCTGAGAAGTGGCAGATGGAGTTCAACCTGGAAAAGTGTGAAGTGATTCATTTTGGAAGGTCGAATTTGAATGCAGAATACAGGCTTAAAGACAGGATTCTTGGTAGTGTGGAGGAACAGAGGGATCTTGGGGTCCATGTCCATAGATCGCTCAAAGTTGCCACCCAAGTTGATAGGGTTGTTAAGGCGTATGGTGTTTTGGCTTTCATTAACAGGGGGATTGAGTTTAAGAGCCGCGAGGTTATGCTGCAGCTCTATAAGGCCCTGGTTCGACCACACTTGGAATATTGTGTTCAGTTCTGATCGCCTCATTATAGGAAGGATGTGGAAGCTTTAGAGAGGGTGCAGAGGAGATTTACCAGGATGCTGCCTGGACTGGAGGGCATGTCCTACGAAGAAAGATTGAGGGAGCTGGGGCTTTTCTCATTGGAGTGAAGAAGGATGAGAGGTGACTTGATAGAGGGGTACAAGATGATGAGAGGCATAGAGTGGATAGCCAGAGACTTTTTCCCAGGGTGAAAAGGGCTATCACCAGGGGGCATAATTTTAAGGTGATTGGAGGAAGGTTTCGGGGAGATGTCAGAGGTAGGTTCTTTACACAGAGAGTGGTGGGTGCGTGGAATGCGCTGCCAGCGGTGGTAGTAGAAGCAGATACATTAGGGACATTTAAGTGACTCTTGGATAGGTACATGGATGATAGTAGAATGAAGGGTAGGTAGTTAGTTTGATCTTAGAGTAGGTTAAAGGTTCGGCACAACATCGTGGGCCGAAGGGCCTGTACTGTACTGTGCTGTACTGTTCTATGTTCTATATTAGAACATGTATGTGTGTGAGCATTGTGATGGATCAGGTTCAGTATATACAAACCACCTGTCTGCATACCTAATAAACCTGTGCTGAAACTCATTGGGCTGAATTTTATGTAAAATTCCGCCACTGGGGTGGAAAATGGATCCAGAGACCGCGTAGGTGCTGGCGTGGGGGTGTATTTTACCACCGGCGGTCAATTACGAGGCAGCCGCTGCTGCTGGGACTGCCATCCAATTAAGGATGGTGGTCCGCCTCTGAGTGACCAGTCCAGTCAGGGCCACCAATAGAAGCACTGCTGCTGAGGCGAGGAGGAGGGGACAGCACCTCCACATTGAAGTGCCCTCGAAGGCCAGATAAGATATTGTTAAATGTAGAGGGGCCGGTCAGGAAGGCCCCGGTGATCGGAGGGGTGAACCCACCAGGTGTGTTGTTGGAGCCATGCGTGTGGTCATTGCAGCTGGGTAGCCCCCCCGCTTCTCCCCCTGCCCCCATCCCATGGGCCAGCCTTGATATACCTGGCAGTCTTCCCACACAGCGGCCTGTCTCAATGCTGGTAAAATACCGGTGGGGCTGGGAAATGTCTGTTAATTGGCTGATTAATAGCGTTAATTGGGAACCCACCTCTGGCAGTTGCACCGCTGCCGTTCCCACCAATGACAATATCCCGTGGTGGTGGGAAGACTTCCGGCTTCCCTCCTGATGCATTCCGCCACCATTGTACGAGCCTTCCCATCTCCAGAGGGCTGGTAAAATTCAGCCCATTGTCTAGGCTGGCGTATGGAGGTTCATCACTTGGGCAAGTCACCAGAAGGCATTTGGAATACTTGTGGAACATTGTTTTCAGGAGAATATCTGTAATCATTACAATCTCAGCACAAAATGAGGCCCTTCAGCCCATCATGCCTGTGCTGGCTCTTTGAAAGGGCTATCCAATTAGTCCCGCTCCCCCACCGCTCTTTCCCCATTGACCTTCACATTTCCCCTTTTCAAGTCTTTATCTGGTTCCCTTTAGAAAGTTCCTGCTTTCACTGCCCTTTCAGGCAATGCATTCCAGATCACAACCATCCACTGCTTAAAAGTTTATTTTTAAAGTTCTCCTACTCTGCCCTCTGTTTTGTTCAGTCTGTGTTCTCTGGTTACCGACCTTCCTGCCAGTGGAAACAGTTCCTCCTTATTTATCCCTTCACTATTTTAGAGCACCTCTATTAAACCTTCCCTTATCATCCTCTGCTCTGAAGGTCTCTCCACATAACTGAAATTCCTGGGGCCTGGTACCAATAAATGTAGTCCTTGGGATGCCTCAAGACACGTTTAATGGGGCAGCCTGCTTAGCGTGTGATGGTAATCTCAGAAGTGTTGTAATTTTGGAAGTGCTGCAAGCTATATTTGACATGAAAAATGGCTTCGCAATGGAAGCCCGTTGCTCTCTTCTGTGATGTCATCAAACTTGCACCATTTCATCTGTGCCAGGCATATTGCACAATGAGTTTGCAGTTCCTGTTTTTGACATTGAACTATTTCGGTTTTGTAAAATGCAGTGTTTTACTGGGGCCTCAGCCTGCTGAGAGAATTCCAAAAAGAACAATTGATAAATGATTTTCTCACCGTGGAGGGAGTTGAAACCATCAGATTTATGTTAGAAGCCAAGTATATATGTAAAATGTGTTGTGCACCTGGAAGAACTGGTATAATGTTGGCATCACTTAGTGACCTTGGAAAGGCGCATTATATTCTATGATGTACTACAGAGTCAGGCCATTCTGCCTAACTAGTCCATGCTGTGTTTATGCTCCACCCATCTTCATCTCACCCCATCAACATATCCTTCTATTCCTTTCTCCCTCGTGTTTATCCAGCTTCCCCATAAATGCATTTATGCTATTCACCTCAACCACTCCGTGTTAGCGAACTCCACATTCTCAACTCTCTAGTTTTCTACTGAATTCCTGATTGGATTTATTAGTGACTGTCTTACATTTATAGCCCCTGGTTTTGAACTCCACCCCGCAACCCCCCACTCCCCCGCCACAAGTGGAAGATCTTCCTTACGTCTCCTTATCAAACCTTTTCATGATCTTAAAGACCCTCTGTCAGTTCATCCCTCAGTCTTCTCACATCTGGAGAAAAGAGCCACAGCCTGTTCAGTCTTTCCTGGTAGCTTTACCCCTTATACAGCTGAAACATATTCACCTTGGTTTGCAACTTTAATAGATTTTGACTGAACATTAGCATCTGCTTAATTTTTGCAGTCACTCTTGTATATTTGGGAGGAAGTAGAGAGGCAGTAGAGTTTAAATAGTTTTGAGTGGGTGCAAGAGATGAGAGACATAGGGGAGCGTATTCACAAATCTTTGACGCTAACAGGGCAAGTTGATAAGGCAGTTAAGAAACCATGTAGGATACTTGGCTTTGTGAATCGGGACATTGATATCATGCTAAATCTTTATAAATCACTGGTTAGGCCTCAGCTGGAGCATTCTGTCCAATTCTGGGCACCGGACTTTAGGAAGGATGTCAAGGCCTTGGAGAGGCTGCGGCGGAGATTTACTAGAATGGTTCCAGGAAGGAAGGACTTCAGTCACAGGGAGAGACTGGAAAAGCTGGGCTTGTTCTTGGAGCAAGGAAGGTTTGGGGGAGACCTGACACTTCTCAGATTTTAACTAATTGGCAGAAGAGCCAGAGGGGAAATGAGGAATTATTATACACAGTTATGATCTGAATGCACTAACTGAAAGGGCGGTGGAAGCTGTTTCCATAGGAACTTTCAAAATTGGACACTTAATTGAAAAGAATCATTTTGATGATGATTCTACTAATCTCATTTACATCTCCTCTGGATCCATCTTTCATTTCTTTCCAGTTCTGACATAAGATCGTGGACCGAAACGCTAGTTCCTGTTTCTCTTGCTACACATGTGACCTGCTGAGTATTTCCAGCAATTACTCTTTTAGTTCTGCTTAGTACCTGAAGGGGAAAACTTTGCAGGGCTATGGAGAAAGAGCGGGGGCGTTGAACTAATTGGATAGCTCTTTCAAAGAGCCAGCAAAGGCATGATGGGCTGAATGGCCTCCTTCTATGCACAATGAGCTGATTGGTTTCTTACATTTCCATGAGACTATGGATCGTCAGATTTTGGAACAAGTTCTCCAGAAAAGATGCTTTTTTGTTCCCAAGTTGGCCATTGCCTGACACGTTTATAGTTGCAGAGGGATAGTCTCAAGTATGTGAACAGGTTGATATGTTATGACCGACCATTCAAGCCAAAGCCTCCAACCAAAATATATGGTTGATTGTGGTGGGAGAAACTGTTGATTCAGTCCCGCCCCACCACAGATCACCTAACATATCATTTTAAACTTTCCAAATTAAAGAAAACCACAGCAAAATTGACCATCTATTAACCCCCGAATGAGGCAAACCAAACCAGGTGTCTTTAGATCAACAAATTAACAGTTTAATTAGAAAAACTAAATTCTTAAAACATTAAGATATAAACAACATTTAAAATAGAAAAAAAAGTGTCCTTGCAGATTTACGCTCCTGCTGAAGTAGAATCTTCCAATGTGGAACAGTCCAAGGTTGTTTGAAGTCCTCTCAGCCGTGCAATGGGGGGTACAAAAGGTTCTTCAGAATAGTCCGTAGTCTAGTTCAGCAGTTGAAGTGAAGCTTTTCTTCTCCAGTGATGAATTCAGCAATTAACAACTTGCAAGCCTTTTTTAGTGAATCAATTTGGCTTTAGAATTTTTGAGGGATAAAAGATTGTCACAGTCTAACTTCCCTTCCTTCAGTTTAAATTATCAGGGATCTCTATTCCATTCATGCTGGTCCAGCTGTCTGTCTGTGCCTGTTAACTGTCTCTCAAAAGCCAGTTTTTCAGCTAGTTTCAAATGTCAATCGGCAACATTGTATTTCGTGTCCTTGGTCCTTAGTGGCTGTATCCTATGGCAACAAGAATGCACATTTGAAGCTGGCTGTATCCTACAGCAATGCAAATGCATTCTTTGACTCAGTCCCTGGAGCTTGCTGCCTTAAAGCTGTACTGATCCTTTACCAGCCTTAAAGGCACGCTGCATACTTCCTGGAAAAGAAAAAACAACCTACAGGATCATAACAAATAATGTAAACCAAAGTGACATTCAGTATGTTGGAAAGAAACAGCAGTGGTAGCAGGATCTGAGCATGGCAATCACCAGATTCTTTATTTTGTCAATGTCTATACATTGATTTTAAGTCCACTTTTAGGTGAATTATAGATGTTAATTGAAGAGGACTAGGAAGCATAAATGTAAAGTTCAGCAGACTTGCAAGATTAAAGAAAAAAACGAACTCTCATTTCTGTAGTGCCTTTCATAACCTCAGGCCATTGCAAAACCTGTTACAGCCAATGAAGTACTTTGTGAAGTGTAGTCACTGTGGTAATGTAGGAAACACAGCACCCAATTTTCACACAGCAAGATCCTACAAGCAGCAATGTGATAATGGCCAGATCATCATCTGTTTTGATGATGTTGATTGAGGCATAAATATTGGCCAGAACACTGGGGAAACACCCCTGCTCTTCTTTGAAGTAGTGCCATGGGATCTTTTACATTCAGCTGAGAGGGCAGACAGGAGTCTCTGTTTAACATCTGAAAGGTGGCACCCCGACAGTGCAGCACACCCTCCAGTATTGCACTGGAAGTGTCAACCTAGATTCTGGAGTGGGACTTGAATCCACGATCCTCTGACTTAGAGGCATGAGTGTTGCCACTCTTACTGCAAGTAAGTAGCAGTGACCTGAGAAAAGGGCAAAATATAGCAGATGCTGGAAATCTGAAATTAAAAACCGAGAAGGAAGTAGTTCCGTATTAGATGGGAGTGGACTGAGAAGGAGTATGAGGAATGCAGAGACAGGATTACAATGCGTGTGTGCAAATGCACAAAAGTGTGAATAAGGTTGGTGAGCTACAAGCACAAATGGCCAGTGTGGGAATATGATGTCGTGGCAATGATGGAAACGTGGCTTAATAATGGTGAGGGCTGGGTGCTTAATACACAAGGATATAAAGTGTTCATTACAGGTAGAAAAGGAAAAAATGAGGTGGGGTGGCAGTCCTGACTAGGGAAGACATTGCAGTGCTGGAAAGGGAGGATGTCCTTGAAGATGCAAGGACAAAATCAATTTGGTTAGAGTTGAGCAAAAGGGTATGATTACATTATATGGGGTACTCTCCAAATAGCAAGAGGAGAGCAAATCTGCAGGGAAATCAGAGATGTGCAAGAACTATAACATAGTTATATTGGGGGACTTTAATTACTCAAATATCAATTGGGATAATTTTAGAGTAAAGGGAGAAGGTGAAGAATTCCTCAAATGTGTTCAGGAGAACTTGCTTGATCAGTATGTTTTCAGCCCAACTAGGAAAAAGGAATTGCTGGATCTGGTGCTGGGAAATGAGGTGGGCCAAGTGAGGGAGCACTTGGGTAAGAGTGCTCATCATATCATAAGGTTTAGACTGGTAAAACAGAAAAGCAAGGAACAAAATAAGGTAGAATGTTTATATTGGATGAAGGCTAATTTCAATGTCATGAGAAGGGATCTAGCCAGGGTAGAAGGGATCCAAGACTGGCGGGAAGAGCTGTATCGGAACAATGGGTTATCTTTAAGGAAGAGATTCTTCAGTTACAGGCTAGAAGCATTCCAACAAGGGTGAAAGGTAGGGAAACCAAGAACAGGGCATCTTGAATGAAGAGGGAGATAAAGATGATGAAACAAAAAAAAGAGGGTGCATTTGCATGTCAGGTGAACTCATCAAGTGAAAACTAGGCCATATACAGTAAGTTGAGAGGGGAGGTGAAGAGGAAAATAAGACTGGCAGAGAGAGACTATGAGAATAGAATGACAGTCAACGTAAAAGGGAACCCAAAGATCTTCTATCAGAATGTAAATAGTGAGCGAGTAGAAAGAGGAGTGGGGCCTATTAGGCACAGAGAGGGTGATATATGCTTAGAGGTGCAGAGCAAGGCTAATATACTTAATGAGTACTTTGTATCAGTGTTCACTATGGAAATGGAGGCTGACAAAATATTGGTAGAAGTCGAGAGTAGAGGCCATGGATAGGATAAAAATTGAGAGGGGGGGAGGTACTAAAAATGTTGGCTATGCTTAGGGTCGATTAAGTCACCTGGTCCGGATGGCTTGTATCCCAGGTTGCTCCAGGAAGTGGGGATAGAGATAGTGGAAGGGCTTGCCATAAGCTTCCAATCCCGTCTGGATACGGGAGAGGCGCCAGAAGATTGGAGAGTAGAAAATGTGACATCCTTATCCAAGAGAGGATGTAAGGACAGTCCTAGCAACTCCAGGCCAGTTAGTTTAACATCAGTGATGGGTAAGGTTTTGGAAACAATTATCAGGGAAAATATCAACAGACACTTAAGAGAGGTTGAGTTAATTAAGGATAGCCAGCATGGATTTGTAAAAGGAAGATCGTGCTTGACTAATATAACTACAGGCCAGTCATTTTAACTTGGGTGGTGGGAAAACATCTCGAAAAAATAATCCGGGACAAAATCAATAGTCACATGGACAAATGTGAGTTAATTGAGAAAAGCCAGCATGGATTTTTTAAGGGAAAATCATGTTTAACTAACTTGCTGGAGTTTTTTGATGAGGGCAATGCTGTTGATGTGGTGTACATGGACTTTCAAAAGGCATTTGATACAGTGCCACATAACAGACTTGTGAGCAAACTTGTAGCTCATGGAATAAAAGGGACGGTAGCAACATGGATACGAAATTGGCTGAGTGACAGAAAACAAAGAGTAGCGGTTAATGGATGTTTTTCGGGCTGGAGGAAGGTTTGTAGTGGATTTCCCCAGGGATCAGTTTTGGGACCCTTGCTTTTCCTGATGTATATTAATGACCTAGACCTTGGTGTACAGGGCACAATTTCAAAGTGTGCAGATATGAAACTTGGAAGCATTGTGAACTGTGAAGAGGATATTGTAGAACTTCAAAAGAACATAAGAACTAGGAGCAGGAGTAGGCAATTCAGCCCCTCGAGCCTGCTCCGCCATTCAATACGATCATGGCTGATCTCATCTCGGCCTCAACTCCACTTTCCTGCCCGTTCTCCATAACCCTTCAACCCATTACTAATTAAAAATCTGTCTTATCTCCTTAAATTTACTCAATGTCCCGGCATCCACCGCACTCTGGGGCTGTGAATTCCACAGATTCACGACCCTTTGAGAGAAGTAATTTCTCCTCATCTCTGTTTTAAATCTGCTACCCCTTATCCTAAAACTATGACTGCTCGTTCTAGATTGCCCCACAAGAGGAAACATCCTCTCTGCCTCTACTTTGTCAATCCCCTTAATCATCTTATATACCTCAATTAGATCTCCTCTCATTCTTCTAAACTCGAGAGAGTAAAGGCCAAACTGCTCAATCTCTCTTCATAAGACAAACCCCTCATTTCTGGAATCAATCTAGTGAACCTCCTCTGAACTGCCTCCAATGCAACTACATCCCTCAAGTAAGGGGAGCAAAACTGTACGCAATGCTCCAGGTGCAGTCTCACTAATGCCTTGTACAGTTGCAGCAACATTTCCCTACTTTTATACTCTCTTCCTTTAGCAGTAAATGCCGAAATTCCATTTGCCTTCCTTACTACCTGCTGCACCTGCATACTAGTTTTCTGCGATTCATGCACGAGGACACCCAGATCCCTCTGCACCGAAGCACTCTGAAGTTTCTCTCCATTTAGATAATTTGCCTTTCAATTCTTCCGCCCAAAATGGATAACCTCACATTTATCCACATTAAACTCCATCTGCCAAATTTTCACCCATTCACCTAACCTATCCATATCCATTTGTAAATTTCTTATTTCTTTATTGCAACTTATATCCCACCTATTTTAGTGTCATCTGCAAATTTGGCTTTAGTACCTTCTACCCCTGCATCCAAGTCATAAATATAGATTCTAAATAGTTGGGCCCGAGGACCGAACCCTGTGGCACCCGACTAGTTACATCTTGCCAACCAGAAAAAGACCCATTTATTCTGACTCTCTGTTTTCTGTTGGTTATCCAATCCTCTATTCAAGCTAATAAATTGCCCCTAACCCCATGTGATCTTAAAGGACATAGACAAGTTGGTGGAATGGGCAGACAGTTGGCAGATGAAGTTCAATGCGGAGAAATGTGAAGTCATTCATTTTGGTAGGAAGAACATGGAGAGATAATATAGAATAAAGGGCACAATTCTAAAGAGGGTGCAGGAGCAGAGGGATCTAGGTGTATATGTGCATAAGTCATTGAAGGTGGCGGAACAGGTTGAGAGAGTGATTAATAAAACATACAGTATTCTGGGCTTTATTAATAGGGGCATAGAGTACAAGAGTAAGGAAGTTATGTTGATTAGATTAGATTAGAGATACAGCACTGAAACAGGCCCTTCGGCCCACCGAGTCTGTGCCGAACATCAACCACCCATTTATACTAATCCTACACTAATCCCATATTCCTACCAAACACCCCCACCTGTCCCTATATTTCCCTACCACCTACCTATCCTAGTGACAATTTATCTGCAAGTCTTTTGGCTTGTGGGAGGAAACCGGAGCACCCGGAGAAAACCCACGCAGACACAGGGAGAACTTGCAAACTCCACACAGGCAGTACCCGGAATCGAACCCGGGTCCCTGGAGCTGTGAGGCTGCGGTGCTAACCACTGCGCCACTGTGCCGCACACAAGTTGACCTTGTATAAGACACTAGTTCAGCCTCAGCTGGAGTATTGTGTCCAATTCTGGGCACCGCACTTGAAGAAAGACATGAGGGCATTGGCGTAGAGAAAAGATTCAAGAGAATGGTTCCAGGGATGAGGAATTTCAGTTATGAAGATAGATTGGAGAAGTTAGGACTGTTTTCCTTGGAAAAGAGAAGGCTAAGAGGTGATTTGATAGAGGTATTCAAAATCATGAGGAGATGGATAGAAACTGTTCCCACTCGTGAAAGGATTGAGAACGAGAGGGCACAGATTTAAAGTATTTGGTAAGAGAAGCAAAAGTGACATGAGGGAAAACTTTTTCACACAGCGAGTGGTTAAGGTCTGAAATGCGCTGCCTGAGAACATGGTGGAGGCAGGTTCAATTGAAACATTCAAAAGGGAATTAGACAGTTATATGAAAAGGAAGGTTTTGTGGAGAAGGCAAAAGGAACTGAGGGAGTTGCTCTTTCAGAGAGCCAGTGTGGACATGATGGGCCGAATGGCCTCCTTCTGCACTAACGATTCTGTGATGCTGTGAATTCTTTGAAATAACAGCGAAGGTTGATGAAGTTGTTGCAGTCGATGTCTACATCAAATGCTTTCTTCAAATCCATAAGGTACCACATAAAAAGCAGGTTAATAAAATTGAGGCTCGTGGAATAGGAGTGTCAGAGTTTCATTGTCTAAAATATTGTCTTTAGGACAGAAAACGAAGAGTCGTGGTAAATGGGTTTTTTTCAGACTGGAGGATGGTAGACAGTGGTGTTCCCCAAGGGTCAGTGCTGGGGCCATTGTTTTTCTGCTATATATAAATGACTTGGATCTTGGAATACAGAGCAGAATCTCAAAATTTGCTGTGACATCAAACTTGGAGGTGAGGCAAACAGTGAGGATGATATGAACTGCTTGCAACAGGACATAGACTAGCAGAATGGACAGAGAGGTGGCAGATGGAATTTCATACTGACAAGTGTGAGGTGATACATTTGGCAGAAGGAATGGAGGGAGGCAATATAGACTTAATGGTGCAGTTCTAAAGAGTGCAGAAGCAGAGGGATCTGGAGGTGTATGTGCAGCAATCTTTGAAGGTGGCAGGACATATTGAGAGAGTGGTTAGTAAAGCATATGGGATCTTGGGATTCATAAATAGAGGCATTCAGTAAAAAAGGAGGGAAGTTATGCTGAACCTTGAGAAAGCTCTGGTTTGGCCCCAGTTGGAGTATTGTGTCCAGTTCTGGTCACCAGACCTCAGGAAGGATGTGAGGGCCCTTCAGAGGGTGCAGAGGAGATTTAACAGGATGGTTCCAGGGAGGGAGGGAGGATTTTAGTTACAAGGCTAGATTTGTTAAAGCTGGTGGTGTTCTCCTAAGAACAAAGTTGGATAAGGGAATACAGTTTCCATTAACAAGTGGTACAAGGACTAGGGGACACAGATTTTAAGTTTTGTGCAAAAGATGCAGGAGAGTTATTCACTTTGGTCGCAAGATTCGAAAAGCAGAATTTTTTTTAAAAGGTGTGAAAATTTTAAATTTGATATCCAGAGAGACTTGGGTGTACTCATACAAGGAACACAAAGTTAGCATGCAGGTACAACAAGCAATTAGGAAGGCAAAGGGCATGTTGGCCTTTATTGCAATGAGATTGGAGCACAAGATTAAGGAAGTCTTGCTACAATTGTACAGGGCTGTGGTGATGAGAGGCTGGGTAAATTGGGCCTATACTGCCTGGAGTTTAGAAGAATGAGAGGTGATCTCGTTGAAACATACAAGATTCTGAAGGGGCTGGACAGGGTAGACACTGAGAGGTGGTTTTCCCCTGGTCAGGGATTCTAAAACACGGGGGCATAGTCTCAGGATAAGGGGCTGATCATTTAGGACTGAGATGAGAAATTTCTTCACTCAGAGGGTTGTGAATCTTTGGAATTCTCTACCCTTGAGGATTGTGAATGCTTCATCGTTGAGTATATTCAAGGTTGAGATCAATAGATTTTTGGTCTGTCAGGTAAACGAGAGCAGGCAGGAAAGTGGAGTTGAGGCAGAAGGTCGGTCACAATCATATTGAATGGCAGAGCAGGCTTGAGGGGTCATATGTTCTACTCCTCTTATTTTTTATATTCTTTAAGATGTTCCTTAAAACCTACATCTTTAACCAAGATTTTCGCCATCTCTCCTAATATCTCCTTATGTGGCTCGGTGTCAAATTTTGTCTGATGTACACTCCTGTGAAGTGCCTTGGGCCATTTTGCTGCATTAAGGACGCTTTATAAATGCAGTTTGTTCGAAGGAAGAGCAAGGCATCTGCTGTTAGACAACTAGTGTAAAAGCAGCTGGAGTTGACAGTACGATCTTTGTTTATTTTTGTACCTCTATCTTTTAACGATATTTTCTCACATGACCTGTATCTCTCTGTCTCTGTTTTTCTCTCCAGGGGCAATATGGAAATTATCAGCAGTGAGTCAGTTAGGTTGCTGACTAATCGCCTGACATCTGATAACAGCCATGTTGTATCCTCAGCACTGTGAACATCCAGCTGTGATTAGAAACCCATCAAGTTTCATCTCCTCATGTTTGGGACAAACATTTCGATGTCTGGATGTCTGCTCCCACTGCTTGACCGATGTTCAGACTGGCCCCTTGGATTTCCAGTGCTGGACAGAGCCCAGTTTAACAAGTTGCAGCTAATTGCAGACGGTGGCTGTGTGACCCCTCTCTAGAAGGGGCAAACGCTACATCTAACAGTTATTGAGAAGTGCCGACATTATTTAACATTGAGAGATTATTAAACGTTGCCAAATTTGATCTTGGCACTCATCCAGTAAGTGAGAACTGTGTTAAACTTGAGATTTCCTGTGTTGGTCATCCACTGTTTTGGAGGGAGGGGAGGGGGAGTCCTTCAAATATTTTCTGCTTTGCCAAAACCAAGAGTATTACTCTTTCTGTAAAACAACAATGCTTTGCAGTATTTTTTACAAACACATGTATTTAACTTAAGCAAAATTAACATTTAAGTGAGCTCAGCAAGAATTTTTAAAAAGTGGAAAAGTAGAATTTCTTTTTAAAGGAAGTGATACTTTTGGTTTTTGCCAAATGAGGAAAAATAATTATTTTTAAAAAATGAGAGAGAATGAAACTGTTGGTTACGTAGTGTGAGTGAGGTGTGGGTGACCAGCAATTTAACATCTGCTCAAATCACATCCGAAGCAGTAAACAAGCTTAAAAAAAAACCTTTTGAGTAATTCCCTCCCAGAAGGAAATTTAAAAATAAACTGATAAGGGTCAGTCATTGTTGTTGCACAAATGTGTTTTAGGCTTTGGTAAAATGATGACAATTTTGTATAGTAAGTATTAAACTGTAGACTAGATGAATTCGTTAGCTTCTGTCTCTTATTTTACCATTTTAGAGAGTATTGTATTATTTTTGACTAGAACTAATTTTTATTTGTCATAAACTGCCCCCTCAAACCGAACCCTTCTGATTTTAAGGAGTATTTTGGAGGGAAGGTGAATATTTTGGGGCATTCGGTTAACCTGTACAGAGTGGCAAAAAGCATAAACAGTATTATTAGCAAACATACTAGTCAACCATTTGTAAGTTCTGTGGCAGCCTCCTCCACTATGTATTTCATTGCTATTTAAATCTGTACATCACAGGATCGTAACTAAAAGCTAATAAATTATTGTGATTTCACAAGCTGGTCTGTGTCAGCTATTTGTCTTCCAAGATTATTTACACAAGAATTTCAACACTCAAGTAGAGTCTAGACTGAATAGAGCTGTAAAGGAACCTCGGGCTACACTTTCACAGATTATTAAAAGTAGCAGTACAAGTTAACAAGGATGTATGAAAATGCAAACCAAGTCCTGGAGTTCATTTCTGGAGGAATAGAATTGGAAAGGAGAGAAGTTAATGTCAACAGAACCTTGGTTTAGAGCACGATTCTGGGACTGGATTTTGAGTGTCCGCTGGATCAGGAACGGACACAAGCGGGCAGTAAAAATAGCACCGCTGGCTTGCGTGCTGGTTCTCTGGCCCCAACCTGACCCAGT
Source organism: Heterodontus francisci (assembly GCF_036365525.1). Taxonomy (NCBI): domain Eukaryota; kingdom Metazoa; phylum Chordata; class Chondrichthyes; order Heterodontiformes; family Heterodontidae; genus Heterodontus; species Heterodontus francisci. The sequence continues at coordinate 11,820,749 of NC_090375.1, read as the reverse complement.
CCATTTTCCCAGAGGCAAGATGGGGGGGAGGGAGGGGCAGCAGGGCTACCCCTCCCCCCACCCCTGACCCCAGCACACGGCGGGTAGCCGATTAAGCTTGCTAATGGACACGTGCCAATTGAAGGAGGCCAACTGGCATTTTCCAGTCAGCCTCCAGATTCCCGGGGAGAGGGGAGGTGCCTGGTGGCAGACGAGGGTGGGCGTCGGAGTTCAAGGCAAGCGTAGAGACCCTCCCTGCCGTCCTGGGTGCAGCAGCTGCTGCAATCAGCCCCGTATAGGGTTTCACCCCAAACCCCTCCCACGCACCCCCAATGGTGACTCAGCTACAAAGGCCATGCTGCCAAGCTGGAAGTCCTTTGATTGGCCCACAAGCTTTTTTTTTCTTCATTTCATGGCATGTGGGCATCGCTGGCCAGGCCAGCATTTATTGCCCATCCCTAATTGCCCTTGAGAAGGTGGTGGTGAGCTGCTGCAGTCTTGAACCGCTGCAGTCCATGCGGGGTGGGTACACCCACAGTGCTGTTAGGAAGGGAGTTCCAGGATTTTGACCCAGAGACAGTGAAGGAACGGCGATATAGTTCCAAGTCAGGATGGTGTGTGACTTGGAGGGGGACTTGCAGGTGGTGGTGTTCCCATGCATCTATGTTCTTGTTGGTAGAGGTCATGGGTTTGGAAGGTGCTGTGGAAGAAGCCTTGGTGCGTTGCTGCAGTGCATCTTGTAGATGGTACACACTGCTGCCACTGTGCGCCAGTGGTGGAGGGAGTGAATGTTGAAGGTGGTGGATGGGGTGCCAATCGAGCAGGCTGCTTTGTCGCAGATGGTGTCGCGCTTCTTGAGTGTTGGAGCTGCACCCATCCAGGCAAGTGGAGAGTATTCCATCACATTCCTGACTTGTGCCTTGTAGATGGTGGACAGGCTTTGGGGAGTCAGGTGGCGAGTTACTTGCCGCAGACAGGTCTTGCTGCATCTGGACCTGGGCTGCTTCGGTATTTGACGAGTTCCAAATGGTGCTGAACATCATGCAATCATCAGCCACTTCTGACCTTATCGAATCATAGAAAAGTTACGGCATAGAAGGAGGCCATTCAGCCCGTCGTGTCCGTGCCTGCCGAAAAAACTAGCCGCCCAATCTAACCCCACCTTCCAGCACCTGGTCTGTAGCCTTGCAGATTACAGCACTTCAGGTGCATGTCCAGGTACCTTTTAAAAGAGTTGATGGAGAGAAGGTCATTGACAAACCAGCTGAAGATGGTTGGGCCGAGGACACGACCCTGAGGAACTCCTGCAGTGATCTCCTGGGACTGAGATGATTGACCTCCAACAACCACAACCATCTTCCTTTGTGCTAGGTACGACTCCAACCAGCGGAGAGTTTTCCCAGATTCCCATTGACTTCAGTTTTGCTAGGGCTCCTTGATGCCATACTTGGTCAAATGCTGCCTTGATGTCAAGGGCAGTCGCTCCCATTTCACCTCTTGAGTTCAGCTCTTTTGTCCATGTTTGGACCAAGGCTGTAATGAGGTCAGGAGCTGAGTGGTCCTGGTGGAGCCCAAACTGAGCGTCACTGAGCAGGTTATTGCTGAGCAAGTGCCGCTTGATAGCACTGTCGCAACACCTTCCATCAGTTTACTGATGATGTAGACTAGACTGATGGGGCAGTAATTGGCCGGGTTGGATTTGTCCTGCTTTTTGTGTACAGGACATATCTGGACAATTTTCCACATTATCGGGTAGATGCCAGTGTTGTAGCTGTACTGGAACAGCTTGGCTAGGGGCGCAGCTAGTTCTGGAGTACAAATCTTCAGTACTGTTACCGAAATGTTGTCAGAGCCCATAGCCTTTGCAGTATCCAGTGCCTTCAGTCATTTCATGATACCACATTGGAGTGAATCGGATTGGTTGAAGACTGGCATCTGTAATGCTGGAGACCTCAGGAGGAGGCTGAGATGGATCATCAACTTGGCAATTCTGGCTGAAGATGGATGCAAATGCTTCAGCCTTATCCTTCGCACTGAGGTGTTGGGCTCTCCCACCATTGAGGATAGGTATATTTGTGGAGCCACCTCCTCCTGTCAGTTGTTTAATTGTCCACCGCCATTCACGACTGGATGTGGCAGGACTGCAGAGCTTAGATCTGATCCGTTGGTGGTGGGATCACTTAGCTCTGTCTATTGCATGCTGCTTCTGTTGTTTGGCATGAAAGTAGTCCTCTGTTGTAGCTTCACCAGGCTGACACCTCATTTCGAGGTATGCATGGTGCTGCTCCTGGCATGCTCTCCTGCACTCTTCATTGAACCAGGGTTGATTCCCCCTGCTTGATGGTAATGGTGGAGTGGGGGATATGCCGGGCCATGAGGTTACAGATTGTGGTTGCCATTTGTAATTGGATAGCGAGCCCGTCCTCTGGCCATTAATTGACTGCTCTGAGGAAAGTCACACTGTATGACTGTTTCCCACACAGTGCAGGCTTCTGACCCTCGTTTGAGCCTGATGGTGGAGTTCGGAAGCTCACAGGGAATGTTAAACCCTTGTTCTCTATATCCTTTTCTACAATATTGTTGTATATAGCATTATAGAAGGTGCAAACAAAGATTTACAAGGGTGATATTTATAACCTTTCAGTTCTAATATCAGGAAAGATTAAACAAGTTTTGGGCTTTTTTTCTGGAATGACAAAGGCAGAGGGGCGAATTTTAAAATCTCCTAAGGCTGAGATAAGTCACAACTTTCTGCAGTGGAACTTTCATTAGTTACAGAGAAACCTTTGCACCTTTTGCTGTTCCATCCCCCGGTTCTGCTAAGTCTAAAGTTGTGCAGCCTGTGGGGTCCCGCTCTACTCTGACATGAGCTGCAGACCCCACACCCAGTCTTGTCACCAACTCCTTCCACCTACTCAACGCCACGGGAGCTCCCCATCTTCAGCCATTTGGTACAGATGAGCGAGTGTATTGGAGAACTGGGCCCACTCCTTCAGACTGGCTGAAACTGCCATCAACAGATCCAGCATGCGAAGGATCGCTGGGAAAGAGTTACTCCAACTATTTGCTTCTCTTCTGCTTGTCTTGTGCAACCCAAGGCAGGCTCGATACTGCTTAATTTAAAAATAATTTGAAAGGATAATGGAATATTATGCCCATGACTGGAAAACAAAGGGCTGGAAGATATATTAATATGAATTAGGAGTAGGCCATTCGGCCCCTATTACAGCGGTACAGCACTCTGGTTAATCCCCATTCTGTTCTGGGCATCACCCCTCAGGAAGGATCTATTGGCCTTGGAGGGGGTGCAGCACAGATTCACCAGAATGATATTGGGGATGAGAGGGTTAAATAAAGAGGACAGGTTGAAAGACTGGACTAGTATTCCCTTGACTATAGAAGATTCAGGGTGATCTAACTGAGGTGTTTAAGATGATTAATAGATTTTATAGGGTAGATAGAGAGAAGCCATTTCCTCTGGTGGGGGGAGTCCGGAACAAGTGATCATAATCTTAAAATTAGAGCCAGCGGTGATGTCAGGAAACACTTCTTCACACAAAGGGTAGTGGAAATCTGGAACCCTCTCCCCCAAAAAGCTGTTGAGGCTGGAGGCCAGTTGAAAATTTCAAAACTGAGATTGATAGATTTTTGTTGGGTAAAGGGATACGAACATACGAATTAGGAACAGGAGTAGGCCACTCGGCCCTTCGAGTCTGCTCCGCCATTCAGTAAGTTCATGGCTGAACTGATTACTCCACATTTCCACCTACCCCCGATAACCTTCCACCCTCTTGCTCATCAAGAATCTATTTACCTCTGTCTTAAAAATATTCAAAAACTCTGCTTCCACTGCCTTTTGAGGAAGAGAATTCCAAAGACTCACGACCCTCAGAGAGAAAACATTTCTCCTCATCTCTGTCTTAAATGGGAAACCCCTTATTTTTAAACAGTGACCCCGAGTTCTAGATTCTCCCACAAGGGGAAACATCCTTTCCACATCCACCCTGTCAAGACCCCTCAGGATCTTATATATTTCAATCAAGTCGCTTCTTCCTTTTCTAAATTCCAGCGGATACAAGCCTAACCTGTCCAATCTTTCCTCATAAGATAGTCCGTCCATTCCAGGTATTAGTCCAGTAAACCTTCTCTGTACTGCCTCCAATGCATTTACATCCTTCCTTAAATAAGGAGACCAGTACTGTACACAGTACTCCAGATGTGGTCTCACCAATGGCCTGCATAGCTAAAGCATAACCTTTGTATTTAATTCCCCTCATGATAAATGATAACATTCTATTAGCTTTCCTAATTACTTGCTGTACCTGCATACTAACCTTGTGCGATTGATGCTCTAGGACACCCAGATCCCTTTGCATCTCGGAGATCTGCAATCTCTCACCATTTAGATAATGTGCTTTTTTATTCTTCCTGCCAAAGTGGACAATTTCACACTTTCCCACATTACACTCCATTTGCCAGGTCTTTGCCCACTCACTTCTCACTTCACCTATCTATATCCCTTTGTAGCCCCCTTATGTCCTCTTCACAAGTTACTTTCCTACCTATCTTTGTGTCATCAGCAAATTTAGCAAATATACCTTCGGTCCCTTGGTCCAAGTCATTTATATAAATTGTAAAAAGTTGAGGCCTCAGCACAGATCCCTGTGGCACACCACTTGTTACGTCTTGCCAACCAGAAAATGACCCATTTATGCCTACTCTGTTTCCTGTTAGCTAGCCAATCTTCTATCCATGCCAATATGTTACCCCCTACACTATGAGCTTTTATTTTCTGCAATAATCTTTGATGTGGCACCTTATCAAATGCCTTCTGGAAATCTAAGTACAATACATCCACTGGTTCCCCTTTATCCACAGCACATGTAACTCCCTCAGAGAACTCCAATAAATTGGTTAAACATAATTTTCCTTTCACAAAACCATGTTGACTCTGCCTGATTACCTTGAATTTTTCTAAATGCCCTGCTATAAAATCTTTAATAATAGCTTCTAACATTTTCCTTAAGACAGATGTTAAGCTAACTGGCCTGTAGTTTCCTGCTTTCTGTCTCCATCCCTTTTTGAATAAAGGAGTTACATTGGCTATTTTCCAATCTAACGGAACCTTCCCCAAATCTAGGGAATTTTGGAAAATTAAAACTAACGCATCAACTATCTCACTAGCCATTTCTTTTAGGACTCTAGAATGAAGTCCATCAGGACGGGGGACTTGTCAGCCCGCAACTCCAACAATTTGTTCAGTACCACTTTCCTGGCGATTGTAATTTTCTTGAGTTCCTCCCTCCCTTCCATTTCCTGATTTACAGCTAATACTGGGATGTTACTTGTATCCTCAATAGTGAAGGCCGATGCAAAATATCTGTTTAATTCATCTGCCATCTCCTTATTATCCGTTATTAATTGCCCAGGGATTAAGGGATATGGAACCAAGATGGGTAAATGGAGTTTAAGATATAGATCAGCCATGACCTAATTGAATGGAGGAACAAGTTCAAGAGGCTGAAAGGCTGCCTCCTGTTCCTATAATATGCTTTAAACATTCTACAACTGGTGGATTCTAACTGCTTATAGAAAGCAGATCATTTTAATGTACCTTTTAGTTTGATTGGACCATTTGTGTTGAATGTGCCTGTCTCCGGGGGCCGTGAATAAACTGTGGGGCCACTTTTTCGGTCCACTTAAAATTAATTCCCCCCCCACATCACAACAACTTGAGCACTCATTCATGCCTTCAATGCCTGAAATCCTGATCTCTCATATGTAAACTGGGAGGGGAGTTAATTGCGAGGATAGGGTGCAGCAAGACCATGGAGGGATTTCGAAAGGTAATGGACCAATTATAAATCACTTTGGGACATCTTAAGGACGTGATAGGGTGCCACGTAGATGCAGTCTAGTTTTCTCCTTATCTCTTTGATTAATGTCTCTCCTGTTTCCCTGCTCTAATATTTGTAAAGCATCCTGGTACACTTGTGACATGAAAGATACAAAGTCACATCATGTTGGACCTGTATCTCAAGATGGTTTATTCCGTACATTAAAAAATCAATTAGGAAATGTCCTTCCCTGGAATCATTAAGAATGTGAGGGACTTTGCTTACTCAGATAGTATGCACAGAATTTATGTACACTTTTTAATCAATTAAAATTGTTAAAGATGCATTGTAATCATATCTCTTTTTTTCCTAATTATATATTTCTTTCCCTTTTCTGAATGTTTCAAGATTCCTGGGATGAGAGGATTATCCTATGATGAGAGGCTGAGTAAATTGGACCTAAACTCTCTGGAGTGTAGAAGAATGAGAGGTGATCTTATTGAAACATACAAGATTCTGGCTGGGGAATCTAGAACACAGGGGCACAGCCTCAGGATAAGGAGCTGATCATTTAGGATTGAGAGTTATGAAAAGATGTCAGAAGTTCTTTTCTAGTTTGGCGTCCCAAATACGTATAGACAGCTGTCACTGGGATCTTCCTAGAACAGTTTTTGGCAGGCAATGTTGAAGATCAGTTTGAGCAGGCTTTCCAGGGAAATTGTAGTAACAGGGGTTTCAGGCAGTTTCTTACACTTGCTTCCCAGCTTATCAAGAGATAGAAAACTGGCAGGCTTTTACAAAGAGCTGGAACAGACTGAGCTGAGGTTTTGCTCCCTTGGCAGGTTTTCTCCAACTGTCTTTTCAAACCATTGTCCATATCACAACTCACTGTCCAAAGTGAAACCAAGACCAATGTCACCAGAGTCAAGTTTCCTGAACCCTATAAATGTTGACCTGTCACTTCTTTGTAAACATCTTCCCCCAAGTCAAAAACAACCCCTGCTGGTAATTATTTGAAGATAGGTGCCTTCCAGTAACTGTTTACAGTCCAGAATTCTCAGTAACCCTTGTAAAAAAAAGCATCCATGGACTCCTTTTCAGTTTTAAACCACAAATCGTTAAAATTTAACCCAAAAATGGAAGCACTCGTACCAATGATTTTATTGAATGGCAGAGCAGGCTCGAGGGGCTGAATGGTCTACTCCTGCTGCTATTTCTTATGCTTTTAAGATTGGAGATCAAGGACAATTCACTGTTTTTTGAGACTCCATCCCGCCCCCCCTCCCACTCCCTCAATCCTCTGACCACCCAACACCAGATCATGTGATTGCTATTCCTGTCTCCCATGCTCTGGTAAGGATCCTCCTCTTCAAGATGCCCATCTTTGACACCTCTGCATTCTCCTTGTAAGTGCTGTAGATCCCAGCCCCATGTCCATCTGTCTTGCTCTCTCACTGAATCTTTTCAGTCAGTCTCTGCCTTGCTAACAGAACCAAGACCATTCACAAACGTCACTAGAACATAAACAGGAGCAGGAACAGGCCATACGGACCCTCAAGACTGCTCTGCCATTCAATACCTCAACTCCATTTTACTGTCTGATCTCCATATCCCTTACCTCCCTTAGTGTCCTCAAATCTATCAATCTCACTCTTGAGTATACTCAACAATTGAGCATCCACAGCTCCCTGGGGTCATGCAGTTGTCGACTCTGGTTGGGTGTATCCCTGGAGATTTCATCACATGAGCTCCCACCTCAAAGAGCCCTGCCCGTATCTTCCCATTGGTTCATCCTCTGGGCACTACCTTCCCACAGCCAATTGGAAAAGGAGTAGACTCTTCGTTAACCAATTATATTACTCTTAGTGAAACAGCATTTGTCAGTCCCTCTCCAATTCCTTCAGAACTAATAAATGAAATATTTCAAAAAAAAAATTCACAATTTTGTTTAATGCCCCTTTGAGTTAAAGGCCTGCTCAGGTCAGGAGAAAAAACCTGACCCGAACCCGACTGAACCACATGCAACCCGAGCCCAACCCGCCCCGAGTCCCTCCATTATTTCCCGCGCCCGACCCGACCCCACCCGCCGACCACCGGAATTGTTCACTTTACCTAGCTTGCGATTCCGACTCTGCAGGAAGCTGCAGCATGAGTGCAATGACATCATAGAGACGCTCACTCGCTCACTGCACAGATGCAGAGTTTCCCTCCTTGACGTCCCGGACTCCCAGCTCAGGTAGGTTTTTCAACTTTCGACACTTACCAGCAGAGCAAAATGTGTGTTTTGAAAGTAGAATCTTACAGTGTGTCCCCGAGCCGGACCCGTCCCGACCCGGACCCAGCCCGAGCTGAGCCCGAAAGCCTGACCTGGAAGAGCGACCCGACCCGACCTGACATGTCGTCAGGTCCCGTCGGGTTTGGGTTGGGTAGCAGGCCTTTACTTTCAGTTTTCTCTTATTTTCAGCAGTGTCCAGGAGATTAATTTTCGGGAGGATATTCCAGAGCTTTGTGCCCAGGCAGTCGAAGGCACGATCGCCATTGGTGGGGTGCGCAAGAGGCCAGAATTAGAGGAGCACAGACATCTTGGAGGGTTGTAGGGCTAGAGGAGATTACAGAGCTAGGGAGGGGCAAGGCCATGGAGGGATTTGGAAGAGGATGAGAATTTTAAGTCTGAGGTGTTGCTGAGTTGGGAGCCTTTGTAGGTCAGTGAGCACAGCGGGCGATGAACATCCAGACTTCAAACTCTTTTGAAACAAGCTCAGGCTCTCAATGGAATGTACACATATTCGTGTCTGTTGGGTGAGGACAGCAGTCAGCTCAACTCTGATGCTGTACAACACTCAGAGCCTTAGATTCACACATGAAGAATGATCATTTGAGAAAGGTTTCAGAATGCTGCAGGAACCTGTGGAACTGCAGCACAGGAAGAGCCAGCACCTGGCTTGGCCTCAACTGGAGTATTGTGTCCAATTCTGGGCACTGCAGTTCAGGGAGGACATGAAGACTTTTAAGAGGGTGCAGAAAAGATTTATGACAATGGTTCCAGGATTAACAGACTTCAGTTACATGGATAGATTGGGGAAGCTGGGGTTGTTCTCCTTAGAGGAGAGAAGGTTGAGAAGAGATTTGATAGAGGTGTTCAAGATCACGAGGGGTCTGGACGGAGTAGATCGGGAAAAACTGTTCCCATTGGTAGAAGGGTGGAGAACCGATTTAAGGTGATTGGCAAAAGAACCAAAGAGGGCATGAGGAAAAACTTTTTCCCACAGTGAGTGGTTAGGATCTGGAATGCACTGCCTGAGAGTGTGTTGGAGGCAGATTCAATCGTGGCTTTCAAAAGGGAATTGGATAAACACCTGACGAGAGAAGATGTGCAGGACTACGGGGAAAGAGTGGGGAGTAGGACTTACTGGGGTTGATTTTCCAGAGAGCTGGCACAGACATGAAGGGCTGAATGGCCTCCTTATTTGCTCTAATCATTCTATGATTCTACTTTCAAAACAGCATCTAGAGACAGGTTACTGGTGATAGTTGAGCCTAGGTAGGTGAACTCTTGAACCACTTCCAGAGCGTGGTCGCCAATATTGATGGATGGAGCATTTCTGACATCCTGCCCCATGATGTTCGTTTTCTTGAGGCTGATGGTTAGGCCAAATTCATTGCAGGCAGACGCAAACCTGTCGATGAGACTCTGCAGGCATTCTTCAGTGTGAGATGTTAAAGCAGCATCGTCAGCAAAGAGGAGTTCTCTGATGAGGACTTTCCGTACTTTGGACTTCGCTCTTAGACGGGCAAGGTTGAACAACCTGCCCCTAGATGCAGAAATCAACAAGCGCATGGGTAAGGCTTCCACTGCTATGTCCAGACTGGCCAAGAGAGTGTGGGAAAATGGCGCACTGACACGGAACACAAAAGTCCGAGTGTATCAGGCTTGTGTCCTCAGTACCTTGCTCTACGGCAGCGAGGCCTGGACAACGTATGCCAGCCAAGAGCGACGTCTCAATTCATTCCATCTTCGCTGCCTTCGGAGAATACTTGGCATCAGGTGGCAGGACTATATCTCCAACACAGAAGTCCTTGAAGCGGCCAACACCCCCAGCTTATACACACTACTGAGTCAGCGGCGCTTGAGATGGCTTGGCCATGTGAGCCGCATGGAAGATGGCAGGATCCCCAAAGACACATTGTACAGCGAGCTCGCCACTGGTATCAGACCCACCGGCCGTCCATGTCTCCGTTATAAAGACGTCTGCAAACGCGACATGAAATCGTGTGACATTGATCACAAGTCGTGGGAGTCAGTTGCCAGCATTCGCCAGAGCTGGCGGGCAGCCATAAAGACAGGGCTAAATTGTGGCGAGTCGAAGAGACTTAGTAGTTGGCAGGAAAAAAGACAGAGGCGCAAGGGGAGAGCCAACTGTGCCCCAACAAACAAATTTCTCTGCAGCACCTGTGGAAGAGCCTGTCACTCCAGAATTGGCCTTTATAGCCACTCCAGGCGCTGCTTCACAAACCACTGACCACCTCCAGGCGCGTATCCATTGTCTCTCGAGATAAGGAGGCCCAAAAGAACTTTCAAAACAGCAGCACCCAACATTGTTGAGATAAAAAAAAGTGAAATCATGAAAGCAAGAAGAATGCTCATTGATGGACCTCCAAACTGGGCACCATAAATATAAGATAGTCACTAATAAATCCAATAGGGAATTCAAGAGAAAGCTTTACCCAGACAATGATGAGAATGTGGAACTATCACAAGGAGTAGTTGAGGGAATAGTATAGAAACTTTTAAGGGGAAGCTAGACAAGGGAGAAAGGAATAGAAGGATACGTTGATAGGTTGAGATGAAGTAGGGTGGGAGGAGGCTTGTGTGTTGCATAAACACTGGCAGAGGTCAGATGGGCCAAATGGCCTGTTTCTGTGCTGTAAATTCTTTCTAATTCAATGTAGAGCTTTTATTGTTGCTTAAGATTTTCCATACTTGGTCTTCCCGTGATTGTTTATTTCTGACCACTGGGTGGCAATAACTCCTGCCTAATCTTAACATATCAATATATTACACACGTCTCTGTTTTATACTGTACCATAATTATTTGGTATAGTGAGAAACTGCTGCCTGCCAAGGTAGCTCTGAAACTTAAACCCATAGCCAATAGTTAGGATCCAGGGAACCTGAATCTGTAATTAAGCATTTACTAGCACTGATAATATTTACTGCACCAAGACACTGCGCCGAGTTCATGCTCTTTCTCTCTTCAGTGTTTGATTTTATTCTATTTGTTCCCCAACTGGCCAGTAGATGGTATAGCTAAACCAAGATACAACACTGGCATCTACTCAGCAATGTGGAAAATTGCCCAGGTATGTCCTGTACACAAAAAGCAGGACAAATCCAATCCAGCCAATTACTGCCCTATCAGCCTGCTCTCGATCATCAGCAGCAAAGTGATGGAAGGGGTCGTTGACAGTGCTATCAAGCAGCACTTAGTCAGCAATAACCTGCTCAGTGACGATCAGTTTGGGTTCTGCCAGGGCCACTCAGCTCCTGACCTCATTACAGCCTTGGTTCAAACATGGACAAAAGAACTGAATTTCAGTGTTGAGGTGAGAGTGACTGCGCTTGACATCAAGGTAGCATTCAACCGAGTGTGGCATCAGGGAGTCCTAGCAAAACTGGAGTCAATGTGAATCAGGGGAAAACTCTCCACTGGTTGGAGTCACACAAAGATGGTTGTGGTTGTTGGAGGTCAATCATCTGAGCTCCAGGACATTGCTGCAGGAGTTCCTCAGGGTAGAGTCCTAGGCCCAATGATCTTCAGCTGCTTCATCAATGACCTTCCCTCCATCATAAGGTCAGAAGTGGGGATGTTCATTGATGATTGCACAATGTTCAGGACCCTTCGCGACTCCTCAGATACTGAAGTAGCCTGTGTCCAGATGCAGTAAGTCCCGGACCATATCCAGGCTTGGGCTGATAACTGGCAAGTAACATTCGTGCCACACAAATGCCAGGCAATGACCATCTCCAACAAGGGAGAATCTAACCATCTCCCCTTGACATTCAAATGCATTACTATTGCTGAATCCCCCACTATCAACACCCTGGGGGGTCACCATTGACCAGAAACTGAACTGGAGTAGCCGTATAAATACCGTGGCTACAAGAGCAGGTCATAGGCTGGGAATCCTGCAGCGAGTAACTCACCTCCTGACTCCCCTAGGCCTGTCCACCATCTACAAGGCACAAGTCAGGAGTGTGATGGAATACTCTCCACTTGCCTGGATGGATGCAGCTCCAACAGCACTCAAGAAGCTCAACGCCGTCCAGGACAAAGCAACCCACTTGATTGGCACCTCATACACAAACATTCACTCCCTCTACTACCGACGCACAGTGGCAGCAGTGTGTACCATCTACAAGACGCACTGCAGCAACTCACCAAGCCTCCTTCGACAGCACCTTCCAAACCCACGACCTCTACCAACTAGAAGGACAAAGGCAACAGATACATGGAAACACCACCACCTGCAAGTTCCCCTCCAAGTCACACATCATCCTTACTTGGAACAATATCGCCGTTCCTTCACTGTTGCTGGGTCAAAATCCTGGAACTCCCTTCCTAACAGCACTGTGGATGTACCTACACCACATGGACTGTAACAGTTCAAGAAGGCAACTCTCCACCACCTTTTCAAGGGAATTAGGGATGGGCAATAAAAGCCCACCATATCAGGATTGCCCACATCCCATGAATGAATAAAAAAAAAGAAACGCTGACATCTGCTAAGCTGAGCCACAGACTACTGTCAGTCTAAAGGAGACTATCAGGTCCATTTTGGAGTTGCCAACTATAGTTGGATGCATACCTGGAGGTTTCATCACATGGTCTCCAACCGCCCACCCCACACTCCCACCATTGGTCACCTTCCCACCGCCAATCACAAAGTCAACAGACTCTTCGCTACCCAATTGGATGATTCTTGACTCTCAGTCAAACAGCCCCTTTTCCCTACCCCCATCTCCAATATGTTTGTAACTATTAAACAAAAAGTGTTCAAGGGAAATGAAAATAAACGTACAATTTTTATTAACACCCGGATCATTTTTCTCCTGGGTATTGCTTGGAGATAAATCTCCAATCAGAGCAGTCCTGGAGAGTTTGTAAATCCGATTCATAAGAATGTTTTTTTCAGTGATTACAGACAGTAAAACTGGAATCTCAAATGGTTTATATGTTTTGAATTTCTATTGCTGAAGGCTTTATGCTGATGTGTTTGGTAGTATAAATATAACATGGAGAAATGTAGGATATAGGCTTGTCTTGAACATACTCGATGACTGAGCATCTCCAGCCCTCTGGGGTAGAGAATTCCAAAGATTCACAACCCTCTGAGTGAAGAAATTTCTCCTCATCTCACTCCTAAATGGCCGACCCCTTACCCCAACCCCTTATCCTAACACTGTGACCCCGTGCTCTAGATTTCCCAGCAACTAACCTATCAAGAGCTTTTCAATGAGATCACCTCTCAGTCTTCTGAACCCCAGGGAATATAGACCCATTTTACTCAGCCTCTGATCATAGGACAATCCCTTCATCCCAGGAGCCAGTCTAATGAACCTTTGTTGTACCCCACACTGCACCCCCCGCACCCCCTCCCCACCCCCAGGTTGTCCCTTTGTCCTTCAAGTGGAATAAAAAAGTGGAGAAATGACTAAGGGTAAAAGAATTACTGGTCAAGATCTGTTGCTTGTTTCTAAACACACTGTCAACTTACTTAGAACATTTTTATTAACGTCGGCATAAAATAGCTCGGGCCAGTTTTACTTCTGTCACATTCTGGTTAAAAGAAAGCTATCAGATTCACCTGTTTACATGAGATGAAGTGTACAATGATAAAAGAGGATGCTGGAACGGAGAGACCTGAGGGTCATAGAGAATCATCGAGTCATTATGGCACAGAATGCAGCTATTCGGCCCATCAAGTCTATGCCAGTTCTCTGTAGAGCAATCCAGTCAGTCCCAACCCCAGCACGATCCCCATAGCCCTGCAAGTTTATTTCCCTCAAATACGCATCCAATTTCCTTCATTCATCATCTCCATTTCCATCAGCCTCGTAGGCAGCGAGTTCCGGGTCATTACCACTCACTGTGTGAAAAGGTTCTTCCTCACACTCCCCCTGTATCTCTTGCCCAAAACCTTAAATTTTGTCCCCTAGTCCTTGTACTATCAGCTAACAGGAACAGCTTTCCTTTGTCTCCTTATCAAACCTGTCATTATCTTGTACATCTCTGCCAAATCTCCCCTCAATCTCAACAAGACCTGAAGCATTAATTTTGCTTCTCTCTCCACAGATGCTGCCTGACCTGCTGAGTATTTTCAGTACTTTCTGTTTTTGTTTCAGATTTCCAGCATCTGCAGTATTTTGCTTTCGTATTCGTGTTTAATTCCCCTCAGTCGTGTTTGCTCCAAGGAGAATGTACACAAACCTTTGAAGGTGGCATGATAAGTTGATTAAACCGTTACATCGGATCATACGGGATCCTGGGCTTTATAAACAGAGGCATAGAGTACAAAACCAAGGAAAGCTCTGTTAAACCTTTACAAATCATAGTTTAGGCCTCTGCCATAGTGTTGCATGCACTTATGGGCACCAGACTTTAAGAACGATTTCAACGTCTTGGAGATGATGCAGAGGGGGATTTACCAGAACGGCACCAGGGCTGAGAGACTTTAGTTATGTGGAGAGACTGGAGAAGCTGAGATTGTTCTCCTTAGAGCAGAGAAAGTTAAGAGGAGATTTGATAGAGGTGTTCAAATTTATCAAGTGTTTTCATAGAGTAGAAAGGAAGAAATTGATTTCAGCGGTCGGAGTGTTGGTAACCAGAGGAAACAGATTTAAGGTAATTAGCAAAAAAAGAGAGGGGAGATGAGGACAATTTTTTTACGCAGTGAGTTGTTGTGACCTGGAACGCGCTGCCTGAAAGGGGGCAGATCCAATAGCAACTTTCAAAAGGGGATTGGATAAAAACTTGAAAAGGAAACATTTACCGGGCTGCGGGGAAAGAGCAGGGGGGAGTGGGGCTAATTGGATAGCTTTTTCAAAGAGCCAGCACAGGTACGACGGGCTGAATGGTCTCCAATGCTGTATTATTCTATGATTCTATGAAAAGACACAGCAAGGAAGTTAAGCTCAGACATTATCACAGGATGAGATGATAGCGTTGTCACACAACATTGCTTCACAAATGCATCGGGGGCGAACAATTTGGTTTTGTAATCACTATCTTGCAGATTACAAGAATTGGTTGTGTAAAAAATTGTTTCTTCGTGTAACCTCTGACTCTTTTATCAATCACATTAAATCTGTGTCCTCTAGTTAGTGACCCCCACCTCCACCACCCCCCCCCAACTGTTTCTCTATATTTACTCCATCAAAATCCTAAATAATTTCTGAACACCTCTACACCTGAAAACACAGCTGTGAAACACCTTGGGATGTTTTACTGTATTAAAAGCACTATTCCAGAACTCTGCTGCCCGTGTCCTAACTCTCACCAAGTCCCGTGCACCCATCACTCGCTGTGCCCTCTGACCTACCTTGGCTCCCGGTCCAGCAAAGCCTTGATTTTAAAACTCTCATCCTTGTTTTCAAATGGCTTCACCCCTCCCTATAACCTCCTCCAGCCCCACAACTCTTTGAGATCTTGTGCTGCTCCAATTCTGACCTCTATGCATCATAAATTTTAATCAATTCACCATTGCCGGCCGTGCCTTCAGCTGTGTTGTCCATAATCTCTGGAATTCTCTTCCTAAACCTCTCCAACTCTCTACCTCTCTCTCCTCCTTTAAGATGCTCCTCTTTGACCAAGTTTTTGGTTACCTGTCTTATATATCGCCTTAAGTGGTTCGGTGTCAACTTTTTTTGATAACTCTCCTGTGAAGCGCATTGGGACCCTTTACTACATTAAAGGTGCTGTAGAAATGCAAGTTGCAGTTGTTGTATAAATGTAAGTTGTTGTTTTGTAATAAAAGGCATTTTATTTAATTTCACAGGAACTCAGTGCTGCCTCTGGATTGTCTTACCATTGGTCAAATAAAATTTGTTTAATATTGTTGCTGCTCTGTCTGAATATTTTGCAAAATGCAAATTCCACTTTCTGAAGAATACATTTACTATGTACTTTATAGCCCACCATCCACATTGTCACAAATGGTACACTGATGGAAATAATGTTAACTTATTTGTTTAAAAATTACCTGATGAGCGTTTTAAAGCACTGATTGGATTCCTGTGCCATATAGGAATTGCTGCCACAAATAGACTTGCTATCTAACTGAAATGCAGTAGGGTTTCTGATTGAGTTATGGCTGGACTTACATGTGCAAATAAAATCCATAAAATCCACACATAAAATACTATTACAATATATTTATTTGAAAAGATATAGGTAGTACATTTGCTCCTTTAATGGCAATGCTTTTAGTTTATTTGATTAATATTTAGATTTTAAACCCTGAAGTGTATTTTCCTTTCTCAACTATGCACGATGCATTAAGATGACAGCACAAATTGTGAGACAAATTGCAATACTTATGGAACTAGGTTTAAAGCACATTTTGCACTAAAAGCTCACAAAGTATATTGATTATTGTTGTTATGAAGTGTAAAATCCAGCATTTATTAAAAATGTTTTATCTTGTACCAGACAGTATAACTGTGTTAAAATTTAAATTCTTTGCATTTCCACATTGTGTGGTCTTAGCAAAAGAAAAACACACACAGGGATCAGCTTGAAGCTCTGCAGTCCTGCCACATCCAGTCGTGAATGGTGGTGGACAATTAAACAACTAGCAGGAGCAGGAGGCTCCACAAATATCCCCAACCTCAATGATGTGGGAGCCCAGAACATCAGTGCAAAAGATAAGGCTGAAGCATTTGCAACAATCTTCAGCCAGAAGTGCCGAGTGCCATCTTGGCCTCCTCCTGAGGTCCCCAGTGTAGTACATAAGCTGTTGCTGGGTAGATTATGTACATATCCTTAAGCATCATCACAGGATGTGATGTCACGAGTTTTTAATTATTTTTAAGGCAGAGGTAGATAGATTCTTGATATACAAAGGGGGTGAAAGGTTATCGGGGGTAGGCAGGAATGTGGAGTCGAGGTTGCAATCAGATCAGCCATGATCTTATTGAATGGCAGAGCAGGCTCGAGGGGCCGAGTGGCCTACTCCTGCTCCTAATTCATATGTTTGTATGTATGTTCGTGTTGCTCAGTGTTAATGTAGATGCCTTAAGGGATCAGACCCCTGTAAATAAACTTCTATTACTTTGACCCAAAGTCTACTATCTTCATTTAATATTAACAACACACTGACCAGTATAGTATATGGTGATAGCGATAAAAATGACTTTTGTAGGTTAAAGACAGAAGATATCAGAAACATCAGAGAGAAGCTTGGAGAAGTCGATACCCTTACCGGAGAACTTCGAGCCAGCAGTGGGGCCCAACCAGGCCGAGATATAGCCGAGATAGAGTCGAAGAGTCAACAGGTGTGTAGCGGCATGACCAGATAGGGAACAGGTCAGTGGTTTACTTTACGCCATGGGAGACAGTGTGGACGATATTTTAACCACCCTGGGGATCGATGAAAAGGAAATCCCAGATGGCGAAGTAATAAAAGCCTTGGAGGGATATTTTAAGATCAGAAAGAATGTTATCGTGGAAAGGATGAAATTTAGCAAATGCACCAAAAAAGATGGTGAAAGTATTGATTCATTCGTTAATGATCTATAGAAAATAACTGAGGACTGTGATTACGGGAGCTTGCAAGAAGAATTGATTCGGGACAGAATAGTAGTCGGGGTCATAGATGAAGCGCTGTCAGACCAGCTTCAGTCGAAAGAGGATTTGACTTTGTAAAAAGCCATTCTGTTGAGCAGGCAAGTAGAGGTCTGAAAATTTAACCAACTACTAGTTTAAGGAGATCAGAGGAGTCTAAACCTCGGAAATTCGAGAATCAGTTGAGTCAGTAGAAAAGACAGGGAGTAATGGCGACAGAAAGCCCGAGCGGCGGGAAAGACACCTACAGGTAGCAACACTGAATTGCAGTAGGTGTGGCCGGGAGCGGCAGTGGCGGGAAAATTGCCCCGCCCAGGAAGCTGAATGTTTCTGGTGCAAGAAAAGGGGGCAGCTTCAGCACGTTTGTCACAGCAGAAAAACAAATGCAGCAGACTAGCAAAAAAAGATGAAGTAGAAGAAAAACAAATGATCAATACTCCCTCCCTTGGTGACATGCAAAAGATAAACAAATATTGCTGGGAAGCAGAAATCTTAGTGGGGAAAAATGAAACCAACTTCAAATTAGATACAGGAGCAGCAGTTTTGGTCCTATCTGACAAAGCACCAGGGCTGAGGAAGGAAAGGTTCAGGAAAACCAACAAGAAATTATACAGGCCGGGAGGGACTCAATTAAAGGTTGTAGGAGAAATTTAAACAACCTTAACTCAAAGAAATAACACTATCCCAGAAACCCTATACGTTATAAAGAACGAAGCCTGTTCACTGCTCAGTAAGAAAGCTCATTTAGCCTTACAGTTGTTATGCAGGGTGGAAGAGATCAAAGAACAAGGAAAAAAGCTGAAAGATTTTAGAGCTGAATTTCCCAAATTATTGAAAGTTTAGGGAAATTAAAAACAGAGTATCACATTACACTCAACAAAGAGGCAGAACTAGTGGGCTGGATTTTATAGGGGCTTTGATGTCAAGATCCATGGCGGGGGTGGGGAGGCATGAAGATTGCCCCGGATAAGGTCTGCCATGGACCTCGATGCCGGCAGAGCCCGTCCCGATCTTGCCGGCGGCGGTGAGACCTCATGGTAGCACCCCCCCACCCCCCAGCCACTTGGCAACGGGACGCAAATAAATTAACTGACCTGCATTAATGAAGTTCTCGTCGCCTCCTCAAGTGCCGTCGCGATCTTCATCCCGGCATCTGACACTGCCGTGCCTTCAAATGAGCATCTGCAGTATTTTGCTTTGATTTTATTGTTCTAACAGAACTTGGACAACAGACACAGCCAGCTGTGATGAGCACCTGAAAAAGAGCTCTCAACCATTTAAACTGAAGGAAGAGGATTTTAGTCTGTTTATTATTATCTCTCAAAATTCAAAAAAAAAAATCCAAGCCAAAACAGAGATCTCTGGTAATTTAAATTGAAGAAAGGGAAGTTAGACTGTGACAATCTTTTATCCCTCAAAGGCTCTAAAGTCAGATTGATTCTGTTGAAAGTGTTTGCAAGTCGTTAATTGTTGAAATTCGCTGGACTTCAAGCAACATTCTGCAAGGACTTCAATCAACATTCTGTGAGGACTTCAAGCACCATTAAACTGTAAATTTGCAAGGACTCTAATTTTTTCTATTTTAAATGTTGTTTATATCTTCATAGTGTTTAAGAATTTAGTTCTTCTAATTAAAGAGATACCTGGTTTGCTTAGCCTCATTAGGGGGTTAATAGATAGTACAATTTGGCTGGGTCTTTCTTTAATTTGGAAAGATTTAAATGACATGTTAGCTGATCTATGGAGCGACGGGATTGAATTAATAGTGCATTGGTCCCACCACAATTAGAATTGTGTATTTTGATTGGGGGCTTTGACAGGAGCCGTTGGTCGTAAAAGGCAGACGCAAAGTATTCATTAAGAACAATACCAACATCTTACACCCTTACAAATAGGTTACCTTTTTGGTCTTTTATGGGCCCTATTCTCTCCTTAGTTATCCTCTTATTCTTAATGTATTCATAAAACATCTTTGGGTTCACCTTGATTTTACTTGCCAATATTCTTTCATGCTCTCTCTCTGCTTTCCTAATTTCTTGAGTTCTCAGCGTTGGACATAAGATTTCCTTTTCTGACTTATCTTACCCAGTAGGCTCCTTGACATCCCTGGGGTTCTAGATTTGGTTGTCTCACCCTTTTTCTTTGTGGGAATGCATTTATCTGAACCCTTTGAATTTCCCCTTTGAATGCCTCCCACGGTTCTGACACTGATTTACCTTCAAGTAGTTGTTTCCAGTCCACTTCTGCTAAATCACTCCGCAGTTTAATAAAATTGGCCTTGCCCCAATTGAGAACTCTAACTCCTGTTCTATCTCTGTCCTTTTCCATATTTATGTTAAAACTGACTGAATTATGATTGCTACCCCCAAAATGCTCATGGCATAAGATCGTAGCAGCTCCATGCATGCGTGTGAGACGCCATCTTTTACAGCCGCCACCGTACTCAGCTGCAGCAACATAAAATCCAGCCCGGTATGTTTGTTCACACTGAGAAAGGTCCCACACTCACTCCTGGAAAAGGTAAAGAAGGAAATTAAATTCATGTTAAACCAAGGAGTTATTTCCATAGTGACTAAACACACTAGGTGGTGCTCTGGGATGGTTCCAGTAAAGAAACCAAACGGATCTATTAGGATTTGTGTGGACCTCGCCCTAACTCTATAAAGCTGTAAAGAGAGAGAGATTCACCCTATGGCGTCAGTCGATGACAGCCTTGCCAGGTTGGGAAAAAGCTCCATATTCTTAAATTAGATGCAAATAGCGGATTCTGGCATGGGAGCAAAAGCCCATCAGTTTTGAAAACCTCAGCTGGAATCCAATCGGGGCCACAGGCTTTGTTATTTTTCATCCGTTTGATTGCTTGTTGCAGCTCTCCCGATGGTGGTCCATCAATGGATTCTACCACAGGACACAGGTGGATAGCCTGGAGAGTATCGGCTGTCATTGTGGATTCATGGTTGAGCAGTTGTTGAAAATGTTCTTTCCAGCCATGACGGTTGGCATTGTCATCTTTAAGAAGAGAGACAGCGAGCAAAGGGGATTTTGTCCATTTGATCTTCGTCTATGGTTGGCCCTGGCTAAGAAAGTAAAGTAAGGTTAAGAAAGTAAAGTAAGTTTCTTATAGTCTTAGGCAGGGATTAACAGGCTCTACTGCAGAGTAGCTGATTAGTTAAGCAGCTGACCAGTCTAATCTGTTTGCTGCAGTTTCCACTTCAAAAGGTATAAATACAGAAGTCTGGGTGCAGCCTGCAAACGGATTGCAAGCTGAGTGTGGAGATTTGAGTTTGGTGAGTGGTGAGTTCAGTGAAGGAGGGGGAGGTGGTCCATTTTTCTACTTCTTTTTCTACTTTTTTACCCCGCCAGTATTTGGTTCTTGCTTTGGTGCAGTGGAAGGAGCTGTTTGGTGAGTACCTGGTTAGCTATTCTACTTATAATAAATAGTCTGTAAAGTTTAGGGATGGTAGGGTAGCTCTGCCGAGTGGAATGTACAGCCTGTGGCATGTGGGAAGTCATTGACACACCATGTATCCTGGACAAAGACATCTGCAGGAAGCGTCACTGGCTCCAGAAGTTTGAGCTCCGGCTTTCGGAACTCAAGTGGTGGCTGGAGTCACTGTTGCCCATCCACGAGGCGAAGGACTACGTGGATAGCATGTTTAGGGAGGTGGTCACACTGCAGGTTAGGAGCATGCAGGCAGATAGGGAATGGGTGACTGCCAGGCTGTCTAAGAGAACCAGGCAGGTAGTGCAGGAGTCCCCTGATATGATTTCACTCGCTAACCTGTTTTCCATTTTGGATACTGGAGAGGGTGATGGTTCCTCAGAGGAGTGCAGTCAGAACCAGGTTTGTGGCACCACAGGTGGCTCAGCTGCACAGGAGGGGAAGAAGAAGAGTAGAAGAGCAGTAGTGATAGGGGATTCGTTAGTTAGGAGAACAGACAGGCATTTCTGTGGCAGTTAACATGACTCCAGGATGGTGTGTTCCTCCCTGGTGCCAGGGTTAAGGATGTCACGGAACAGTTGCAGGACATCCTTCTGGGGGAGGGTGAACAGCCAGAGATCGTGGTCCACATTGGTACCAAGACATAGGTAAGAAGGAGGATGAGGTCCGGAAAGCAGATTTTAGGGAGCTAGGAAGTAGATTAAAAAGCAGGACCTCAAAAGTAGTAATCTCAGGATTACTCCCAATCCCACGTGCAAGTGAGCACAGGAATAGGAAAACTGAGCGATTGAACTTGTGGCTGGAGAATTGGTGTAGGAGGGAGGGCATTAGATTTCTGAGACATTGGGGGACCGGTTCTGGGGCAGATGGGACCTGTACAAGATGGACGGTTGCATCTTAGCAGGACTGGCATGAAAATCCTTGCAGGGAGATTGGCTAGTGCTGTTGGGGAGGGTTTAAACTAAATTGTCAGTGTGATGGGAATCTGAGAGGGAGCTCAGATTGGAGGGAAGCAAAACTGTGGGAACCAGGAGCAAGTATCAGAGAGGAATACCAAGGAGCACATAATACTGGGGGAGATAGAGAGCACAAGAGTAGGGAATAGTAAGTTATGAGGTGGGGTCAGGGTAAGGGAGAAAGTAATAAAGTCTGAATCAGGGTTAATCTATATGTATGTGAACGCATGGACTGTGGTTAATAAGACTGGTGTGTTACAGGCACAGATTGCCATGTGGAAATATGATGTGGTGGCTATGACACAGACCTGGCTCAAAGAAGGGCAGGACTGGGTGTTAAATATTCCTGGATACAAGATGTTCAGGAAAGATAGAAAAGGAAGAAAAGGGGAAGTGGTGGTGGTATTGATTAATGGAGAAAAAGGATGTGCCAGAGGAGTCGAGGACAGAATCAAGTTGGCTAGAGCTAAGAAACAAAAAAGATGTGGTTACATTGCTCGGTGTTGTCTATAGGCGACCAGTTAGTGGGAAGGATGTGGGGGAACAAATTTGCAAGGAAATTACAGAGAGGTGCTAAAATTATAGGCTAGTTATACTGAGGGACTTTAATTATCCAAACATAGACTGGGATAATAGTAGTGTAAAGGGCAGTGAGGGGCAAGAGTTCCTAGAGTGTGTTCAGGAAATTCTTTTACAACAGTATGTTGCTAGTCCAACAAGAAAGGAGGCACTGTTACACTAATGGGAATGAGGTGGGCCAAGTGGATCAAGTATCAAAAGGAGAGTATTAGGGGATAGTGATCATTGTATCATAAGGTTTAGGCTGACTATGGAAAAGGTCAAAGAGCAATCCAGAGTAAGAATAATTAATTGGGGAAAGGCCAACTTCAATGGGATAAGAATGGAGCTGGGGCGAATAAATTGGAGTCAAAAGCTGGCAGGAAAACTGGTAGATGAACAATGGGCTACCTTTAAAGAAGAGATAGTTGGGGCACAGTTCCCTCGAAGGGGAAAAGTAGGGCAAACAAATCCAGAGCTACCTGGATGACAAAAGAGGTAGAGATTAAGATAAAGAAGAAAAAGTGTGCTTATGACAGATGCCAGGTAGATAATACTACTGAGAACCAGGCTGAATATACAAGGTCCAGAGTGGAAGTGAAAAAGCAAATAAGAGAAGCAAAGAGAGAGCATAAGAAGAGACTGGCAGCTAGCATTAAAGGAAATCCCAATTTTTTCTATTGACATATAAAGAGTAAAATGGTGGTAAAAGGAGGAGTGGGGCCAATTAGAAACCAGAAAGGGGATTTACACGTGGAGGCAGAGGGCATAGCTGAGGTAATAATGAATACTTTGCATCAGTCTTTACTAAGCAAGAAGATGCAACCCAGGCAATGTTGAAAGAGGAGTTAAGTCAGACACTAGAAGGGTTTAAAATTGATAAAGAAGTATTAGATAGCCTATCTGTACTTAAAGTGGATAAAGCATACAACTTTCTCTTGAAGTCTTTGATCGTCTCTGCTTCCACCACGCTTGTGGGCAGCGAGTTCCAGGTCATTACCACCCCCTGCGTAAAAAAGTGCTTCTTCATATTCCTCCTACATATTTTGCCCAAAACCTTCAATCTGTGGCTCCTAGTCCTTATACCATTTGTTTATGCGAACAGTCCTTGTCTAACTTATCTAAGCCTGTCATAATCCTGTACACTTCTATTAAATCTCCTCTCAAACTCATTTGTTCAAAAAGAACGAACACAACTTTTCCAACTAAACCTTGAAACTAAAATCCTCCATTCCTGGAACCATTCTGATAAATCTCCTCTGTACCGTCTCAAGGACCCTCACATTCTTCATGAAGTGTGGTGACCAGAACTAGACACAATACTCCAGTTGGGGCCTAACCCAAGTTTTATAAAGGTCCAGTTATATAACTTCCCTGCTTTTGTACACAATATCTTTTTTTTTATTAATTCATGGGATGTGGGCATCGCTGGCTAGGACAATATTTATTATCCATCCCTAATTGCCCTTGAGAAGGTGGTGGTGAGCTGCCTTCTTGAACAGCTGCAGTCCATGTGGGTTAGGTACACCAACAGTAAGGAAGAGTGTTCCAGAATTTTGACCCAGCGACAGTGAAGGAACGGCAATATAGTTCCAAGTCAGGATGGTGTGTGGCTTGGAGGCGAACTTGCAGGTGGTGGTGTTTCCATGCATTTGCTGCCCTTGTCCTTCTAGTTGGTAGAGGTCGCGGGTTTGGAAGCTCCTGTTGAAGGAGGATTGGTGAGCTGCTGCAGTGCATCTTGTAGATGGTACACACTGCTGCCACTGTGCGCCAGCGGTGGAGGGAGTGAATGTTTGTGGGTGGGGTGCCAATCAAGCGGGCTGCTTTGTCCTGGATGGTGTTGAGCTTCTTGAGTGTTGTTGGAGCTGCACCCATCCAGGCAAGTGGAGAGTATTCCATCACACTCCTGCAATTGTGCCTTGTAGATGTTGGACAGGCTTTGGAGTGTCAGGAGGTGAGTTACTCACCACAGGATTCCGAGCTTCTGACCTGCTCTTGTAGCCACAGTATTTATATGGCTACTCCAGTTCAGTTTCTGGTCAATGGTAACCCCCAGGATGTTGATAGTGGGGGATTCAGCGATGGTAATACCATTGAATGTCAAGGGGTGATGTTTAGATTCTCTCTTGTTTGAGATAGTCATTGCCTGGCACTTTTGTGCGCGAATGTTACTTGCCACTTATCAGCCCAAGCCTGGATATTGTCCAGGTCTTGCTGGATATGGACACGGGCTGCTTCTGAGGAGTCACAAATGGTATTGAGCATTGTGCAATCATCAGCGAACATCCCCACTTCTGACCTTAAGATTGAAGGAAGGTCATTGATGAAGCAGCTGAAGATGGTTGGGCCTAGGACACTACCCTGAGGAACTCCTGCAGTGATGTCCTGGAGCTCAGATGATTGCCCTCCAACAGCCACAACCACCTTCCTCTATTTATAAAGCCCAAAATCTCATATGCTTTACTAACCACTCTCTCAATATGTTCGACCACCTTCAGGTCCCTCTGTTCCTGCACACATTTTAGAACTGTGCCATTAAGTATATATTACCTCTCCCTATTCCTTCTGTTAAAATGCATCACCTCACATTTGTCAGTATGAAATTCCATCTGCCACGTCTCTGTCCATTCTGCTAGTCTATGTCCTGTTGCAGGTGATTCATATCATCCTCACTGTTTGCCTCACCTCCAAGTTTGGTGTCATCAGCAAATTTTGTGATACTACTCTGTATTCCAAGATTCAAGTCATTTGTATATATCTCAAAAAAGCAGTGGTCCCAGCACTGACCTTTGGGGAACACCACTGTCTACCATCCTCCAGTCTGAAATACAACCATTTACTACAACTTGCTGTTTTCTGTCCTTAAACCAATTTTTTATCCAATTGGACACTGATTCTCCTATTCCATGAGCCTCAATTTTATTAAACAGCCTTTTATGTGGTACCTTATCAAATGCCTTCTTAAAATCCATATAAACAACACCCACTGTATTCCCTTCATCAACCTTCTCTGTTACTTCATCAAAGAATTCAATTCGATTAGTCAAGCATGATCTGCCTTTTACAAATCCATGCTGGCTATCCTGAATTAACTCAAACCTCTCTAAGTGTCTGTTGATATTTTTCCTGATTATTGTTCCGTAAACCTTACTCACCACTGATGGTAAACTAACTGGCCTGTAGTTGCTAGGACTGTCCTTACACCCTTTCTCAAATAAGGGTGTCACTTTTGCCACTCTCCAATCCTCTGGCATCTCTCCCGTATCCAGGCAAGATTGGAATATTATGGAAAGCCCTTCCACTATCTCCATTCCCACATCCTTTAGCAACCTGGGATGTAAGCCATCTGGTCCAGGTGACTTATCGACCCTCAACAGAGACAGCCTTTTCAGTACCTCCTCCCTCTCAATTTTTATCCTATCCATTGCCTCTACTCTCTCTGCTTCTACTGATATTTTGTCAGATTCCATTTCCTTAGTGAATACTGATACAAAGTACTCATTAAGTATATTAGCCTTGCCCTGCGCCTCGAAGCATATATTACCCGCTTTGTCCCTAATAGGCCTCACTCCTCCTCTTATTACCCACTTACTATTTACATGCCGGTAGACGATTTTTGGGTTCCCATTTATGTTGACTGCCATTCTATTCTCATATTCTCTCTTTGCCAGTATTATTTTCCTCTTCACCTCCCCTCTCAATTGATTGTATATGGCCTCGTTCTCACTTGATGAGTTCACCTGCCATGCATCATACACCCTCTTTATTTGTTTCATCTCTCAGACACAACTCAAAACGCTTCACATTACAATAAACTACTATGAGGTATAGTGACTGTTGTTACTTAGAAAATCTGGAATGCACTTCCTCTCACAGCAAGATCTCACAAACAGCAATAAGACGACTGTCCGGTTAGTCTTCTTTTTGGGAGCAGTGGTTGAGGGAGAATTAGTACCCAGGACATGTTGTGGGAACAATTTAAGAGGCTGTAAGTGAAATGTTACCAGAGGAAGTGATGTTGCATCACACATGACCGACAGAGAAGATGTGTGTTGCTGTGCTCGTGTAGTAGCTGTTCCTGTTCTAGTTTAAGTTATAATAAAAACATATGTATTCTTTGGATGTTACTTGTAGTCCTGTAAATCTTACAATAGGTTACATCCTAAAGGAACAAGTAATATTACAGGACACTCCCTCCTCTTCTTGGGATCCATTCCCCAGTCACTGACTCCAACCCTCTCCTCGGCCATCATGCCTTCAGCTGTCCGGGCCCTAACCCCTGGAATTCTCTCCCTAAACCTCTGGGTATCTCTAACTCACCCTCCTCCTTAAAACCAAGCTTTCAGTCACCTGTCCTGATATCTCCGCATGTGGTGCAAATTTTGTTTGGAAACGCTTCTGTGAAGCGCCTTGGTACGTTTTACTACATTAAAGACAGTATACAAATGCAAAATGTTGTTGCTGTTAAATTTGCATTGGAATGTGCATTAAATGGGCCTTGGTTTGACGTCTCATCTAAAGAAAATGGCAAGTTCAATAATGAAACATTTTGGAAATTCTGCTCTGGAGTCTCAACTTAGATTGTGGCTCAAAACCTCAACCTTCTGGCTCAGCATCACCAGAACTGAGCTAACATATAATATTTTACACATTATCAAATCTACCCTTGTGTTCTGAACAGTACAGAAATAAATAACATGCATTTATATAGCACCATTCATGGCCTCAGGATGTCCTAAATCCCTTTACAGCCAATGAAGTACTTTTTGACATGTAGTCACTGTTCTAATGTGGGGAACTAATTTGTGCACAGCAAGCTCCCACAAAAAAGGATTGAAACAATGGTGGATAGTTTGATTTTTTAGTGATGGGTCTCGTTTCTCTAGAAAAGAGAAGACTGAGGGGATGATCTGATACAGGTCAATAAAATTATGAAAGCATTTGACAGGGTATGTTTCCACCTGTGGGGGAGTCTATAACTAGGGACTAGCAATATAAGATGGTCACTAATAAAGCCAATGGGGAATACAGGAGAAACTTCTTTCCCCAGAGAGTGATGAGAATGTGGAACCTGCTACCACATGCAGTTGTCGAGATGAATAGTATAGATACATTTGAGGGGAAGACTAATACCTAGAATGGGCAGGCTGGCTTACGAGGAAAGACTGGACAGGCTAGGCTTGTATCCGCTGGAATTTAGAAGAGTTAGAGGCAACTTGATTGAAACATGTAAGATCCTAAGGGGTCTTGACAGGGTGGATGTGGAAAAGATGCTTCCCCTTGTGGGAGAATCTAGAACTAGGAGTCACTGTATAAAAATAAGGGGTCACCCATTTAAGACAGAGTTGAGGAGAAATTTGTTCTTTGGAGTCTTTGGAATTCTCTTCCTCAAAAGGCAGTGGAAGCAGAGTCTTTGAATATTTTTAAGGCAGATAGATTCTTGAGAAGCAAGGGGGTGGAAGGTTATCAGGGGTAGGTGGAAATGTGGAGTAATCAGTTCAGCCATGAACTCATTGAATGGTGGAGCAGGCTCAAAGGGCCGAGTGGCCGACTCCTGCTCCTAATTCGTTTGTTCATAAGTTCGTATGAAGCTAGATATGTACACAAGGGAGAAAGGAACAGAAGGATATGTTAATGGGGTTAGATGAAGAGGGTTTGGAAGAGGCCCATGTGGAGCATAAACACTGGCCTGTTTCTGTGCTATAAATGCGATATAAATCAATGAAATTATTGCCCATCCCTTGTTGCGGTGATCGTTCTCCTTGAACCACTGCAGTCCAGTGGTGATGTGGCGCCCACAGTGGCAGTCTGATTGGTCCCCATCAGCAGAGTATAGACGAGCCAAGCAGTAAGTGTGCCTTTAAAAATAACAAATGGTCTCTCTGTTCCATGTACGGCTTTCAATCGGCAAACACAGCTGGGCTGCTATCCCACTGAGGATAAGGCTCCATGGCCAAGAAACACCCATCGGGCAGACATTAACGTCTTATGCAGGGGGCTGCAGCAAACAGCCACTGCCTTATCCTGGTCACCATTAGCACTGTCCTCTGAAGGGAAAACTCAGGAATGTTGGGGTAGATGAGGTGAAACCCAGCCCGGCCTCCTCCAAATGCCCCATTTCCCTGAGCCCCAGACATACGTCACCATTGCTACTTCTGCTCAAGATGAGGTGAGAGTTGTATAATGCCAGCATTGAGGTTTCCCACTACAAAACAGATGGGAAAATTCATTCCTGCTGGTATTAACGCTCCTCACAGTTATCGACAGTAAAGAAATCAAGGCCAAAATGCTTAGACACTACAGCAGAAGACTGTTCATGTTATGTTTAAATCTAAAGAGTTGCTTAGACTGACTTATTGCTTTTGACATGCTAGAAATTATTTTATGAAGAGTGCAGGAGGACATGCCAGAAGCAGCACCAGGCATACCTCAAAATGAGGTGTCAACCTGGTGAAGCTACTACCCAGGACTACTTGCATGCCAAACTGCGTAAGCAGCATGTGATAGACAGAGCTAAGTGATCCCATAATCAATGGATCAGACCTAAGTTCTGCAGTCCTGCCACATCCAGCTGTGAATGGTGGTGGACAATTAAACAACTAACTGGAGGAGGTGGCTCCACAAACATCCTCATCTTCAATGATGGGGGAGCCCAGCACATCAGTGCGAAAGATAAGGCTGAAGCATTTGCAACAATCTTCAGACAGAAGTGCCGACTGGATGATCCATCTCGGCCTCCTCCTGAAGTCCCCAGCATCACAGATCCCAGACTTCAGCCAATTCGATTCACTCCGCATGATATCAAGAAACGACTGAAGGAACTAGATACTGAAAAGGCTATGGGCCCTGACAACATTCTGGCAATAGTACTGAAGACCTGTGCTCCAGAACCTGCCGTGCCTCTAGCCAAGCTGTTCCAGTACAGCTACAACACTGGCATCTACCCAGAAATGTGGAAAATTGCCCAGGTATGTCCTGTACACAAAAAGCAGGACAAGTCCAACCTGGCCAATTACCGCCCCATCAGTCTAATCTCAATCATTAGTAAAGTGATGGAAGATGTCATCGACAGTGCTATCAAGCAGTTCTCTTTTCTTTTGGGCCTCCTTATCTCGAGAGACAATGGATACGCGCCTGGAGGTGGTCAGTGGTTTGTGAAGCAGCGCCTGGAGTGGCTATAAAGGCCAATTCTGGAGTGACAGGCTCTTCCACAGGTGCTGCAGAGAAATTTGTTTGTTGGGGCTGTTGCACAGTTGGCTCTCCCCTTGCGCCTCTGTCTTTTTTCCTGCCAACTACTAAGTCTCTTCGACTCGCCACAATTTAGCCCTGTCTTTATGGCTGCCCGCCAGCTCTGGCGAATGCTGGCAACTGACTCCCACGACTTGTGATCAATGTCACACGATTTCATGTCGCGTTTGCAGACGTCTTTATAACGGAGACATGGACGGCCGGTGGGTCTGATACCAGTGGCGAGCTCGCTGTACAATGTGTCTTTGGGGATCCTGCCATCTTCCATGCGGCTCACATGGCCAAGCCATCTCAAGCGCCGCTGACTCAGTAGTGTGTATAAGCTGGGGATGTTGGCCGCTTCAAGGACTTCTGTGTTGGAGATATAGTCCTGCCACCTGATGCCAAGTATTCTCCGAAGGCAGCGAAGATGGAATGAATTGAGACGTTGCTCTTGGCTGGCATACGTTGTCCAGGCCTCGCTGCCGTAGAGCAAGGTACTGAGGACACAGGCCTGATACACTCGGACTTTTGTGTTCCGTGTCAGTGCGCCATTTTCCCACACTCTCTTGGCCAGTCTGAACATAGCAGTGGAAGCCTTACCCATGCGCTTGTTGATTTCTGCATCTAGAGACAGGTTACTGGTGATAGTTGAGCCTAGGTAGGTGAACTCTTGAACCACTTCCAGAGCGTGGTCGCCAATATTGATGGATGGAGCATTTCTGACATCCTGCCCCATGATGTTCGTTTTCTTGAGGCTGATGGTTAGGCCAAATTCATTGCAGGCAGACGCAAACCTGTCGATGAGACTCTGCAGGCATTCTTCAGTGTGAGATGTTAAAGCAGCATCGTCAGCAAAGAGGAGTTCTCTGATGAGGACTTTCCGTACTTTGGACTTCGCTCTTAGACGGGCAAGGTTGAACAACCTGCCCCCTGATCTTGTGTGGAGGAAAATTCCTTCTTCAGAGGATTTGAACGCATGTGAAAGCAGCAGGGAGAAGAAAATCCCAAAAAGTGTGGGTGCGAGAACACAGCCCTGTTTCACACCACTCAGGATAGGAAAGGGCTCTGATGAGGAGCCACCATGTTGAATTGTGCCTTTCATATTGTCATGGAATGAGGTGATGATACTTAGTAGCTTTGGTGGACATCCGATCTTTTCTAGTAGTCTGAAGAGACCACGTCTGCTGACGAGGTCAAAGGCTTTGGTGAGATCAATGAAAGCAATGTAGAGGGGCATCTGTTGTTCACGGCATTTCTCCTGTATCTGACGAAGGGAGAACAGCATGTCAATAGTCGATCTCTCTGCACGAAAGCCACACTGTGCCTCAGGGTAGACGCGCTCGGCCAGCTTCTGGAGCCTGTTCAGAGTGACTCGAGCAAAGACTTTCCCCACTATGCTGAGCAGGGAGATTCCACGGTAGTTGTTGCAGTCACCGCGGTCACCTTTGTTTTTATAGAGGGTGATGATGTTGGCATCGCGCATGTCCTGGGGTACTGCTCCCTCGTCCCAGCACAGGCATAGCAGTTCATGTAGTGCTGAGAGTATAGCAGGCTTGGCACTCTTGATTATTTCAGGGGTAATGCTGTCCTTCCCAGGGGCTTTTCCGCTGGCTAGGGAATCAATGGCATCACTGAGTTCCGATTTGGTTGGCTGTATGTCCAGCTCATCCATGACTGGTAGAGGCTGGGCTGCATTGAGGGCAGTCTCAGTGACAGCATTCTCCCTGGAGTACAGTTCTAGGTAGTGCTCAACCCAGCGGTCCATCTGTTTGCGTTGGTCAGTGATTATGTCCCCCGATTTAGATTTGAGGGGGGTGATCTTCTTGATGGTTGGCCCAAGAGCTCTCTTCATGCCATCATACATTCCTCTGATGTTTCCGGTGTCTGAGGCCAGCTGAATATGACTGCATAGGTGTTGCCAGTAGTCGTTTGCGCAACGCCTAG
Source organism: Heterodontus francisci (assembly GCF_036365525.1). Classification (NCBI taxonomy): domain Eukaryota; kingdom Metazoa; phylum Chordata; class Chondrichthyes; order Heterodontiformes; family Heterodontidae; genus Heterodontus; species Heterodontus francisci. The sequence goes on along the minus strand of NC_090375.1, from coordinate 11,788,960 downwards.
CTGTTCTTTGTGCAGTACTTCTGGCTGCTTTAAGTGCTGCGGATGTTAAATCGCTGGGGGCTTTCTTGTAGTTCAAAAGTGCAATGCGCTTAGCGGCTATGACAGGTTCCAGCTCTTCATTATGAGATTGAAACCAGTCTGCATTTCTCTTCGCACTTTTGCCGTAGGTGGTCAAAGCTGACTCATAGATGGCGTCTCTGATATGGGCCCACTTGGTCTCAGCATCCCCTGTGGGAGTGTTTTGAAGGGCTGTTACAAGTGAATTTAGAAATTTTTGTAACAGCTGTGGGTGAGAAATTCTGCTCGTGTTGATGCGTGGGTGGCCCTTCTGCTTGGAATGATGCAACTTCTTTGGTCTGAGTCTAACCTTGCTGCACACCAGGGAGTGGTCGGTGTCGCAGTCCGCACTGTGGAAGCTGCGTGTGATTTGAACACTGTTTAAGGCGGCTCGCCTTGTGACAATGAGGTCTAGCTGGTGCCAACGACGTGATCTTGGGTGCCTCCATGAAACCTGGTGACAGGGTTTAGTGTGAAAGAACGAGTTGGTGATGCAGAGGTTATGATAGGTACACAACTCAAGCAGTCTCTGCCCGTTCTCATTCATCCTTCCAACGCCATAGCGCCCAAGGCAGGAGGGCCATGAGTCATGGTCGGCCCCAACCCTGGCATTAAAGTCCCCCAGCAGGAATAGGTGTTCGGTGTTGGGGATGCTGCTAATGATGTTATGGAGTTGTTCATAGAACTGGTCTTTAGCTTCAGGTGCGGAACAGAGTGTTGGAGCATAGATGCTGAGTAGGTGTACTGGACCAGAGGTGGTGAGCAGTCGGATGGACAGTATGCGTTCCGAGCCATTTGAGGGAGGCTCTATCATGCTGAGCAAGGAGTTTCTGATGGCGAAGCCCACTCCATGCTGTCTTGGTTCTTCAGGATCCCTGCCCTGCCAGAAGAAGGTGTAGTCTTGCTCTGCTAGAGAGCCACTCGCGGGGAGGCGAGTCTCCTGAAGTGCTGCAATGTCCACATTGAGTCTACTGAGCTCGTTGTTAATGATGGCGGTCTTCCGAGAATCGTTGATTTGTGTAAGGTCTTCCGACAGGCCAGGACACATAGTTCTGACGTTCCAGCTTGCAAAGCGAAGGGCTGGTACCTTCTTTCCTTTTTTCATGTTGTTTGGTGCGGTGTATCAGTCCACCTTTCGGGCAATGACCCTGAGCTCCAAGCACCCATTGAAGCAGGCAGACTGTGGCGGGACAGAACCTTATTGACCGGGGGCTGCCCGGTTTGAGGCGGGCGGTCGCTGTCCAGTGAGGTGCAATGACCTCTCCCACCGACAAAGGCAACCCGTGGCGCCCAGTTTCTACGCCAATTTATCTGGACTTATAACCCGTAACTGCTGCCTTCCGTGTTGTTTCAGTCGCTGTGAGGCAACTATGGAGTGACCTCTCCATGGCGCATGCCTGGGCAAATTTATGGAGGTTGAGAGTTGCCCAGTCGTCAAAACCCCCCTCTCGGCCTTTCTGGTGGGGTCCAAAGGAGTGCAGGACACGACGTTTGGCACCAGTATGGCTGCAGGAACTGCCGGAAACATGCCAAAGGTGACACATGACCGCCTACGGGGTTCCGCTTCGGATTTTCTGTTAGGGTTTACTCCCTTAGCCTTGGTCTCTCCCGAGACGCCCACAAGGCAGTGGGGTTGTTGGGGCCCCTACACAGGTGTAGGATGGTGCCGGTGGGAGGAGGGGATGCAAGGGGGAGGGGTAGAGGGAGGGGGTGGGGGGGGGTGCAGGGGAAGGGGGTGCGGGGTGAAGATGGTGCGAGGGGGGGGCGGGCTGGGACGGGGTTGTGAGGGGGTGAGCTGAGAGGGTGGAGCAGGGAAGGGGACGGGGGTGGGGGGGGGTGGAAGGGGGGTAAAGGGGGGGGAGGGGGGGTGGAATCTGGTGCAGGTAATAAGCCATTTCCTCAGTGCCCACCATCGACGTCCGGAAAGCTCATCCACGTCCTTCGGGAGGTGAAGCATCATTTGGCAGACTTCGAGGTGATTACATTTGCTAAAGGTTTTTTTTTTGCAGTGGTTTAAATAAAGGCATGCAGCATTGCCGACAGTGCGCTGCATATGCTCTCCGAGCCATCTCCCGCGGGCGCTTTGAAGTTGCGGCCGGGGGGGCCGTTCGTGGATGTTTTGGGTGTTCGGGGCACCTTTTCACAGGACTTCTCTCGGGTCCCGCAGCTCCTTCTTCACCTCAATGGACTTACCGCATGCCGTGGCTGCAGACACTCTGGACTGTGAAGACAGCAGGATCGGAGATTGAAGTATCGGCAGCTGTGCTCGTCAGTTTCATCCGGATCAATTTCATTGAGAAAACAAAGAGCAGGTGTGGCTGGGGGAGGGCAGTGGGCCCAGGTAACATACACTAAACTAACTGTTAACTTTTAGATAGGGCTAAAATGAACTGATTTAAAGAGCCAGGGGAATTTAAACAGTTTAAGAGGGCAGATTGGGGGAGAAAACGTTAGGGATGGGAGCAGATGGCCATGGATAGAGTTGAACAGCAAGGGAGCTTCCTAGGGAGCTTCCAGCCCAGGAGCCATCTTGTACTTGCTTAGCAATAACCTGCTCACTGATGCTCAGTTTGGGTTCCGTCAGGGCCACTCAGCTCCCGACCTCATTTCAGTGTTGGATCAAACATGGATAAAAGAGCTGAACTCAAGAGGTGAGGTGAGAGTGACTGCCCTTGACATCAGGGCAGCATTTGACCGAGTATGGCATCAAGGAGCCCTAGAAAAACTGGAGTCAATGGGAATCAGGGGGAAAACCCTCCACTGGTTGGAGTCATACCTAGCGCAAGGGAAGATGGTTGTGGTTGTTGGAGGTCAATCATCTCAGCTCCTGGACATCACTGCAGGAGTTCCTCAGGGCAGTGTCCTAGGCCCAACCATCTTCAGCTGCTTCATCAATGACCTTCCTTCAATCATAAGGTCAGAAGTGGGGATGTTCGCTGATGATTGCACAACGTTCAGCACCATTTGTGACTCCTCAGATACTGAAACAGTCCGTGTACCTGGACAATATCCAGGATTGGGCTGATAAGTGGTAAGTAACATTCACGCCACACACAACTGCCAGGCCACGACAATCTCAAACAAGAGAGAATCTAATTATCTCCCCTTGACATTCAATGGCATTACCATCCCTGAATCCCCCACTATCAACATTCTGGGGGTTACCATTGACCAGAAACTAAACTGGACCAGCCACATAAATATTGTGGCTGCAAGAGCAGGTCATAGGCTGGGAATTCTGTGGCGAGTAACTCACCTCCTGACTCCCCAAGGCCTGTCCACCATCTCCAAGGCACAAGTGAAGAGTGTGATGGAATACTCTCCACTTGCCTGGATGGGTGAAGCTCCAACAACACTCAAGAAGCTCAGCACCATCCAGGACAAAGCAGCCCGCTTGAGTGGTACCCCATCCACCATCTTCAACATTCACTCCCTTCACCACTGACGCACAGTGGCAGCAGTGTGTACCATCTAAAAGATGAACTGCAGCAACTCACCAAGACTCCTTCGACAGCACCTTCCAAACCCACCTCCAAGCCACACGCCATTCTGACTTGGAACTATATCGTTGTTCTTTCACTGTCACTGGGTCAAAATCCTGGAACTCCCTTCCTAACAGCACTGTGGGTGTACCTACCTCACACGGACTGCAGCGGTTCAAGCAGGCAGCTCACCACCACCTTCTCAAGAGCAATTAGGGATGGGCAATAAATATTGGCCTAGCCAGCGACGCCCACATCCCACGAATAAATAATAAAAAAAGTATTAAAAATATGTCGACTGTTTAGTTGTAATGTTGAACTAAATAAATGAATTGCTCTCTCATTGGGCGGGGAGGGAGCGTGGGTGGTGAGAGGTCAGCTGGGCCATGTGACTGGTCTAGGATTGACTGTGATGGCTGATGGTCAGCTGTTGGTAAGAGCTAAGCTGATCCAGGGCTCCATTGATGGTGCTAGGAGAAGCCACGAGCATTTTGAAAGCTTCTCACTGACCGCTACGTGCCACAGATCCCAGGCTGAGAACCCATCAATTAGATTATGGCTTGTATCTCAACTTCATCTACTCACCTAGATTCCATAACCCTTATTCTCCTTACCCAACAAAAATCTGTCTCAGTTTTGATATTTCCAATTGACCCCCAGCTTCAACAGCATTTTGTGGGGGAGAGAGTTCCAGATTTCCACTACATTTTTGTCGTGACATCACCCCTGATTGGCCTGGCTCGAATTTTAAACTTACACCCCTTGTTCTGGACTCCTCCACCAGAGGAAATAGTTTCTCTCTATCTACCCTATTAAATCCTTTAACTCCTCAATCGCCCCTTAATCTTCTGGAAAGAGAATATAAGACTAGCTTCCAAACATGCACCATCACCCTGTGTGAAGTGAAATATTTAGTAGTTCATACCTGTATGCATCAAGTTGTTAATATTAAGCCACAGTGACAATGTTATCTACATTCTCACATAATCTACAGATGGTCATTTAAGTTAACAGGTTAAACAAATGGACCACTTCAACAACTGTTAATCAGGCAATTACATTTTTAAACACAAACAAAAGCAAACAGTAAAACACAGGAAAGTAATGGTCTGAAGGTTAAGTTTAAGACATGTCTTACTCCTCCAAGGAAGAATTATATCCTGGCTCAATAGTTCACATAGAGAAAGGTTTGAATGTCCTTGAGCCAACCACCATCAAAACAGCTGGACTGAGAATGGAAATAATCAGCAAACTGTTTTGTATTACCATAGATCCTGGCCAGCTGACCAGTCTAAAACTCAAAAGTGTTGGTGCAGCATTCCGAAGGAAGGAAGCAGATTAAAAAGGAAAGCAGCAAATTCTGGAAATCCACAGTCAGAACAAAAAAAATAAAATGTTGGAAATAAACAGCAGGCAAGTTTTGCGATGTGGCAGCCACAGAGAAAGCGGAGGAGGCTATTCAACCCCTCGAGCCTATTCCGCACCATTCAATGGGATCATGGCTACAAATCCAAACATCAATTGCGCCTGAAAGTCAGACTCATTCATCATATCATAAGAGAGATAGATACGTCCACTGGCTCTGAGTATCTAGTGAGCCGTAATAAAATAATATCATTCATTTTGTATAAATAACACTTTATTTATATGGCATTTTTAATTTAGTAAAATGTCCCAAGGAATGTCATGGGAGTGTTATTAAGAATTTGACACCGAGCCACAGAAGGAGATGTTGGGACAGCTGACCAAAAGCATGGTTAAAGTGGTTAGCAATTAGCAGGTATAAGTGACGCCAGGAGCATGGCAAAACTGGCCAACTTGTCATTCAGTGCTGTTGACCATCTTACCTGCTCTCTCTTTTCACTGGAGCCTACTCCCACACACAATCCATAACAGAGTGTAGCAGCTAACACTCATCTATCTCTGCTTATCATTGACCCTCTCTTCAATCATGAAGAGATTTGATAGAGTAAATAAGGAGAAACTATTTCCAGTGGCAAGGTCAGTAACCAGAGGACACAGATTTTAGGTAATTGGCAAAAGAACCAGTGAGGTGTTGTGATCTGGAATGCGGTGCCTGAAAGGGCAGTGGAAGCAGATTCAATATTAACTTTCAAAAGGTAATTGGATAAATACTTGAAAAGGAAAAGATGGCAGGGCTATGGGGAAAGAGCAGGGCAGTGGGACTTGCTGGATTGCTCTTTCAAAGAGTTGCCAGAGACGTGATGGGCCAAATGGCCTTCTTCTATGCTTTATGATTTGATGATTCTTCTCTTTCAGTAGAGCTCCTGGTCGGGGTGCTGGAAGAGTACAGAACCCATGGGGAGCACATCATCAACTGACCATAACCAAGCAAGCACCAACTCAGAGGCTGACACTGCTTGTATGTGAAAGGAGAGGCTAGATGGGTCTGCATGTGGACACTCACTCAGCTTTAGTGCTCGGGAACCTGGGCAGAAGGCTAGAACCGTACAGGAATCAGTTCACCAGGGGGAGAGCTTGCAACCTAGCCCTGCACCAGAGGGTATGTCAGGGCAGCAATATTCTTAGTTATAAACTTATATGTTATCCTGCAAAGATAATAGAGGTTGAAGGCATTCATTGGCTTCCAGAGGGGTAATATATATAAAGATACAACAGCCCAGAATTTGTTGGAGTGGGACATCTCATGACATGACACAGCCCCTGATCGTGGCATTGGACCCACGGGATAGGCTCATGATGTCCTTTCTCCTCCCAAACCAATATGGCAGCCACCACATCCAACATGGGATGTCACACCTTTGTTGCATTTGCACATTAATTACCATTGAACTCACCACAGAAAGTTAGGGTTGGCATTAAACAGCGCAAGGACTGTATAATGACAAGATTTATGTTCCTGCAATACCATTCATCCCCTGTGGTCCAGAAAGGGAACAATTGAAACTGCAGAGTTTCATTCCTACAGGTAGTAAATTGTTCTTAGAGGTTTTTAATATTTAACATTAAATTTTTTTCTTTACTATTATTTCTCTTTTTCTCACTTAATCCAACCTTTCTTTCCTTCCGAAGAAGGGTCACTGACCCGAAACGTTAACTCAGCTTCTCTTTCCACAGATGCTGCCAGACCTGCTGAGTGAATCCAGCATTTCTTGTTTTTCTTTCTTTCCTTCTCTTTATTTCTCTTTCTCGACCTGATTTGACTCTAATTCTCCTTCTCTGTCATTCCTCTGTTTCCTGCTCAATCCTTAAATCTCATTGGTTAAGGAGATAGACTGTTGCTGCCATCATTCACAGCTGCCCTGTTGCTCTCTCCCTGCCAGTATCAGCTTGCAGTTTCCATAACGAGGGACAAAAATTTTCGAGCTGAATGGCGAGTCTAACTAAAAATGAAAAACTTGCATTTATATAGCACCTTTCACCACCACTGAATGTCTCAAAGTGCTTCAGAGACAATTAAATACTTCTGAACTGTTGTAATATTGGAAATGCAGCAGCCCAATTTGTGCAAAGCAAGCTCCCACATACAGCAATGTGAAATGGCCAGATAATCTATTTTTGTGATGTTGATTGAGGGATATGTATTGGCCAGGACACAAGGTATAAATCCCCTGCTGTTCTACAAATTAGTGCCCTGGGATCTTTTACATCCACCTGAGAGGGCAGACATGGCCTTGGTTTGACGTCTTATCCAAAACACAGCACTTCCAGTAATGCAGCACTCCCTCAGTACTGCACTGAAGTGTCAGCCTTGATTTTGCACTCATGTCCTTGAACTCAAAAGCTTCTGACTCTGTGGTAAGATTGCTACCAACTAAAGCATGACGGACGCTGCTAACAGGGCGCTCTGCGGGATGCCCCCCTCCAGCAAGTCCTGGGCCATTGTATTTCCAAACAAGTCCCTTGTTTTGTTACATCTATATTTCTGAAAGTTTTTCAAAGCAAGTGGAGTTGAAAGTCTTAGCAGAGTAGTGTTTAATAAGCAATTTCTGCAGACAATGTTTTTAAAAAAAACATGATTGAAAACTCCTGTGTCGGTAGATCCTCAAGTGGTTCATCTGCAATGTAATCTGATCTTTAGATGAAGTGCCCATTGTCTCATCTGAGGCAGAGCAGGATGATAGATCCTAAGGCTTGCACTCCTGCAGGATACCACAATTAAGGGATTACTGTACATAAGGCAATTTTTTGAAAATTATTAGTTCCTAATGCAGCTCTGTAATCAGGAATGCACCGTTAATCTTCCCCAGCTCCCAGAGTGTGTGGTACGTGTGGGTTTGCTACATGAGAGAGAGAAAGAGAGAACAGAGGATAGCATTGTACAAATGCTACCGTTTCTGGTAAGTATATACACCTGCTTGCAGGGGTGGTAATTACTTGATAATGACCCTGCTTTTCCACATAAAGTTGATATTAGTGATCCTAAATTATTCTCCTAATGCACTGTTCTTGTGAGCTTTCTAATTGCCAGGAATTGTAAAGAGCTGCAGGTTTCAGTAATGTGCAAGTACTTACATACTGTAATTACAAGCTATCAGGTAAGTTAGCAACAGACAGAAGTTAATGACAACGATATCTGAACACCATATTTTGAGAGATTCAATAGGAATTGTAACACATTGTAAAAATCCTAATTGGTCATTCAAACAAATGCATTTACATGAAACTGGAAAATGGAGCAATTTTGCATCCAGCAGTCTGTCACAAGAGCTGTGACTCATGTTGCTGTGGAGACGACAATACTATAGAAAATATTTCGATTTCACCTATTAATTGTGTGTAATTAGCCTCTAATTAAATCTTAAAATGAGGCATTATGGGGCTCAAATTACAGTGTCGTCTAATTGCATCTACAGTGCAAAACCTCATAGATGGTGTTTATTTATAGTGGGCTAATTAATGAGAAGGGGAGGCAGTGGGATTTACAGTGGATGCTGTGCTTTATACCTTAAGGGTTTCAAACTTGACCAGACTGTAAATGTTAAAATCAATAAAAAAAATATGAAGATGCTGCTTAGGAAGAGATTGGTGAAGATTATTGTGCAGACAAAGTGAAGTGTGAGAAAGGACATTTGCACTAACTGCTGTTGTTAAGAAGCTAATATTGAAATGCACAAGTCAGCCTCTCTGTAATTATTTGATCTGCTGACATTTTAGTTTAGTTTAGTTCAGAGATACAGCACTGAAACAGGCCCTTCGGCCCATCTGCGCCGACCATCAACCACCCATTTATACTAATCCCACACTAATTCCATATTCCTACCACATCCCCACCTGTCCCTATATTCCCCTACCACCTACCTATACTAGGGGCAATTGCTAATGGCCAATTTACCTATCAACCTGCAAGTCTTTGGCATGTGGGAGGAAACCGGAGCACCCGGAGAAAACCCACGCAGACACAGGGAGAACTTGCAAACTCCACACAGGCAGTACCCAGAATCGAACCCGGGTCCCTGGAGCTGTGAGGCTGCGGTGCTAACCACTGCGCCACTGTGCCGCCCAAAATTATTTTTGAAAATTATTTTGACTTTACTGCAGATTGCTGACAATGAAATCTCATGACTGGCCCACACAGAGATCTCTGGTTGATTTATTTACCAAGATAATTCCAGAAGACTCCATAGTCCTTTTTAAAAAACACGTAAGACAAGGTGCAGTGTAAATCACACACCTCCAGAGGGAGGCCACGCACCTCAGCAGTTTGAAAAGAAAATTGATGAACAAGCGAAGATAGATTGGAGAAGTTAGGACTGTTTTCTTTAAAGAGGAGAAGGCTTGAGAGGAGATTTGATAGAGGTATTCAAAATCATGAGGGGTCTGGACAGAGCAGATACTTATGAAAGGATCAAGAACAAGAGGGCACAGATTTAAGGAGAGCGAAAGAAGCAATGGTAACATGAGGAAAAACATTTTCACGCAGCTAGTGGTTCGGATCTGGAATGCGCTGCCTGAGAGTGTGGTGGAGGCAGGTTCAATTGAAGCATTGAAAAGGGAATTAGACAGTTATCTGAGAAGAAAAAATGTGCAGGGTTATGGGGAGAAGGCAGGGGAATGGCACTAGGTAAATTGCTCTTTTGAAAGCCAGTGCCGACACGATGGGCCGAATGGCCTCCTTCTGTGCTGTAATAATTCTGTGATTCTGTGAATTGGCCTTTAGTTTGAATATTTCGATGCAACAATCAGCAGGAGGTGCTTTATTTTCACCTCGGTAGAGTTTATTTAGCTATTAAATAAATTTGCTGTGGAAAAACTAAATGAATAGCACAGTGGGTACAGTAGCTGTCCTTTATAGGGTTGGCTGGGTTACCATGTGAGCTGCATGGAAGATGGCAGAATCCCCCAAAGACACATTGTACAGCGAGCTCGCCACTGGTATCAGACCCACCGGCCGTCCATGTCTCCACTTTAAAGACGTCTGCAAACGCGACATGAAATCCTGTGACATTGATCACAAGTCGTGGGAGTCAGTTGCCAGCGTTCGCCAAAGCTGGCGGACAGCCATAAAGGCGGGGCTACAGTGTGGCGAGACTTAGCAGTTGGCAGGAAAAAAGACAAAAGCGCAAGGGGAGAGCCAACTGTGTAACAGCCCCGACAATCACATTTTTCTGCAGCACCTGTGGAAGAGTCTGTCACTCGAGAATTGGCCTTTATAGCCACTCCAGGTGCTGCTCCACACACCACTGACCACCTCCAGGTGCTTACCCATTGTCTCTCGAGATAAGGAGGCCAAAGAAGAAGGTATGTCACAGTCTGTACTATAGTGTTGTCACTCAGATCACTCACGAATATGGAACATGAACAAAACCTTCCCTACCCACCATTCAAAATAATCATCAATTTCAAATCTTTCAGGGTCTCCTCATGCTATACACTACATTATGTAAAGAAGACCTAGAGAAACTGCAATCCTTCTACTCAGAGCTGAGACGTTTAAGAGGAGATTTATAATTCGTGGATCATAATTCGCGCGAGTATACATTCTCTTAAGGAATAAAAACCCCAACAGGAAAAGTGATCCAACCAGGGCTAACAAGAGGAATGGAAGATGGAATCAGACTAAAGGAAGAGGCTTATAATGTTGCCAAAAAGAGTAGGAAGCTTGGAGGATTATAGAATTCAGAAAAAGATGACCAAGAGCTTGAGGTTAAAATCGGGGATGCGCAATAAAGGCCTGCGCAGGTTGGGAAAAAGAACCTGACCCGAACCACAGCAGACCTGAGCCCGACCCGGCCTGAGTCCCTCCAGTTTCTCCCCGAGCCCGATCCGACCCAAGCCCGAGCCCGACTCGACCCGACCCGACCATCCCTTTACTTACCTTCTCGACACTGAACCTGCAGGAAGCTGCAGCACGTGCGTGATAATGTCACAGTGATGTCATTCGCTCACTGCGCAGACTCAGTTTCATCCCGGACTCCCAGCTCAGTTAAGTTTTTTCATTTCAATATTTACCAGCAGAGCACTTACAGTTTGTGTCCGGCCCGACTTGGCCTTGGCCTGACCCGACCCAAGCCCAAAAGCCAGACCTGGAAGAGCGACCCGACCCGACCCAAACCCGACAGTGTCGTTGGGTCCCGTCGGGTCCCGTCGGGTAGCAGGTCTTTAATGTGCAAGAGAATTGGAGGAATGCAAATTTCTCAGAGAGTTGTAGGGCTGGAGGAGGTTACTGAGATAGGGAGGCAAGAGGCCACAGAGGGATTTGAAAACAAGGATGCATGCTAGGATATGAACAGTAGAGTTTTGAACGAGCTCAAGTTTATGGAGGTTGAAAGATGGGAGGCCGGGCAGGAGAACATTGAGGTAGTTGAGTCTGGATGTGACAAAGGCATGGATGAGTGTTTCAACAGCAGATGGGTGGAGGCAGGAGTGGAGACCGATGTTACAGAGATGGAAGTAGGTGGTCTAGTTCGTGGAGAGGGTTTAAGAACTTATATTGTGGGTGGAATGACTACTGAGCTCACCTCTTATTGAAAAAAAGAAGAAATAGATGCAGTAATTGTCAAGTAACTTTGGGGAGGTTTATAAGGGTACTGACAATACAAACCAGGACAGAGCAGCCTGCGTGATTGGCACCCCATCCAACACCTTAAACATTCACTCTCTCCAGCACCAACACACAGTGGCAGCAGTGTGTACCATCTACAAGATGCTGCATCTCACCAAGGCTCCTTCAAGAGTATCCAATTCCAAACACGTGACCTCTACCAACTAGAAGGACAAGGGCAGCAGATACATGGGAACACCACCACCTGCAAGTTCCCCTCCAAGTCACACACCATCCTGACTTGGAACTATATCGCCGTTCCTTCACTGTCGCTGGGTCAAAATCCTGGAACTCCCTCCCTAACAGCACTGTGGGTGTACCTACCCCAGATGGACTGCAGTGGTTCAAGAAGGCAGCTCACCACCACCTTCTCAAGGGCAATTAGGGATGGGCAATAAATGCTGGGCTGGCCAGCAATGTTTACAACCCATTGAATGAATTAAAACAAACGAGAAAACTGTATTTGGATTCTATGCGACAATTACAAAATAATGAAAAAAATATGCGGACAGTCAGATAAAACAGGAGAAAGTAGTATGATGTGATCAATCTAAAATTTACAAACTCTTAGTAGAAAACTTGACACAGAAAGAAGAATAGGTTTGGAGTGTACACAGATTCTGCAATCAATGCAATAAATGAAGAAACTGTTGTGGTGAATTTAAAAAAAATTGTGTAACCTAAGCGTTATGCAAAAAAATCCAAATCTATCGAATTAAAAGTCTTACATTAAGCACACATTTGTAGCATCACACCTCTCAATGGCAAGTGTTATCTATGAAGAAGAAAGACAGACCTGCATTTCTATAGCACCTTTCATAACCTCAAGACATCCCAAAGTGCTTTACAGTCTTTTTTCCCCAAAAATATACATTTTTCATGAAATTCTGTATAAAATTCATTACAAAACAGTTCAAAACAGCTCCAAGTTGACCTTTCAGAAATTGCAAAGGAAATCAGTTTTCTTCAATACAGGAGTGAGTTGCCTCAAACCCATTTAACATGCCATGTACATTTTACAGCAAACCCATATTTGGTGTATACAGCCCCAGGGATTTCCCATGGGTCCAGCCCCTCAGTTCACTATGGCTGGAGGACCTTACACAATGGTCTTTCCCCATTGATCCTTTGCTGCGGCTGCCCCATGCTTTAGTGCGTCCCTCAGCATGTAGTCCTAGACCTTGGAATGTGCCAGTCTGCAACACTCGGTCATAGACAACACCGAACAGATGGTCGTCCAGCAGCAGTTGATGTTTATCTCGGCGTGCGTCCCTGGGAACAGGCTGTAGAGCTTGGGATGAACCTCGACAAAAACCACTGCATCTCTTTCCACACTTGCTTTGCAAAGGCACATTCCAGAAGGAGGTGGGCAACAGTCTCTTCCCCACCGCAGCCACTTCGGGGGCAGCGTGCAGAGGGGGCTAACAGGAAGGAGGGCAACAGGGGGCAAACAGGAAGGATCTGACACCACCAGCCAAGCTACGTCTTGTTGCTTATTTGAAAGTTCTGGTGAGGAGGCATTCTGCCTAATGACTTTGGCAGTCTGCTGGGGGAACCATCCGACAGGATTCACCCATAGAGGGTGTAGACCACTGCCTGATGGATTGTTGGTCAAAGGTGTTTTCCCGCAGAAACTTTCCCATGAAGGATAGGTGGTACGGCACGGTCCAACTGGATGGAGCGTTTCGCGGCAATGTGACCAGACCCATCCTTCGCAACACCGGGGACAGATAGAACCTCAGCACGTAATGACACTTGGTGTTTGCGTATTGGGGCTCTACACACAGCTTGATGCAGCTGCACATGAAGGTGGTCATCAGGATGAGGGCGACGTTGGGTACATTTTTCCTGCCTTTATCCAGAGGTTTGAACATTGTGTCTTTCCGGACCCGGTCCATTTTGCATCTCCAGATAAAGCGGGAAATGGCTTGGGTGACTGCCACAGTACAGGAATGGGGGTATGGGCCAGACCTGCGGCACATACAGCAAACGTGATCGCCTCGCACCTGATGACCAGGTTCTTACCCACAATGGAGAGAGATCGCTGCTCCCACATGATCAGTTTATGGTGTACCATGGCTACTCGCTCCTTCCAGGTTTTGGCATGCGCCCTGGCCCTTCCGAACCATATCCCCAGCACTTTCAGGTAGTCTGACCTGATGGCGAAGGGGACAAGGGATCGGTCGGCCCAGTTCCCAAAGAACAGTGCTTTACAGTCAATGAAGTACTTTTGAAGTGTAGTCACTGTTGTAATGTGAGAAATATAGGAAGAAATTTTCACACAGTAAGATCCCACAAACAGTAATGTGATAGTGACCAGAAAATCTGTTTTTAGCAATGTTGGTTGAGGGATAAATACTGGGCCCAGGACACCAGGGAGAACTTCCCTGCTCTTCATCAAAACAGCATCATGGGGTGGAGTCTTTTACATTCACCTGAGACTGCAGACAGGGCGTCAGTTTAACATCACATGTCCCTCAGTACTGTACTGATAGCATTATCTTGGAGCTTGCAATCAGGCCCCTGCAGGGGGACCTAAAACACCAACCTTCAAGCACAGAGTTAAGTGTGCAACCCACTGAGCCACAGTTACAAATGACAAGTTAGTAGACTGTCCAATAGGAGTAGAGACTGCCTGTTATTTATCTCCTTTGTTATTTCCTGTATATACTGCCTGTATCTCTCTCGTTCTAGTGCTTCTGTGGCCTTCATTATAACCAGTAAAATAGATATCCCTCACATGTTGTCTTTGATAGTAGGATGAAATTGTTGGAAGTCATTCACGTAAAGAGCTTGCTAGTGGTGCAATGGTACGTGTGTATCCTTATTGGGCTGTTGCCAATTACCTCCTGATAACAGCATCAACAATGGTCTAGCAATAGATCACAGCCTCATCTACTTTACAGTGAAGTCATATTGTTCAGAAAAAAGCCCATAAAGAGAAGATCTGAGGATGTATTTAAATTTTGCATCTAATCCTAGATAAGCCATGGAATTTTACAGCATATTAATGAGAAATAATTTGCAAGGCTACGGGAAGTGGCGGAGAGGGGGACTGGCAGAGTCACTCATGCAGAGAGCTGGTATGGACACAATGGGCCAAATGGCCTCCTTTTGTGCTGTAACCGCTTCATGACTCCACACAGAAGGAGGCCATTCAGCCCATCGTGACTGAGCCAGCTCTTTGTAAGAGCTTTCCAATTAGTTCCATTCCCCATCACCATCGCTCTTTCTCCATAAGCCTGCAAATTATTCCTTTTATCCAATTCCCTTTTGAAAGTTACTATTGAATCTGCTTCCACCGCCCTTTCTGACAGCGTGTTTCCAGATCACAACAACTCGCTGCATAAAAAAATTTTGCCTCATCTCCCCTCTGGTTCTTTTCTCATTTATGTTAAATCTGTGTCCTCTGGTTACCAACCCTCCTGCCAGTGGAAACAGTTTTTCCTTATTTATAATTCATAATTTTGAACATGTCATTTAATCTCCTCTTATTATTCTCTGCTCGAAGGAGAACAATCCCAGTTTCTCCAGTCTCTCCAAGTGAACAGAACTTTCTAGTGTGAAGTGAGGAATAAAGGATCATATTTATTTCATTTAGTCTTGTCAGCTCCATGAATAGAATTGATGGGTTATAAGTGACTGACTACAGAGTTGTTCAAGAGTTTGGAGGCTGTGGCTCTGATCTGGTAACTCTGCAGTGAAATAATCCTGTTTTTAAAGCTGTTCCAGGCTGTATTGCTTTTCCTTCAAGACTAACCAGCCTGTGCTTTCCTTATGGTACAGAACCCCCGTTGAGGGGCCTTCATTCCAGTCCAGGAACCCGCCCCCACCCCTCCCTCCCTCCCAGTCATCCAGATATTTTTACACTTCAATAGCTCCCTTTGTTTCTCGTCCCAGGAGCGATGTCCCATTGCTCGCACAGCTGGCAGATTATTTTGGTTGTATCTCATGGGTAAGGGAGAACTTCAATTACCCTTTATAGTCAGACCCATTCAACCCATCACCCACCACCTTCCTCCCCCCCACTCCCCACCCCCAGGAATTTCCCTTCAGTAGGGAACAGCTGTTGCCCTCTTGATATAGCTTAAGGCTATACTACGTGTTCCTCTATAATGTCCCTTCTTTTTTAGGGAGGGGGTCAGCAAACTTCCTTGGATGCATCACTTTGTCTGCCTTTCATTTGAGGGCTTTTTGTTCCAATGACAAAGGATTTATCCTCCAAAGCGGTTTCAGACAAAGCCGCCTAAACTTCAGTGTCACAATCCTATGGGGGAGCCAATGCTCAGAACCTATTCAGTTTATTTAACAATCTGATTCACATGACTATTTTCTCTCAAGAGGTCCAGCAGCTCAGGAGTGTCTGATGTGCGAAATTACCAGCCTCAATTTCTAGTTACCTGGAACAACAGCAGTTTGCCCTTGTCCTCTGCGTTAACCTTTACCCAACATATCAGACTGACAGGTAGGAAAAGACCACCTGCTCCATTAGGCTTGTCCAAATGCTAATGGAAGGACCATCATGACCAAACACTCACTCCCCCCCAAACCCCATCCCCCACCCCTGCCGCCATGTGAGAGACAAATTAAAAACAGAGATAAACTACTCCAGTAAATTCCTCTGCCAACCCCTCAAGCACTCAATAGCAGTCCAGGAGGTCACAAGGGCTGTGTGTTATTTACAGAGATGCTTACCTTTTCTGTGTTGTGATCTCTGGATTGCGGCTGCCTGCAACGAATATCGACAGGTTTGCGGCTGCCTGCAATGAATTTGGCCTAACCATCGGCCTCAAGAAAACGAACATCATGGGACAGGACGTCAGAAATGCTCCATCCATCAATATCGGCGACCACGCTCTGGAAGTGGTTCAAGAGTTCACCTACCTAGGCTCAACTATCACCAGTAACCTGTCTCTAGATGCTGAAATCAACAAGCGCATGGGAAAGGCTTCCACTGCTATGTCCAGACTGGCCAAGAGGGTGTGGGAAACTGGCGCACTGACACGGGACACAAAAGTCCGAGTGTATCAGGCCTGTGTCCTCAGTACCTTGCTCTACGGCAGTGAGGCCTGGACAACGTATGTCAGCCAAGAGCGACGTCTCAATTAATTCCATCTTCGCTGCTTCTGGAGAATGCTTGGCATCAGGTGGCAGGACCGTATCACCAACACAGAAGTCTTTGAGGCGGCCAACATCCCCAGCATATACACCCTACTGAGCCAGCGGCGCTTGAGATGGCTTGGCCATGTGAGCTGCATGGAAGATGGCAGGATCCCCAAGGACACATTGTACAGCGGGCCCGTCACTGGTATCAGACCCACCGGCCGTCCATGTCTCCGCTTTAAAGACGTCTGCAAACGTGACATGAAGTCCTGTCACATTGATCACAAGTCGTGAGAGTCAGTTGCCAGTGATCGCCAGAGCTGGCGGGCAGCAATAAAGGCGAGGCTAAACAGTGGCGAGTCGAAGAGACTTAGCAGTTGGCAGGAAAAAAGACAGATGTGCAAGGGGAGAGCCAACTGTGCAACATCCCCAACAACCAATTTTATCTGCAGCACCTGTGGAAGAGTCTGTCACTCCAGAATTGGCCTTTATAGCCACTCCAAGCACTGCTTCACAAACCACTGACCACCTCTAGGCGCTTACCCATTGTGTCTCGAGACAAGGAGGCCAAAGAAGAACAAAAAACAAAGAACAAAGAACAGAACAGCACATGAACAGGCCATTCGGCCCTCCAAGCCTGCACCGATCTTGATGCCTGCCTAAACTAAAACCTTCTGCACTTCAGGGCCCATATCCCTCTATTCCCATCCTATTCATGTATTTGTCAAGATGCCTCTTAAACGTCACTATCGTATCTGCTTCCACCACCTCCCCCGGCAGTAAGTTCCAGGCACTCACCACCCTCTGTGTAAAGAATTTGCCTCGCATATCCCCTCTAAACATTGCCCCTCTCACCTTAAACCTATGTCCCCTAGTAACTGACTCTTCCACCCTGGGAAAAAGCTTCTGACTATCCACTCTGTCCATGCCGCTCATAACTTTGTAAACCTCTATCATGTCGCCCCTCCACCTCCGTCGTTCCAGTGAAAACAATCCGAGTTTATCCAACCTCTCCTCATAGCTAATGCCCTCCAGACCAGGCAACATCCTGTTAAACCTCTTCTGTACCCTCTCCAAAGCCTCCACGTCCTTCTGGTAGTGTGGTGACAAGAATTGCACGCAATATTCTAAGTGTGGCCTGACTAAAGTTCTGTACAGCTGCAGCATGACTTGCCAATTTTTATACTCTATGCCCTGACCGATGAAGGCAAGCATGCCGTATGCCTTCTTGACTACCTTATCCACCTGCGTTGCCACTTTCAGTGACCTGTGGACCTGTACGCCCAGATCTCTCTGCCTGTCAATACTCCTAAGGGTTCTGCCATTTACTGTATACTTCCCACCTGCATTAGATCTTCCAAAATGCATTATCTCATATTTGTCCGGATTAAACTCCATCTGCCATTTCTCCGCCCAAGTCTCCAACTGATCTATATCCTGCTGTATCTGACAATCCTCATCACTATCCGCAACTCCACCAACCTTTGTGTCGTCCGCAAACTTACTAATCAGACCAGCTACATTTTCCTCCAAATCATTTATATATACTACAAACAGCAAAGGTCCCAGCACTGATCCCTGCGGAACACCACTAGTCACATCCCTCCATTCAGAAAAGCACCCTTCCACTGCTACCGTCTGTCTTCTATGACCGAGCCAGTTCTGTATCCATCTTGCCAGATCACCTCTGATCCCGTGTGACTTGACCTTTTGCGCCAGTCTGCCATGAGGGACCTTGTCAAATGCTTTACTGAAGTCCATATAGATAACATGCACTGCCCTTCCTTCATCAATCATCTTCGTCACTTCCTCAAAAAACTCAATCAAATTAGTGAGACACGATCTCCCCTTCACAAGACCATGCTGCCTCTCGCTAATAGGTTTGTTTGTTTCCAAATGGGAGTAAATCCTTTCCCGAAGATTCCTCTCTAATAATTTCCCTACCACTGACGTAAGGCTCACCGGCCAATAATTTCCTGGATTATCCTTGCTACCCTTCTTAAAGAAAGGAACAACATTGGCTATTCTCCAGTCCTCTGGGAAGAATAGATGATATTTCATATGAATTAGCCGAGTGTGCCTCCTTGATCATGAATGAGGACATGTAAATGCCATCAAACTGAAGCCTACCTTCCTCTCTCCTCTCAGTTGCTGTCTGACCTGCTGAGTGTTTTTCCAGTATTTCCTCTTTTTATTTCATGTAATTAATCATTGTCTTTTGGGGAGGGGGGTGGGGTGCAGTATTAGATGGGGTGGGGGGGAGGCCATGGTTTAATTTAGAGAATTCTGCTCTTCAGTCTAGTCCTTGTTCTGATTATTACTGATCAAGTCAGAAGTCTATGTCTAATCTTCCCTGTGTGCCCTCCCAGCTGTATCTAGATTTATTCATATCCAGTCCCAGGGATGATCAAACATTTGCACTTTCTTTCCTAAAATTAGCAAACAGAAATCTGTTATGCCCAGAACTGTTGGATCTTCATGTAAGATATGGTTTAAACTAATTTGGCAGGGGGATGGGACACAGAATGGAGGTACAGTAGATGCACAGCCAAATATAGCAGAGAAACTAAGTAAGTCTGGAAGGCAGACCAAATGTTAAGGCACAAGCGAATAATGCAAAGCTGGTTTGCATCTATTTTAACGCAAGGAGTCTTACAAGTGAGGCAGATGAATTGAGGGCATTGATTAACACATGGGAATATGATATTATTGCTATCAGAGAAACATGGTTAGGGAAGGGCAGGACTGGCAGCTCAATATTCCAGGGTATAGAATCTTCAGGCATGACGGGGGGTGGGGGTGTAAAAGAGGAGGTGGCGTTGCACTGTTGATCAAGGAGACAATTACTGCAGTAAGGAGGGATAATATCTTAGAATATTCCTCAAATGAGGCCATATGTGTAGAACCTAAAAACAAAATGGGGGCAATCACTTTGCTGGGAGTGTACCACAGGCCTCCAAAAAGTCAGGGGGAGATAGAGGAGCAGATATGTCGGCAAATCTCAGAGAGGTGTAAAAATAATAGGGTAATAATAGTAGGGGATTTCAACTTCCCCAATATTAACTGGGATAGTCCTCGTGAAAAAGGCTGAAAGGGGGCAGAATTCTTAAAGTGCATTCAAGAGACCTTTTTGAGCCAGCACGTAGAAAGTCCTGCAAGAGAAGGGGCAGTACTGGACCTAATCTTAGGGAATGAAGCCGGACAAGTGGTAGAGGTGTCAGTGGGGGAGCATTTCGGGGATAGTGACCATAACTCTGTAAGATGTAAGGTAGTTATGGAAAAGGACAAAGATGGACCGGAAATAAAGGTATTGAATTGGGGGAAGGCCGATCTCACTATGACAAAACAGGATCTGACCAAAGTGGACTGGGAGCAGCTACTTGTAGGAAAGTCTACATCAGACCAGTGGGAGTCATTCAAAAAGGAAATAGTGAGAGTTCAGGACCAACAAGTCCAGGGAACCCTGGATGTCAAGGGATATAGAGGATTGGATAAGGATAAAAAAGGAGGCTTATGGCAGATTCAGAGGGCTGAAAACAACGGAGGCCCTAGAGGAGTATAGCAAGTGTAGGGGGAGGGTACTTAAAAAAGTAATTAGGAGAGCGAAGAGGGGCCATGATAAAACACTGGTGGGCAAGGAGTGGTGCCAGAGAACTAGAGGACAGCGAATGTGGTACCATTATTCAAGAAGGGTAGCAAGGATAAACCAGGTAATTACAGGCTAGTGAGTCTAACATCAGTGGTAGGGAAACTATTGGAAAAAATTCTGAGGGACAGGATTAATCTCCACTTGGAGAGGCAGGGATTAATCAAGGATAGTCAGCAAGGCTTTGTCAGGGGGAGATCATGTCTAACAAGTTTGATTGAATTTTTCGAGGAGGTGACTAGGTGTGTAGATGAGACACATGGACTTCAGTAAGGGTCCCACATGGGAGATTGGTCAAGAAGGTAAGAGCCCATGGGATCCAGGGCGATTTGGCAAATTGGATCCAAAATTGGCCTAGTGGCAAGAGGAAGAGGGTGATGGTCGAGGGTTGTTTTTGCGAGTGGAAGCCTGCGACCAGTGGTGTACCACAGGGATCTGTGCTAGGACCCTTGCTGTTTGTAGTGTACATTACTGATTTAGATATGAATATAGGAGGTATGATCAGTAAGTTCGCAGATGACACAAAAATTGGTGGTGTCATATATAGTGAGGAGGAAAGCCTCAGATTACAGGACAATATAGATGGGCTGGTAAGATGGGCAGAGCAGTGGCAAATGGAATTTAATCCTGAGGTGATGCATTTTGGGAGGACTAACAAGGCAAGGGAATATACAATGGATGGTAGGACCCTAAGAAGTACAGAAGGTCAGAGGGATCTTGGTGTACTTGTCCATAGATCACTGAAGGCAGCAGCACAGATAGATAAGGTGGTTAGGAGGGCATATGGGATACATGCCTTTATTAGCCGAGGCATAGAATATAAGAGCAGGAAGGTTATGATGGAGCTGTATGAAACGCTAGTTAGGCCACAGCTGGAGTACTGTGTACAGTTCTGGTCACCACACTATAGGAAGGATGCGATTGCACTGGAGAGGGTGCAGAGGAGATTCACCAGGAATGTTACCTGGGTTGGAGCATTTCAGCTATGAAGAGAGACTGGATAGGTTAGGGTTGTTTTCCTTAGAGCAGAGAAGGCTGAGGGGGGACCTGATTTGAGGTATACAAAATTATGAGGGGCATTGGTAGGGTAGATAGGAAGAAACTTTTTCCCTTAGCGGAGGTGTCAATAACCAGGGGGCATAGATTTAAGGGAAAGGTCAGGAGGCTTAGAGGGGATTTGACGAAAAAGAATTTCACCCAGTGGTGGTTGGAATCTGGAACACACTGCTTGAATGGGGTGGTAGAGGCAGAAACCCTCACAACATTAAAGAAGTATTTAGCTGAGCACTTGAAACGCCATAGCATACAAGGCTACGGGCCAAGTGCTGGAAAATAGGATTCGAATAGATAGG
This sequence comes from Heterodontus francisci, assembly GCF_036365525.1. Taxonomy (NCBI): domain Eukaryota; kingdom Metazoa; phylum Chordata; class Chondrichthyes; order Heterodontiformes; family Heterodontidae; genus Heterodontus; species Heterodontus francisci. Next base: position 11,767,294 of record NC_090375.1, on the reverse strand, counting down.
TGTTTGATGGCCAGCGCGGAGACGATGGGCTGAAGGGCCTGTTTCTGTGTTGTATAACTCTATGACTCTATGAGGTGTAGTTTCTGCTGCCTTCTGTCCTGTTCCTACTTCTGTCAGATCCTCCAGTGGAGTAAGTAATCCATTCAGAATAATTTCATGAGCCATTGAGGTTTTAAGGATAAATGTGGTTTACATGTTTAATTTCAATTGCAGAAGGATATATTGGCCTGGGAGGGAGTGAGGCATAGATTTACCAGAATGATAGCTGGACTTCAAGGGTTAAATTAGGAGCATAGATTACACAAATGGGATTGTATTCCCTGGAATATAAAAGGCTAAGGGGTGATTATTGAAGTTTTCAAGACATTACTGGGAACAGATAGGGTAAATAGAGAGAAACTATTTCTGTTGGTTGGGGAATCTAGGACTAGGGGGCATAGTCTAAAACTTAGAGCCAGACCTTTCAGGAGTGAAATTAGGAAACACGCTAAGGGTGGTAGAGGTTTGGAACTCTCTTTTGCAAAGGGCAATTCATACTGGATCAATTGTAAATTTTAAAACTGAGATGGATAAATGTTTGTTAACCAAAGGTATTCAGCAACATGGGGGTAATTGGAGTTAGGTCACAGACATTGAATGGTGAAGGAACTGAAGAACTTCTCCTGTTTGTATGCCCCCCTAGTGCTTCCTTGCAATGCTCACCCTACCTCTGACAACTTTGTGGGTCCTATTGTTCTATTTTTTTCTCCTCCCAGTTTCACAGCAGTTCCTATATGTCTTCTTCTTCTTTGGCCTCCTTGTCTCGAGACACAATGGGTAAGCGCCTAGAGGTGGTCAGTGGTTTGTGAAGCAGCGCCTGGAGTGGCTATCAAGGCCAATTCTAGAGTGACAGGCTCTTCCACAGGTGCTGCAGATAAAATTGGTTGTCGGGGCTGTTACACAGTTGGCTCTCTCCTTGCGCTTCTGTCATTTTTCCTGCCAACTGCTAAGTCTCTTCGACTCACCACACTTTAGCCCCGCCTTTATGGTTGCCCGCCAGCTCTAGCGATCGCTGGCAACTGACTCCCACGACTTGTGATCAATGTCACAGGACTTCATGTCGCGTTTGCAGACGTCTTTAAAGCGGAGATATGGATGGCCGATGGGTCTGATACCAGTGATGAGCTCGCTGTACATAGAACATAGAACATACAGCACAGAACAGGCCCTTCGGCCCACAATGTTGTGCCGATCCTTTGTCCTCTGTCAAGGACAATTTAATCTATACCCCATCATTCTCCTTTATCCATATACCTATCCAAAAGCCTTTTGAAAGTCCCTAAAGTTTCTGACTCAACAACTTCCCCGGGCAAGGCATTCCATGCCTCGACCACTCTCTGGGTAAAGAACCTTCCCCTGACATCCCCCTTATATCTCCCACCCTTCACCTTAAATTTATGACCCCTTGTAACGCTTTGCTCCACCCGGGGAAAGAGTTTCTGACTGTCTACCCTATCTATTCCCCTGATCATCTTATAAACCTCTATCACGTCACCCCTCATCCTTCTCCTTTCTAATGAGAAGAGGCCTAGAATGTTCAGCCTTTCCTCGTAAGACTTATTCTCCATTCCAGGCAACATCCTGGTAAATCTCCTCTGCACCCTCTCCAAGGCTTCCACATCCTTCCTAAAATGAGGCGACCAGAACTGCACACAGTACTCCAAATGAGGCCTTACCAAGGTCCTGTACAGCTGCATCATCACCTCACGGCTCTTAAATTCAATCCCTCTGCTAATGAACGCTAACACCCCATATGCCTTCTTCACAGCCCTATCCACTTGAGTTGCAACTTTCAATGATCTATGCACATAGACCCCAAGGTCTCTCTGCTCCTCCACATGCCCAAGAACCCTACCGTTAACCCAGTATTTTGCATACATGTTTGTCCTTCCAAAATGGACGACCTCACACTTTTCAGGGTTAAACTCCATCTGCCACTTTTCAGCCCAGCACTGCAACCTATCCAAGTCCCTTTGCAGACGACAATAGCCCTCCTCGGTATCCACAACTCCACCAACCTTTGTATCATCTGCAAATTTACTGACCCACCCTTCGACTTCCTCATCCAAGTCGTTAATAAAAATCACAAACAGGAGAGGACCCAGAACTGATCCCTGCGGCACGCCACTGGTAACTGGGCTCCAGGCTGAGTATTTACCATCTAAGACCACTCTCTGCCTTCTATCAGTTAGCCAATTCTTAATCCAACTGGCCACATTCCCCACTATCCCATGCCTCCTGACTTTCTCCATAAGTCTACCATGGGGGACCTTATCAAATGCCTTACTAAAATCCATGTACACCACATCCACTGGTTTACCCTCATCCACTTGCTTGGTCACCTGCTCAAAGAATTCAATCAGGCTTGTGAGGCAAGACCTACCCCTCACAAAACCGTGCTGACTGTCCCGAATCAAGCAGTGTCTTTCCAGATGCTCAGAAATCCTATCCCTCAGCACCTTTTCCATCAACTTGCCTACCACCGAAGTAAGACTAACTGGCCTGTAATTCCCAGGGTTGTTCCTATTCCCTTTCTTGAACAGGGGCACAACATTTGCCACCCTCCAATCACCTGGTACCACCCCCGTCAGCAGAGAAGATGAAAAGATCATTGCCAGCGGCTCTGCAATTTCATCCCTTGCTTCCCATAACATCCTTGGATATACCCCGTCAGGCCCGGGAGACTTGTCTATCTTCAAGTTATTCAAAAACCCCAACACATCTTCCCTCCTAACGAGCACTTCCTCGAGCTTACCAGTCTGTTTCACACCGTCCTCTTCAGTAATACACCCCTTCTCATTCGTAAATACCGAAGAGAAGTACTCATTCAAAACCTCACTTATCTCTTCCGGCTCAACACACAGTCTCCCGCTATTGTCCTTGACCGGACCTATGGTCCCCCTAGTCATCCTCATATTTCTGACATACGCGTAAAAGGCCTTGGGGTTTTCTTTTATCCTACCCGCCAAGCATTTTTCATGCCCTCTCTTAGCTCTCCTAATCCTTTTCTTCAGATCCTTCCTGGCCATCTTGTATCCCTCCAGAGCTATGCCTGTGCCCTTTTTCCTCAACTTTATATACGCATCCTTCTTCTTCCTAACAAGACTCTCAACCTCTCTTGTCAACCACGGTTCCCTCACATGACCATCCCTTCCCTGTCTGACAGGGACATGCTTATCAATGGCCCCTACTATCTGCTCCTTGAAAAAGTTCCACATTTCGACCGTGCCCTTCCCTGCCAGCATATGCTCCCAACTTATGCTCCTCAGTTCCTGCCTGACAGCATCATATCTACCCTTCCCCCAATTGTAAACCTTGCCCTGTTGCACATACCTATCCCTCTCCATTACCACAGTGAATGCTACAGAATTGTGATCACTATCTCCAAAGTGCTCGCCCACCAACAGCTCTATCATTTGCCCTGGTTCATTACCTAGTACCAAATCCAATATTGCCTCCCCTCTGGTCGGGCAGTCTACATACTGAGTCAGAAAAGCTTCCTGGACATACTGCACAAACACTACCCCATCCAAACTATTCGATCTAAAGAGTTGCCAATCAATATTTGGGAAGTTGAAATCCCCCATAATTACTACCCTGTGACTTCTGCTCCTTTCCAAAATCTGTTTCCCAATCTGCTCTTCCACCTCCCTGCTGCTATTGGGGGGCCTATAGAAAACTCCCATCAAGGTGACTGCTCCTTTCCTGTTCCTGACCTCAACCCACAGTGCCTCAGTCGGCAGATCCTCCTCGAAAATTCTTTCAGCAGTTGTTACACTATTTCTAACTAACAATGCCACCCCCCCACCTCTTTTACCACCATTCCTAATCTTATGAAAACATCTATAACCAGGTACCTCCAAAAACCATTCCTCCCCCTCACCTATCCACGTTTCAGTGATGGCCACAACATCGTAGTCCCAAGTGCCCATCCACGCCTTCAATTCACTCACCTTATTCCTGATGCTTCTTGCGTTGAAGTATACGCACTTTAACCCTTCTCCGTGCCCATCTGTCCTCTGTGACAGTGCTACCTTCCCCAATACCTCACTACACTCTTTGTCTTTCTGAGTGGACCCACTGGTCCCTGGATTACAAGTCCGGTTCCCATCCCCCTCCCAAACTAGTTTAAACCCTCCCGAACAGTACTAGCAAACCTCCCTCCCAGGATATTGGTGCCCCTCTGGTTCAGATGCAGCCCGTCCTGTTTGAACAGGTCCCATCTTCCCCAGAATGCAGTCCAATTATCCAAGAACTGGAAGCCCTCCCTCCTACACCATTCCTGCAGCCACGTGTTCAGCTGTGCTCTCTCCCTATTCCTAGCCTCACTATCACGTGGCGCCGGCAACAAACCAGAGATAACAACTCTGTCCGTCCGAGCTTTCAGCTTCCAGCCTAACTCCCTAAACTCACTTCTAACATCTGTGCCACCCTTCCTTCCTACGTCGTTGGTGCCAATGTGCACCACGACCTCTGGCTGCTCCCCCTCCCCTTTAAGGATCCTGAAGATGCGATCACAAACATCACGGACCCTGGCACCAGGGAGGCAACAAACCATCCGTGCGTCTCGCCTGCGCCCACAGAACCGCCTGTCCGTACTCCTCACCATCGAGTCCCCGATGACTAGTGCTCTCCCATTCTCCCTCCTTCCCTTCTGAGCCACAGTGCAGGACCCCGTGCCAGAGGCCCGGTCACTGCAGCCTGCCCCCGATAGGCCGTCCCCCCCAACAGTATCTAAAACTGTATACTTGTTGTTGAGGGGAACGACCACAGGAGATCCCTGCACTGACCTCTTCCCACCTCTTACTGTTACCCAGCTGCCTTTGATTTGTGGAGTAACGACCTCCGTGTAGCTTCTATCTATCAACCCCTCAGCTTCCCGAATGATCCTCAGTTCATCCAGCTCCAGCTCCAATTCCCTAACACGGTCTGATAGGAGCTGGAGACGGATGCACTTCCAGCAGGTGAAGTCGGCAGGGCCACCGGAGGTTTCCCTCACCTCGAACATTCTGCAGGAGGAGCAATACACTACACTGGCTGCCATTTCTTTTATTCAATTACCCCTTAGTTAAGTACAACTATAGATATTAACAAAAACAGTAAATAGCTTACCTGCTCAGTCCTTTTTGGTTAGAGGAGGAGGGTAAAAAGGGTCTTATTATTAGGTTAGAGGAGGAGGATGGGTGGGAGACACTACATGTGTAGTGGCTCGGGTTTACTCAGCTCCGCACCTTTAAGGAAAATACCTACCCAGGAGTCCTCGCTGCCGACCAGCTTCCGGTTCCTCCGGCGCCAAAAGAAACTCAAAGACAAGGAAAACAGTAAGTAAAACAGTAAGTACTTACTTTTAAAACACAGCTCCTGATGCCTTCACTCACCCACCGAAGAGTCGCTACCTTCTCCTGCTGCTCCGCCGGGAAATGAGTGTCCTTGGGGATCCTGCCATCTTCCATGCAGCTCACATGGCCAAGCCTATATGTATAGAAACAAAAAATGGTGGAAATATTCAGTAGGTCTGGCAGCATTTGTGGAGAGAGAAACAGAGTTAACATTTCAGGCATACGATCCTTCATCAAAGCCTGAACCAACCTGAGACATTAACTCTCTCTCTCTCTCTCTCTCCACAGATGCTGTCTGACCTGCTGAGTATTTCCAACATTTTCTGTTTTCCAGCATCTGCAGTATTTTGCCTATGCTCCTATCCAGGAGCTGTGTTGGGTTTTTTAAAATTTTCTGTCGAGCTTATTTTTAAAAATTCTTTCATGGGATGTGAGCATCGCTGGCTAGGTTTACTGTCCATCCCTAATTGCCCTTGAGAAGGTGGTGGTGAGCCGCCTTCTCGAACCACTGCTGTCCACGTCGTGTAGGTATACCCACAGTGCTGTTAGGAAGGGAGTTCCAGGATTTTGACCCAGTGACAGCGAAGGAACGGCGATATAGTTCCAAGTCAGGATGTTGTTGTGACTTGGAGGGGAACTTGCAGGTGGTGGTGTTCCCATGCATCTGCTGCCCTTGTCCTTCGAGGTGGTAGAGGTCGTGAGTTTGGAAGGTGCTGTCAAAGGAGCCTTGGTGCGTTGCTGCAGTGCATCTTGTAGCTGGTACACACTGCTGCCACTGTGCGTTGGTGGTGGAGGGAGTGAATGTTTCAGGTGGTGGATGGGGTGCTGATCAAGCTGGCTATTTGTCCTGGATGGTGTCAAGTTTGTTGAGTGTTGTTGCAGCTGCACCCATCCAGGCAAGTGGAGAGTTTTCCATCACACTCCTACAAATCTGATTCTGTTTATATCTTAACCAGAAATGTACCCTCAGTTCATGAATAGATTTATAATGTCCTCTTAATTAAAGAATGAATGATGCATCACTCCATTTATCAAGCTTTGTCCGTGGTTCATGAGACTTTGTGTTTTTCACCCTTGTTGATGTTTGTTCTGTTCGCCTCATATCGCTGACACTTCCTTCTGCTTTTCCTCCCTCAGGGAAAAACCCAGTTGTCTTCTGACTCAAAGGATTCAGGTAACAAGGAATAATATCTCAGTTGCTGCCTAGTGCCATCCACACCTGGGTCCAATTGAGCTCCTGTGGGACATCTGCTACCGAGTTTATTTGACAAAAATACAGGATTCACTTGAGACTGGGGTCCTGTTCGTATTATGACATCAGTACATTTGCTTGTTACTTTTATCTTCCTTATGCATGCTTTTTAATAAAATAAACTCTGAGCAAATTGTTTTTATGGACCTTTTCGAATACCATCAGCTTCCCTTCCAAAAGAATGGAGATACACATATTCTCCATCATTTAGACACTCAGCTTATATACTGCTGGTGCAGTGTATGCTGCATTTTAATGTACAATTTTTTTAGAAGGTTCATAGAGACAGGTTAAACTTACAGTGATTTGGGATATTCTTTTGGGCCTCCTTATCTCGAGAGACAATGGATACGCGCCTGGAGGTGGTCAGTGGTTTGTGAAGCAGCGCCTGGAGTGGCTATAAAGGCCAATTCTGGAGTGACAGGCTCTTCCACAGGTGCTGCAGAGAAATTTGTTTGTTGGGGCTGTTGCACAGTTGGCTCTCCCCTTGCGCCTCTGTCTTTTTTCCTGCCAACTACTAAGTCTCTTCGACTCGCCACAATTTAGCCCTGTCTTTATGGCTGCCCGCCAGCTCTGGCGAATGCTGGCAACTGACTCCCACGACTTGTGATCAATGTCACACGATTTCATGTCGCGTTTGCAGACGTCTTTATAACGGAGACATGGACGGCCGGTGGGTCTGATACCAGTGGCGAGCTTGCTGTACAATGTGTCTTTGGGGATCCTGCCATCTTCCATGCGGCTCACATGGCCAAGCCATCTCAAGCGCCGCTGACTCAGTAGTGTGTATAAGCTGGGGATGTTGGCCGCTTCAAGGACTTCTGTGTTGGAGATATAGTCCTGCCACCTGATGCCAAGTATTCTCCGAAGGCAGCGAAGATGGAATGAATTGAGACGTCGCTCTTGGCTGGCATACGTTGTCCAGGCCTCGCTGCCGTAGAGCAACGTACTGAGGACACAGGCCTGATACACTCGGACTTTTGTGTTCCGTGTCAGTGCGCCATTTTCCCACACTCTCTTGGCCAGTCTGAACATAGCAGTGGAAGCCTTACCCATGCGCTTGTTGATTTCTGCATCTAGAGACAGGTTACTGGTGATAGTTGAGCCTAGGTAGGTGAACTCTTGAACCACTTCCAGAGCGTGGTCGCCAATATTGATGGATGGAGCATTTCTGACATCCTGCCCCATGATGTTCGTTTTCTTGAGGCTGATGGTTAGGCCAAATTCATTGCAGGCAGACGCAAACCTGTCGATGAGACTCTGCAGGCATTCTTCAGTGTGAGATGTTAAAGCAGCATCGTCAGCAAAGAGGAGTTCTCTGATGAGGACTTTCCGTACTTTGGACTTCGCTCTTAGACGGGCAAGGTTGAACAACCTGCCCCCTGATCTTGTGTGGAGGAAAATTCCTTCTTCAGAGGATTTGAACGCATGTGAAAGCAGCAGGGAGAAGAAAATCCCAAAAAGTGTGGGTGCGAGAACACAGCCCTGTTTCACACCACTCAGGATAGGAAAGGGCTCTGATGAGGAGCCACCATGTTGAATTGTGCCTTTCATATTGTCATGGAATGAGGTGATGATACTTAGTAGCTTTGGTGGACATCCGATCTTTTCTAGTAGTCTGAAGAGACCACGTCTGCTGACGAGGTCAAAGGCTTTGGTGAGATCAATGAAAGCAATGTAGAGGGGCATCTGTTGTTCACGGCATTTCTCCTGTATCTGACGAAGGGAGAACAGCATGTCAATAGTCGATCTCTCTGCACGAAAGCCACACTGTGCCTCAGGGTAGACGCGCTCGGCCAGCTTCTGGAGCCTGTTCAGAGCGACTCGAGCAAAGACTTTTTTATTTAATTGATTAAATTCAATTATATTTAATTGATGAAATTTGACTTATTAAGAGTGTGAACTTTTGAGTAGAACGTACAACTGAGTTCCTGTCATTTCATTCTAGGGCTTTTAAAATACCTGCTTTTAAAATAGGGCTAATTTTAACATAGAGAGGCAGTGGACAGGTAGACCTGGGTGTCATAGAATGACACATCACAGAAGCAGGGCATTTGGCCCATCAGGCCTGTGTCATAGGAACAGGAGGAAACCATTCAGCCCTCAAGCCTGTTCTGTTATTCAATGCGATCCTGGCTGATCTGTGCCTTTTTTGAATTCATTTGTGGGATGTGGGTGTCACTGGCTAATCCAGCATTTATTGCCCATCCCTAATTGCCCTTGAACTGAGTGGCTTGCTCGGCCATTTCAGAGGGCATTTAAGAGTCAACCACATTGCTGTGGGTCTGGAGTCACATGTAGACTGGACCAGGTAAGGACAGCAGATTACTGAACCAGATGGGTTTTTACAACAATCAGCAAAGGCTTCATGGTCACCATTAGATTAGCTAGCTTCTTTAATTCCAGATTTATTAATTGAATTTAAATTTCACATCTGCTGTTGTGGGATTCAATCACGTGTCCCTAGAGCATTGGCCTAGGCCTCTGGATTACTAGTCCAGTGATATTACCACTACGCCACCACCTCCCCGTAACTCCATATGCCTGTCTTTTCCCCATATCTTTGGTCCAGTTCTTTGAAAGAGCTATCCAATTAGTCCCACCCAACCCCTGCTCTTTCCCCATAGCCCTGTAAAGTTTTCTTTTCCGAGTGTTTAAGTGCCATCAGTGTACATGTGGAATCCAATGTCATATCTTCAGATGATATTATTCTACTTACCTGGAGAGAGTCAGGAGCCATGGTGGCAGCAGTGGGCCCTGTGTGGAACCTACCCGGGAGAGGATAAAACAGAGACCCGGGCTGGGGGCCTTCGACTTACCTGGAGAGAGTCAGGAGAGGTGGTGGACCTTGCGTGGAACCTAGTACCTCTATCTACTGGAGTTTGAAGAAGTGAAAAAAAAAATTAAACCGTGACATCGCAGGAAAGCGGTGAGTTGATTGGCTGGGGAGTATTTGCTGCTTAGAAACTCAGTCTAAACAGCTGGGAGTTTAAAAACATTAAAAATATTAAGTATTAATCAAAAGTAACAAGTGGGTAGCTAGTGAGCATTATTTTTATTTTTAAATGTGGTTTAAATAATTTTTATTAAATAATTTTTATTTTTGAATGATATTTAAATACATTTTTATTACTATTGGTGAGTTTATTACTACTATGGGTAATGTTTTAGTAACATTCGTGCCACACTAGTGCCACTAGTGACCATCTCCAACAAGAAAGAATCTATCCATCTTCCCTTGACATTCAATGGCATTACTATCGCTGAATCCCCCACTAACAACATCCTGGGGGTTACCATTGACCAGAAACTGAACTGGAGTAGCCATATAAATACCGTGGCTACAAGAGCAGATCAGAGGCTAGGAATCCTGCGGTGAATAACTCACTTCCTGACTCCCCAAAGCCTGTCCAACATCTACAAGGCACAGGTCAGGAATGTGATGGAATACTCTCCACTTGCCTGGATGGGTGCAGCTCCAACAACACTCAAGAAGCTTGACACCATCCAGGACAAAGCAGCCCGCTTGATTGGCACCCTATCCACAAACATTCACTCCCTCCACCACCGACGCACAGTGACAGCCGTGTGTACCATCTACAAGATGCACTGCAGCAACTCACCAAGGCTCCTTCGACAGCACCTTCCAAACCCGCGGCCTCTACCACTTAGAAGGACAAGGGCAGCAGATGCATGGGAACACCACCACCTGCAAGCTCCCCTCCAAGCCACACTCCATCCTGACTTGGAACTATATCGCCGTTCTTTCATTGTCGCTGGGATAAAATCCTGGAACTCCCTTCCTAACAGCACTGTGGGTATACCTACCCCACATGGACTGCAGCGGTTCAAGAAGGCAGCTCACCACCACCTTCTCCAGGGCAATTAAGGATGGGCAATAAATGCTGGCCTGGCCAGCGACGCCCACATCCCAGGAATGAAAAAAAAAATTAGTAGGGTGTATTAATAATGGTAGGGTAGATGAGCTTTGGTAAAGTTTAGTATTAGCAGTAGTAAAGTTATTATTACTATTGGTAAGATTTATTTCTATTGGTTGGGTTAATAGTATTAGCAGCAGCAGGGTTTATTAGAAGCAGGATTTTTTTGTAGTACCAAGGTTAGTATCTAATAGATAGAGGAATGGCAGGGCTGCTCCAACCTCTGCAGTGCTATGTGGGAACTCCAGGATACTCCTCGGGTCCTGAATAACCATATGTGCAGGAAGTGTCATCAGTTGCAGCAGCTTGAGCTCCAGGTTTCAGAATTTGAGTGCGCTGGCTACACTGCGGTGCATTCGTGAGAAAGAGAGCTACGTGGATAGCACGTTTATAGATGTGGTCACCCCGCAGCTTAAGAGTATGCAGGGAGAGAGGGAATGGGTGACCAACAGGCAGTCAAAAAAAAATCAAGCAGATAGTGCAGGAGACCCCTGAGTGCATCTCACTCTCCAACAGGTATTCAGCACAGAATACTGAGGAAAGTGATGGCACCATGACTGGCTCAGCTGTACAGCAGGGCACAAAGAAGACTAGAAGAGCAATGGTAATACGAGATTCAATAGTTGGGGAACAGACAGGCGTTTCTGTGGCCACAGGAGTAAATCCAGAATGGTGTGTTGTCTCCCTGGTGCCAGGGCCAAGGATGTCACTGAATGGCTGTAGGGCATCCTGAAGGGGGGAGGGTAAACAGCCAGCGGTCATGGTCCACATTGGTACCAACGAAATAGGTAGAAAGAGGGATGTGTTCCTGCAGAAAGCGTTTACTGAGCTAGGTAAGAAATTAGCAAGCAGGACATTCAAAGTAATAATCTCCAGATTACTCCCAGTGCCACGCGCAAGTGAGTATAGAAATAGAAGGATAAGACAGATGAATGCGTGGCTGGAATGTTGGTGCAGGAGGGAGGGCTTTAGATTCCTGGGACATTGAGACCGGCTCTGGGGGACATGGGACCTGTACAGGCCGGACGGGTTGCACCTGAACAGAGCCGGGACTGAGTTCCTTGCGGGACGTTTTGCTAGTGCTGTTGGGGAGGGTTTAAACTAGTTTGGCAGGGGGATGGGGACCTGAGAGTAGACTCAGTTGGGACAAAATCAGAAATGAAAATGGAAGGCAGAAAATTAATGGATGAGTGTGGAAGGCAGGGGAAACAAAGGTTAGAAAATAAAAAGTGTTTGGCAGTGTTCAAGGGTATCTATTTCAATGCAAGGAGTATAACAAATAAAGCAGATGAGTTGAGGGCACAGATAGACATGTGGCAGAATGATATCATAGCTTTACAGAAACATGGCTTAAGGAGGGACAGGAATGGCAGCTCAACGTTCCTGGTTACAGGGTTTTGAGACGCGATAGGGAGGGGGATAATAAAGGAGGGAGAGTGGCAATTTTGGTCAAAGAAACTATTACAGCTGTAAGGAGGGATGATATGTTGGAAGATTCATCAAGTGAGACCATATAGATCAAGCAGCAGGTGGAAGGAGTGGCAGTGGGAGAGCATTTTGGTGATAGTGATCATAATTCAGTCAGTTTTAACATAATTATGGAAAGGACAGAGGTAGAACAGGAGTTAGAGTTCTCAATTGGGGCAAGGCCAATTTTACTAAACTGAGGAGTGATTCAGCAAAAGTGGATTGGAAACAGCTACTTGAAGGTAAATCAGTGTCAGAACAGTGGGAGGCATTCAAAGGGGAGATTCAAAGGGTTCAGAGTAAACATGTTTCCACAAAGAAAAAGGGTGAGACGGCCAAATCTAGAGCCCCATGGATGTCAAGGAGCCTACAGGGTAAGTTAAGGCAGAAAAGGAAATCTTATTTCCAACATCGAGAACTCAATGCTGCAGAAAGCCGAGAGGAGTATAGAAAGCGGAGGGGTGAAATCAAAAAGGAAATTAGAAAAGCTAAGAGAGGGCATGAAAGAATATTGGCAACAAAAATCAAGGTGAATCCAAAGATGTTTGATCAATACATTAAGAGTAAGAGGATAACTAAGGCAAGAGTAGGGCCCATAAAAGACCAAAAAGGTAACCTATGTGTAGGGGCGGAAGCTGTTGGTATGGTTCTTAATGAATACTTTGCGTCAGTCTTCACAAAAGAGGGGGACGATGCAGATATTGTAGTTAAGGAGGAGGAGTGTGAAGTATTGGATGTGATAAACATAGGGAGAGAGGAAGTATTAATAGGATTAGCATCCTTGAAAGTTAATAAATCACCAGGACCAGATGAAATGTATCCTAGGCTGTTAAAAGAAGCAAGAGAGGAAATAGCGGAAAGTCTGACCATCATTTTCCAGTCCTCACTGGATACAGGTGTGGTGCTGGAGGATTGGAGAATTGCTAACATTGTACCTCTGTTAAAAAGGGAGCGAGGGACAGACCGAATAATTACAGACCAGTCAGTCTAACCTCAGTAGTGGGCAAATTATTGGAATCAATTCTGAGAGACAGGATAAACTGTCACTTAGAAAGGCACAGGTTAATCAAGGATAGTCAGCATAGATTGGTTAAGGGAAGATCTTGTTTGACCAACTTGATCTAATTTTTTGAAGAAGTAACAAGGAAGATAGATGAGGGTAGTGCAGTTGAGGTGGTCTACATGGATTTTAGCAAGGCTTTTGACAAGGTCCCACATGGCAGACTTGTTTAAAAAATAAAAGTCCATGGGATCCAGGGAAATGCAGCAAAGTGGATACAAAATTGACTCAGTGGCAGGAAACAAAGAGTAATTGTTGATGGGTGTCTTTGGGACTGGAGGGCTGTTTCCAGTGACATTCTGCAGGGCTCAGTACTGGATCCCCTGCTTTTTATGGTATATTTTAACGATTTGGACGTAAATGTAGGGGGCAATATCAAGAAGTTTTCAGATGACACAGAAATTTGCCATATGGTTGATAACGAGGAGGATAGCTGTAGGCTGCAGGAAGATATTGATGGACTGGTCAGGTGAGCAGAAAAGTGCGAAATTGAATTTAACCCAGACAAGTTTGAGGTGATGCATTTGGGGAGGTCAAACAAGGCAAAGGAATACATGATCAATGGGAAAATACTGAGGAAGAGGAAGTGAGGGACCTTGGAGTGAATGTCCATAGATCCCTGAAGGTAGCAGGACAGGTCGATAAGGTGGTTAAAAAGGCATATGGAATCCTTTCCTTTATTAGCCGAGGTATAGAATACAAGAGCAAGGAGGTTATGCTGGAATAAAAGCAAAATACTGCGGATGCTGGAAATCTGAAATAAAAACAAGAAATGCTGGAACCACTCAGCAGGTCTGGCAGTATCTGTGGAAAGAGAAGCAGAGTTAACGTTTCGGGTCAGTGACCCTTTTTCAGAACTGTTCCGAAGAAGGGTTACTGACCCGAAACGTTAACTCTGCTTCTCTTTCCACAGATACTGCCAGACCTGCTGAGTGGTTCCATCATTTGAGGTTATGCTGGAACTGTATAACTCATTGTTTAGGCCACAACTTGAGTACTGTGTGCAGTTCTGTCACCTCATTACAGAAAGGATGTAATTGCACTAGAGAGGGTACTGAGGAGATTTACAAAGATGTTGCCAGGACTGGAAAAATGCAGCTATGAGGAAAGATTGGATAGACTGGGGTTGTTCTCCTTAGAACAGAGAAGGCTGAGGGGAGATCTGATTGAAATGGACAAATTTTGAGGGGCCTGGATAGAGTGGAGGTGAAGGGCCTGTTCACCTTAGCAGAGATGTCAGTGACAAGGGGGCATAGATTTAAAATGATTGGTTGAAAAATTAGAGGGGAGATGAGGAAAATGTTTTTCACCCAGAGGGTGGTGGGGGTCTGGAACTCACTGCCTGAAAGGGTAATTGAGGCAGAAACCCTCAACTCATTTAAAAGGAGTCTGGATATGCACCTCAAGTGTTGCAATCTGCAGGGCTACGGACCAAATGCTGTAAGGTGGAATTCGGCTGTGTGGCTCGTTTTTCCTTACGACCATTTCTGTGCTGTAGCAGAGACGGAAACCTGATTGGAGAGATTTACAAATGGAGTTCTGGGAAAGATGAGCATGGATTTGGGAGGAAACAACACGCTCAAAGACTGTGGAGAGGAAAGGGAGGTTGGCAATGGGATGCTAGTTTGCAAGGACAGAGGTGGGGTCAATGGTGGGATTTTGAGGAGGGCGGGTGATGACCGCGGCTTTGTTTGGGAGTGAGATAGAACCTGAGGAGGGGGAGCCATTAACAATATCAACTAACATGAGAGCAAAGAACAGAAGATGGGCAATCAGCAATTTAGTGGGAATAGGGGCGAGACAGCAGAAGGTGGGACTCATGGACAAGATGAGCTCGGTGAGGGCATGAGAAGAATTAGGAGAGAAACTAGGAAACGATACAAGTTCAGGGCTTGGCTGGGGTGGAGCCTTAGCGGAGATTTGGCTTGGTGGGCGATTCAGCAGAGACTGCCGACTGGATGTCTTAATCTTAGTGACAAAGAAGTCCATGAGCTCCTCGCACATTCATGGAGATGAGGGTGGAGGGGACGGGGAGAGGTGTTTAAGGATATGTTAATGGTGGAGAAAAGAAGCTGAGGATTAACTTTGCATTCATTGATGATCCTGGAATAGTGCGCAGTTCTGGCAAAGGAGAACAGATACTTAATATGGTCCGGCCAGATCTGGCAATGAATGGCCAAACTGGCCATTGAGTCTGTGTCCCTTCCACTTGAGGGAACAAAGACGGGGACCATACCAGTGAGAACAACCAGGGTAGGAGTGCGTGAGGGGTTTTACTAAGAACAAGGTCATCAAAGGCAGAGGTGAGGGAGTGATTGAGCAGACTGACAGCTGCAGAAGTGTCCTGGCTAAAGGAGGTGGGAGTTTGAAACTCCTGTTATAAGAAACTTGGAGCAGCCTCAGAAAATTGGAAGGGGAATGTGTGTGAAGAGGGAGACAAGAAAGTGATCAGAAAAGGACGTTCCTGTAACTAAAGTAATAAGAATGGAGAGGCTAAGTGAGGTGGCAAGGTCAAAGAGGCTGGCTGTGGAGATGGAGAGGGGAGTTTACATGGAGGGCAAGGGTTAATAGATGACAAGAACGAAATAGGAGAGCTGGAGATTGAAACCACCAGGGATGAGGAGTCATTGTGCAGAGGCTCTGGCAGAAAAGAAATGAGACTGTCTCTATCAAAAACTCATAGCTGGGCTTGGGTGGGCGGTAAGGAATGAGAAGAGGTGAGGTGTGGAACAGGCTAAGGAATACTGAAGGGATGGCGTAGGGATTTGTGCGCATACAGTACCTGAGAGAGGAGAATTGGAAAATGGCCTTACTGGGTGACAGAAATAGACAGAGGGGAAGTTCAGGTTACATAGCCAGGACAATGCTTAGTTTAGATATGTGATGATTGTGAATGGATGAAAGGATGGAGGCAATAAAGAAACCAAAGTTGAAGTCAATGGTTTCATGGCATGGAGTAATATCCAGCTTTACTGATGCACCTCCACCACCAGTGAGATGATAGATTTCCCATTCAAGCATGAGCTGAAGCAGCTTAGGGGCATGGTATCACTGTTACTGGGCTAGTAAGCTATAGGCCTGGACTAATGTTCCGAAGACATGAGTTCCAATCTCACTATGGCAGCTGGGGAATTTACATTCAGTTAGTTAATACATCTTGAACAAAAATGCTAATCCCAAAGAACAAAGAACAAAGAACAGTACAGCACAGGAACAGGCCATTCGGCCCTCCAAGCCTGCGCCGATCTTGATGCCTGCCTAAACTAAAACCTTCTGCACTTCTGGGGTCCGTATCCCTCTATTCCCATCCTATTCATGTATTTGTTAAGATGCCTCTTAAACGTCTCTATGGTACCTGCTTCCACCACCTCCCCCGGCAGCAAGTTCCAGGCACTCACCACCCTCTGTGTAAACAACTTGCCTCGCACATCCCCTCTAAACTTTGCCCCTCACACCTTAAACCTATGTCCCCTAGTAACTGACTCTTCCACCCTGGGAAAAAGCTTCTGACTATCCACTCTGTCCATGCCGCATATAACTTTGTAAATCTCTATCATGTCGCCCCTCCACCTCCGTCGTTCCAGTGAAAACAATCCGAGTTTATCCAACCTCTCCTCATAGCTAATGCCCTCCAGACCAGGCAACATCCTGGTAAACCTCATCTGTACCCTCTCCAAAGCCTGCACGTCCTTCTGGTAGTGTGGCGACCAGAATTGCACGCAATATTCTAAGTGTGGCATAACTAAAGTTCTGTACAGCTGCAGCATGACTTGCCTATTTTTATACTCTATGCCCCGACCGATGAAGGCAAGCATGCCGTATGCCTTCTTGACCTGTACGCCCAGATCTCTCTGCCTGTCAATACTCCTAAGGGTTCTGCCATTTACTGTATACTTCCCACCTGCATTAGACCTTCCAAAATGCATTACCTCACATTTGTCCGGATTAAACTCCATCTGCCATTTCTCTGCCAAAGTCTCAAACTGATCTATATCCTGCTGTACCCTCTGACAATCCTCATCACTGTCTGCAACTCCACCAACCTTTGTGTCGTCCGCAAACTTACTAATCAGACCAACTACATTTTCCTCCAAATCATTTATATATATTACAAACAGCAAAGGTCCCAGTACTGATCCCTGCGGAACACCACTAGTCACATCCCTCCATTCAGAAAAACACCCATCCACTGATACCCTCTGTCTTCTATGACCGAGCCAGTTCTGTATCCATCTTGTCAGCTCATCTCTGATCCCATGTGACTTCACCTTTTGTATCAGTCTGCCATGAGGGACCTTGTCAAAGGCAATCTCCTTAATAATTATCATGTTGTTATGAAAAGGTATCTGAGGAAATCTGCTGTCCTTACCTGGTCTGACCTACATGTGACTCCAGACCTACAGCATTGTGGTTGACTCTTAATTGCCCTCTGAAATGACTAAGCAAGCCACTCAGTTGCATCAAACCACTACACCAAGAAGGGAAAGGGCAATAAATGCTGGCCTTGCCTGTGACCCTCACATCCCAAGAATAAATAAAATAGTATTGTTATATTGGAGTACTTGAGAAAGAAAGGGCTGGATTTTATGCCACTCTGACAAGCAGGATGGTGGCAGGGCTGGGGGGGAGGGGTGGCGTAAAATGGATGCGGGAGGCACTGGGAGACCATCCTGACCCGCTCCCACCTCCGCCACCACTTTACACAGGGTGGTGGTAACAAAAAAACGGCCTGCCCACCCCAGGCCAATCAAGGCCCTTAAGTGTCCCACTTAACAGCCACATAAGGGCCTTACCCACCTCCACACAGATTTCATGCATGGCAAACAGGCATCCTGGACTGGAGAGAAGCCGCCTGACAAAACCAGGCGGCTCTCGAATGTCCTAAGGGAGTGCCTTCATGATCGGGCACCCTGGGCCCGATGGAGGGCTGCCCCCACTACCCCAACCACCCCAACACTCAACACGTCCCCCCTGTCCCCCCAACCGACAATCCTTGCCTCGTCAGGGGCCGACTGATTATGGCCGGCGAGGCAACCAAAACTTACCTGTCGTCCAGGCTCCACGGCACCTTGATTTCTAGCTGGGCTGTATTCCCAGCAGTGGCCACTGCTCCCGGTGGTGCTGCTGGGTCTAGGAGTTGCCGGCAGCTCCATTAGGTGGGACTTCCTACCTCAAGTGGGTGGAAGTCCCGCCTCGGAACAATTGAAGCCTGGCGACTCGCAAAATACGGGCGAGGCGGAAGCGGGTTCGCCACTGACTTTTCAGTCGGTGGCCGGCTCCCATCCGCCCAGGGTAAAATCCCGGCATTTATATCGCACCTTTCACAAGCTCGGTTATTGCTACAAATCATTATGATTTTGTATGATACATGGTCCGTGGAGCGAGATTATAGACCCCAATAAATAAGTACCTTAAGATTGCAAATCATGGGCGAAATACAGAAAACTATGGGTTCCAAAACATCTTACAGCCAATGAGGTGCTTTTGAAGTGTAATCAATGTATTAAATATGGGAAACGCCGAAGCCAATTTGTACACAGAAAGATCCCACAAACAATAATCTGATAATTACTAGATAGAATTTTTTTAGTGATGTTTATTGAGGGGTAAATATTGGCCCCAGGAAACTGGGCAGAACTCTCCCACCATTCAAAATAGTTCATCTGAAAGATGGCACCTCCAAGAGTGGACCACTGCCTCGATACTGCAATGGAATATCAGACTGGATTATGGATTTAAGTTGCTGGAGTGGGACTTGAACTCATAATTGTTTGATACCAGAGATTAAAGTGCGACCCAATGAGCCAGAGCCTGACACCAGTCCAAGCCTTCTTCCAATGGGATTCATTCGAGTTGAGTGTCACTTTTTTTTTACATTCACTGTCAGTTTTGTGCTTGCTCTTTATTCCCAGTCCTGCGCTCCCTCTCGGTTCCTTATTGTCCTTCTTTCAGTCTATGTAATCATAGAATCATAGAATGATGCAGCACAAAAGCCATTCAGCCCATTGTATTTCTGCCAGTTCTTTGAAAGAGCTATCCGATCAGTCCCACTCCCCCCTGCTCTTTCCTCAGAGCCCTGCAAATATTTCCGTCTCAAGTATTCATCCAGTTCCCCTTTGAAAGTTACTATTGAATCTGGCAGCACATTCCAGATCGTAACAAGTTGCTGCATGAGAGAATTTTCCTCATCTCCGCTCTGATTCTTTTGCCAATTATCTTAAATCCATGTCCTCTTGTTGTTGACCCCCCTGCCACTGGAAATAGTTCCATTTTATTTATTTTATCAAAACCCTTCATGATTTTGAACAGCTGGTGCCTCCTTTCCTGTTAAAACAGAACATTATAAATCGTGCTGGGGAATTTTCTTCCAGGTGGTGGAGGTGAAACCAAGTGTTTCGACACTCGAGTGCATGTGATGCCCAAGAAGCAGGTGAAAGCTGTGTTACAGGAACTACATAATGCATTATGCCCCTTTAATAGAGCTTCCAATAAGAGGGATATCCCAGAGGACAGTCTTCATATGAAGCAACCTTTGTTACCTTTTTACAAATATAACGCAAACAAGTCACACCGGTGGAAAATTAAAGTAGATAAGTCACAGTGAAAAAGTAAATTTTTAAAAACACTCTGTGCAAACCTTCAAATAAATGAGGTGTGTTTAATTTAGATTTGACAGCAACATATCATCAACCTGCCGCTATGTGGCATTTACAGAACAGACAGAAGTAGACACCCAATATCACAAACAATGAAAATGTGATGCATATGTGAACGCTTCAAATTTGAGAAGGATCCAGTGACAGGAGAATCATTCTGTCAGTAAGATGTAAAATATTATTACATTCAGAGTGTAATGCATACATTTAAACTGCTCGCTGTCATTGGAAAATAAATAAACATTGATCTCCGGGCATACTTTGGATGTCATCGTATGTACAATCTACATGCTACACTGCAGCAACTCATTGCTAATACTGGGACAGAACTTTCCTTCCCTTTGACTTCCAGCCCTGAGAAGGTCAAAGACGTCAGTATCATTGAAATATAGACAGAAAATGCTGGAAATACTCAGCAGGTCAGGCAGCATTTGTGGAGAGAGAAGCAAGAGTTAACGTTTCAGTTCGGTGACCCGTCACCAGAACCAGAAAAAATTAGAGATGTAAAATGTTTTAAGTAAATACAGAGGCAGGGAAAGGGGGGAGAGGAGGAAAGAACAAAGGGGAAGGTCTGTGATTGGATGGAAGGCAGAAGACATTACATGACAAAAGAGATGATGGTGCAAGGCTGAAGGAGATGGTATTGGGACAAGTAAAGAAACACAAGATGGGTCTAGAGAAGGTGTAAATGGCAACAACAGAATGACTACCAACAACTGCTGCCTGAAAAAATGGGGGCAATGGTTATCATCTGAAATTGTTGAACTCAATGATAAGTCAGGAAGGTTCTTAAGGGCTCTTTCTCTCTCCACAGATGCTGCTAGACCTGCTGAGTATTTCTGGCATTTTCTGTTTTTATTTTAGACTTTTAAGTGCATAATCAAGCAATGAGGTACCGTTTCTCAAGTTTCCATGACACTGCAGTGGTTTAAGAAGGCAGCTCACCACTGCCTTCTCAAGGACAACTAGAAGTGGGCAATAAATGCCAGCTTTGCCAGTGACAACCACATCCTGAGAACATGTCAAAAAACTAATAGAACCGGAGTTTGCAAGTTCTCCCTGTGACCGCGTGGGTTTTCGCCGGGTGCTCTGGTTTTCTCCACAGCCAAAGACTTGCAGGTTGATAGGTAAATTGATCATTGTAAATTGCCCCTAGTGTAGGTAGGTGGTAGAGAATATGGGATTACTGCAGGGTTAGTATAAATGGGTGGTTGTTGGTTGGCACAGACTTGGTGGGCTGAAGGGCCTGTTTCAGTGCTGTATCTCTAAATAAAAAAAAATAACCCAGATTCATAATATTGAACTAAATTGTATGGAACTGATAGAAATCTAGGCTGAGATTAAGCATGATCAGCAATTTTGGGAGATTTGCATGTTTAACATATTGATAAATGGGGAATTCAGGAGAAATGTCTTTACCCACAGAGTCCTCAGTACCTTGCTCTACGGCAGCGAGGCCTGGACAACGTATGTCAGCCAAGAGCGACGTCTCAATTCATTCCATCTTCGCTGCCTCCGGAGAATCCTTGGCATCAGGTGGCAGGACCGTATCTCCAACACAGAAGTCCTTGAGGCGGCCAACATCCCCAGCATATACACCCTACTGAGCCAGCGGTGCTTGAGATGGCTTGGCCATGTGAGCTGCATGGAAGATGGCAGGATCCCCAAGGACACATTGTACAGCAAGCTCGCCACTGGTATCAGACCCACCGGCCGTCCATGTCTCCGCTTTAAAGACGTCTGCAAACTCACCATGAAGTCCTGTCACATTGATCACAAGACGTGGGAGTCAGTTGCCAGCAATCGCCAGAGCTGGCGGGCAGCCATAAAGGCGGGGCTAAAGTGTGGCGAGTCGAAGAGACTTAGCAGTTGGCAGGAAAAAAGACAGAAGCGCAAGGAGAGAGCCAACTGTGTAACAGCCCTGACAACCAATTTTATCTGCAACACCTGTGGAAGAGTCTGTCACTCTAGTAAGTAGCCTTTATAGCCACTCCAGGCGCTGCTCCACAAACCACTGACCACCTCCAGGCGCTTACCATTGTCTCTCGAGACAAGGAGGCCGAAGAAGGTGAGAATGTGGAACTCGCTATCACAGGGAGTAGTTCAGGCGAATAGTGTAGATGCATTTAAGGGGAAGCTAGATAAACACATGAGAGAGAATAAATATCGTCACAGACCAGTTGGCTGTAAAAATTCTGTGTAAAACTCAAACTGCTGCTAATTCAGGGAGTTTGTTTGAACCAAAGGAATCCCCTCACCATCTCCTTCCCATCCCCCTTCCTCTTCATTCAACCCCTCCTCCTTCACCCAGAAAAAAAGGATAACAAAAATGGCAGCTTGAGTTGGGGCAGGGGTGGAGCGGTAGGAGTAGGAAGGTCACGTTATGAAATCTCCAGGAATATACCCAACCAGAGTTGGTAACCCTACCCCCTGCCTCCTACTATTCAACCTTATCTGTAATAGTTCTGCCACAGCTATAGTAATAAGTCAAAATCTTTCCTCTGCTGAGTTCACAGTGCCAGGTCTGACATCAAGTAAAATATTTAGTTTTTTTGTGTCGCTGTGAAATTGAACAAACTGGCCATTATCTCATTTGTTTGTGGGACCTTGCTGTGCAATTTGGCTGCCATGTTTTTGACATTACAACAGTGATTTACATTTCTGAAGTACTTCATTGGCTGTAAAGTGCTTTGGGATGTCCTGAGGTCATGAAAAGCACTATATAAATGCAAGTCTTTATTTTCTGTCACACACCCACACACTTTGCAGGACAAATGGCAGCTGCTTGCACCATGGTCACATCTCTCTCTTCACTCCCCCTTCACATGTGAAAGCTGACCCTTGTCCCTCTCTTTCTCAACACGCGACTCCCAATTCAGGAGGAAGAGGAGGCCAACCTTCCTGGAGAAGCCCTGGATCGCACCTTCTCAAACACCAGCTCAGAGACTGGCACCACGTGGACATTAGAGGCTAGGCTGGAGGAGGGCGCCTTCACACAGTGAATCACCACACACAAGCGTCAGGAGCAAGGGTGGGGAGATAGGATGCCAGAGGTGCCGGCTAGCCAGAGGGCAAGCCCACATGTCAACTCTGCTGCAGAGGACTCAGATGCTGCCTTCAAGGGTCCAGGCGACCAGGAAATGAAAAGAAGAGATGAAAATCAACAGAAGAGAAATGGAGCAAGTGGATCAATTCTGGGTTGAACTATTTAGGAAGGAGATACGACAACAACAGCAATAACTTACTATTATAAAGTGCCTTTAATCTAGTAAAACATCCCTAGGTGCTTCACAGGACCGCCATCAACTAAAATCTGACACCGAGCCCTGTAACTTTTGTATGGGTTTTATTTTTGATGCGTTTACTGCTGTGGGGTATGTCTCCAAACATTAACTGAATGATTTCCACAATGCTAAGGATCCTGAGACACTACTTTGTGAAGTGTTTCTGCGATGCACCACAGGAGGTGCTTATGAAGGAAGCCTCCTGCAGGGTGACATAATGTAGTGGACATATGATGGGAATAATGGACTTTGACCTTTCTGATGTGATGACTTACTGGTGTGCAAACTCTCATCAGGGTTAAAATTTGCTATTCAACGTCTATGTAGTCATAGCATAAGCAAAGCCATTATTCTGACTCGCTGATGCGAGAATATGTCATCTGATAAACATCTTTGAAAAGAGATTTAAAAATCTGCGGCATTTCCCCATTGTGTCTACAAGTTATGCAAAACCTGAGGGATTAAAAGGTGTAAAAAGTTCCCTTTGTAGCGTCAAGAGTTACCATAGAATGTTCTGGAAACTGGCATATTCTTAATTTTCAGGTGTTGCTCCCATGTGGTACGTACTCAGACACAGACATTGTCGGTTAATTCTTTTTAGTTTTGTGGAAAGGTGATGTCAAAACAATTTTGCTGATTGACAGATCACAACGAGTCAATATTCTAATTCCAGTGAACACTATTTCCAAATGGTGATGCTTTTATTTAACTGAAACAGGACGTCTGCTTTTCATTTATTTTCAATAAAAATTCTCTTTCCTACGCTCACTTTACCTCTCTCTAATCTCACTCAGCAAAGCTGCTCTTCTCACTAGCTTTTCTCATTATTCATTCATAGGATGTGGGCGTCGCTGACTAGGCCAGTATTTATTGCCCATTCCTAATTGCCCTTGAGAAGGCAGTGAGCCACCTTCTTGAATATCACTGAGTGGCTTGCTCCAAGGTATGGATCATAGAAGTGTTTGCAAAGGCATATCTTGGACCATCATTCTGCTTCTACAGCTCAAATTACCTTTGTTACCATGCACAATCTAACAGCAGATTCAGCCGGTGCTAATGACTGTAAGAATCCCTAATGCTCCATCTCTGCAGGGATATTCTTCAAAATTACAACCAGCCAAAGCAACCTCCCGTCCATCCACATCAGGGAGATGTTGAGTGGCATAGATTGCAAACCTATTTAAAGGTACTGGCTGTATTTATTTTTAAGAGTGCCAGTCAGATAAATGGGTTATATTCTTAAACCTAAATGAGTGATTGTCACTGCCAGTGTGAGACTTGGTAGAGTCTACACTCATGTCCTATTTAGAAGAAGTGATTTATTAGTCACCCAATCATAGAACTAGAGAATCGCTCAGAACAGAAGGACATTCTACCCACCGTGCCTGTACCAGCTCTTTGAAAGAGCTATCTAATTAGAGTCATAGGGCTGAATTTTACAGACCACCCCTGACGTCAAGGTTCGTGGTGGGTAAGGCTGGTAAATTCCTCCGGGAGAGGGCAGCCACACACCCCGACACTGGGAGGGCCCGGCCCAATATTGCAGGCAGCAAAGAGGCCGTGTGGCGGCCTCCTCCGCTGCTCTGTGACGGGACCCCCATTAACATATTTAAATACATTTAAATTAATGAATTAATTGTACCTCTGCCGCTTCCTTCCGTCTTGCTGCAATCTTCCTGCCGCTGGCCGGCACTCCCATGCCTTGGGATCACCGTTTGGGGAAATGAGGCTAAATACTTGTGGGGAGAGGGGAGGAGGTAAGTTGCTCAGTGCAGGGGTGGGGGAACAGGGTCAAAGTGACATCATTGGTGTAGGGGATGGTGGGAAGGGATTTTAGGTGAAAGTTTATGCACTTTATGGGGGTGGAAGGTCAGGTGGACAAGGTAAATGTTTGGTGGGGGAGAGGGCAAGTAACTAATTTAATAGTCATTGGGGAGGGTGGGAAAGGGGCAAAATAAATGTATTTAATTATTTAATTCCCTTTATCTTTAAATACTTAAATTTAACGGTAGGGCTCAAAGCCCTTTAAAAGTGGCATCAGCACCTGTGCATAGGCAGCTGACAATTACCCTTTGTTTCCTGCCACTGAGTCAATTTTGTATCCACCTTGTTGTTTTTCCCTGGATCCCATGGGATTTTATTTTTTTAACCAGTCTGCTATGTGGGACCTGGTCAAAAACCTTGCTAAAATCCATGTAGACCACATCAACTGCACTACCCGCATCTATCTTCCTTGTTACTTCTTCAAATAATTTGATCACATTGGTCAAACATGATCTTCCCTTAACAAATCCATGCTGACTATCCTTGAGGAGCCTGAATAGAGTGGAGGTGAAGGGCTTATTCACCTTCGCAGAGAGGTCAGTGACTAGAGGGGAAATGAGGAAATATTTTTTCACCCAGAGGGTGGTGGGGGTCTGGAACTCACTGCCTGAAAGCGTAGTTGAGGCAGAGACCCTCAACTCATTCAAAAGGAGTCTGGATATGCACTTCAAGTGCTGTAATCTGCAGGGCTACAGACCAAATGCTGGAAGGTGGGATTAGAATGGGTGGATCGTTTTTTGGCCGGCACAGACACGATGGGCCAAGTTGCCTCTTTCTGTACCTTAAACGTTCTATGATTCGATGATTACAGCACAGAAGGAGGCCATTCAGCCCATTGAGGCCAGTCTCTCCATAGAGCTATTCAGTCAGTCCCACTCCTCCTGTTCTTTCCCCATGGCCCTGCAAATGTTTACCTTACGAGCATTCTTTTGAAAGTTACTATTGAAGCTGCTTCCACAGCCCTTTCAGGCAGCGCATTCCAGATCACAATAACTTATTGCATTGAAATAAAATTCTCCTCATTTGCCCCTCTGGTTGTTTTGTCAAATATCTTAAATCTGTCTCCTCTGGTTATCAATCTGGAAACAGATTCTTGTTATTTACTCTATCAAAATCATTTTTGATTTTGAACCCCTCTGTCAAATCTTCCCTTAACCTTTTCTGCTCTAAGGAGAACAACACCAGCTTCTCCATTAAAATAAAAGCAAAATGCTCATCATTTCTGATGAAGGGTCACTGACCTGAAATGTTAACTCTGCTTCTCTCTCCACAGATGCTGCCAGACCTGCTGAGTATTTCCAGCATTTCTTATACCAGCTTCTCCGGTCTCTCCAACTAACTGAATTCCCTCATCCCCGGTACCATTCTAATAAATCTCCCATGCACCCTCTCCAAGTCCTTGACATCCTTCCCAAAATGTGGTACCCAGAATTGTGCACACTACTGCAGCAGAGGCTGATCCAATGTTTTCTTTAAAGGTTTAGCATAACTGCCTTGCTTTTGTACTCTATTCCTCTGTTTATAAAGCCAAGGATTCCGTAAGCCTTTTTAACAGCCCTTCTGAAATTGTCCCGCCATCTTCAAAGACTTCTATATGTTTTCCCTCCAGTTCTCTCTGTCCCTGCTCCCCATTTAAAATTGCACCAGTTACTTTATATTGCCTCTCCTCATCCTTCCTACCAAAATGAATCACTCGACATTTCTCTGCGTTAAATTTCATCTGCCATGTGTCTGTCCATTTCACCAGTCTGTCTCAGTCCTTCTGAAGACTGTTACTGTCCTCCTCACTGGACAACTCCCGATAAATCCCACCAATTAGCAGAGATCATAAAACGACATTACACTGTCCCAATTCCACATCCATCACCTGCCCTTTGCCATGTTTCCTGTCCATTTACCTGTATTAGTTTTCTCCAGAATCTTCCCTCTTACACTTCC